>NW_021939718.1:2429772-2599507 GCF_001715985.3 Manacus vitellinus | reverse complement strand
CATAACTGGTCTACTCTGGCCTCCAATCGGGAGGTCTGGAGACACACCATCTATAACGCTGCTGCTTCCTTTGAGAACACACGCAGGATCACTCTTGAGGAGAAAAGACAACGCAGAAAGAACCGTGTTTTGCAGAATATACCACCTAAGGAGTCTTTCTGCTGTGCCTTTTGCAATCGGATATGTCTATCTTGTATTGGCCTCATTAGCCACCAGCGTGCTTGTAGCAAATGTGGACAGAGCCTTCCTAAATCTTCGTTTGTAAAGCCTAACCATGATGATGATGCTGCCAACAGATGTAAGAGCAGGTCTGTTGCCTAGTTGTGGAGAAGGAATTACTTCTTCACAATGTGCACTATATTTAGTTCCTAGAAGTGTTTTTCACCAGGAAAATAGACACCAAATATTATTAATATTAATAAGATTATGCAATCCTATATTTATTTTTCTGCCACTATGCCTGTTTAAAGACCCAGTCTCTCTCTTCCTCTCTCTCATGAACTAGTATGCATATCTGTCTAGGTTTAATTTCATAATGCGCATTAGGCTAGGGTCAGTTTCCATGTTTTAGTGACCCAAACAATCTACACCACTAGAAGGATAAAGACTATGCAATCATTGAATATTTCACTTGGGATTTTATAACTGAATTCTTTCTGGAACACTAATCCTAAACCCAGTGTTAACAACAGTTTAACAATAGTCCTAACCCCGACCCTACCCTAAACCCCAGTCCTTAACTCTGACCTCCAGTCTTAACTATAACATTAATGCTAATCCCTAACATGAACCTGACGCTAAACCTTGGTGCTAATGGTAACCTGAGCTCCTAATCTAAACCATAACCCTTAAACCTAACCCTAACCCTTGACCTTAACTCTAGCCCTAGTCCCAGCCCTAAGCTAGTGACCTTACAAGTAGTATCATACATACATCAGGTGAGTGCACAGCAAATAACCAGCTCCCTGATGTGGACTGCAGTATGTTAGATATTACAAATAGGTTCTTCTCCCACAGGGTGGTTGAGCACTGGAACAGGCTCCCCAGGGAAGTGGTCACAACACCAAGCCTGACAGAGTCCAAAAAGTGTTTGGGCAATGTTCTCAGGCATATTGTGTACTCTTGGGGTGTCCTGTGCAGGGCCAGGAGTTAGACCTGATGATCCTTGTGGGTCCCTTTCAAGTCAGGATATTCTATTATTCTATGATTCTAAGAATATCTGAGAAAATTATTTGCTTCCACAGATATTAGTAGATCACTTCACTTTGCATAAATCAGTCTTCAAGTCTAAATGCATCTGTTTTTACCTCTATTCCAAACACACTAAGCTTGCTAGATCTTTCAGATCTGAGGAAATGCCTTGTGTTCTCTCAACATTTCGTTTCAACTGTATCAACTGATTTTACAAATGTATTCTTCCTTCCTACAGTCCTTTCCTAATTTTTTTTCCTCAATATTGACTTACAGAAAATTTCTCAAAGCTCTACAAAAGATCTATAGGGGACAGGATGAGGGATTTGAAGTACTTGACGGGGAAGAAGAAGATTCCTGCCCAAAGCCTGTAGCATAGAAATGGACTGAGTCTGATCTAAAGACACTGATATGTAGAGAAAGACCTCAACTTCATGCACAAGAAGGTGAGCAAAATAAGATTAGACTATTGAGCTCTATACCGAAAGAGTACGGGGAAAAAAGCAAAGAATTTTCCTAGGTGGATGTAAATCCAAAAATGCCAATTAGAATTTTCCCCCTAACAGAAAAAAAGTCACAGCAGAACAGTCAGCATATTGTTAAAATGTCCAAGCTATAAATTTATTTACTTGGTTTCATAATTATAGGCAAAATAATTTATGGCACAAAAGACAATTTATGATATGTATGCAGCTTGACGCAAGTAGCAGGAATTACGCAGAGGATTTTGCTGAAGCCAGGGTTGCTTAAAAATAGATGACCTGAAAGCATCTGGAGAAAACAGTGAAATTAAGATCCACCATCTTGAGGAGATTTTTTGGAAGGTTACATTTGGCAAGAATGCTGATGAATATACAAATTTATGCATTGTGTCAACTGCATTCAACTGCATTGACATTTTTGAAATTAGTTATTAGAGAATCTGCTGACAAGGAGCACTGTAAGGACACAACAATTAAAAATTAAATAAATTTATAATGCCAGACAGCAAAATTACAGCATGAAGAACTGATAAAAACCCCCAAGTATTACACTAACAGCATTAACAATAAAATATGCTATTAGTCATTCAGTGGGAATTACACAGAGAGAAATAGACTTTGACTTGTGTTGGTTTGAAATGAGGTTTAGATGCCTAAAGTAGTTTTGTACTCTGGCCCATGGTGTTTAATGAACACATGATGGCAAAGAAGGAATATAAAAGAAATACAGTAAAGGTATATAGAAATATGAAGATTGATCTCTATTTTAGGATGTCAGAGTATAGCATTTCACAGTTTAATATTACAGGCATTACTTGTAGACAAAAAGAATCCTAGAGCAGTAGTGTCTGATCTTGTAAACCAAGACAGAGTGCATTACCGACAGAAACTTCTGTTGCATGAGTTTGCTTTTCTCTCTATAAAATCAACATATTTATACCTTTTAAAAATATATTTATTTTGGTGAGCTGTTCATTTTATTATTTGAGCTGCCAAATAATGCATTTTCAGTAGTCAGCTTGTAGTTTCCTTTGTGTCAAACATACTTTTGGTGTCAATGAACTTCTGACCTTTTCAAAATGCATTTTTATTCAACTTGACATTATAAAATTCTGAGAACAAAAATACAACTAGACTTTTTAAAAAATGTTTCACAACAGAAACTTGGACAAAATATATTTTGGACACCCTCAAAATCCATTTTTCCAACTCTGCTTATAGTTGAAGCCATTCACTGAGTTTGAACTCTCACCAATTCAATCTTTCAAAAATATTGTTTATCAGCAATTTCATTTTGAAGACTCCACTGTCCATCACAGACTACAGTACTAACTTGTTTAAGAACTCATTTCTTATCATAAAGCAAGTGAAAACCACTTAAGCTATCTTTCTACATTTTGTAGAATAGTACCAATTAATTTAAAGACAATCAGAATGATCAGTGTACCTTGTCACAAGTACACAATGAACTACAATTTTTGCTAAATAATCCTTACCTTCACTTACCTAAACACTTTTATGTTTAATTTTCCACCAACTTTTATTTTTATATCTTTTCTTAGGGCAGTAAGTGCATTTTCAGTAACCTCTGCCTCATGTCACTAGGTTTCATTTTAGCAGGTTATGGAATGGACCATTCTTCCACCTGTGGAAGGGCTTTCAGCTGCCTCTCTGTGTTTCGTACAGTCACCAATGGTTTAGAGTCTTTGATGGGTAAACTTTTTACATGTTATTTGTCAGTCATATCTTTTATCATCTGTAACATTTTGGTAATTCCTGAATTCATAATTATCTCTTTGTTTTCATATGCATTTGCAAGTTGCATGTGCTACTTCTAAGGTCAGGAAATATCATATCAAAAGAAATTATTTCCAAAGTCACATGTCCACATTTTGCATTCTTTTTCTGTTGAAGGTCTAACAAAAAAAAGAAAGTAAGTGCCATGTGGTAAAGTCTGTGACCTTTTTGCTGAGAATACAATTGTCTGATTTGATAATGTCTTTATCATGCACCCTGGTTGCCACACAGAAAACAGATTATGTGTGCATGGTATGAGATAACACACATGCAAGAGAAAACCATATGATGGACTCTATATTAGCTCTATATTAGTATAACTTTTCTCAAATCAGAAAAGATACATGAAGCTCAACATTGAAAATTCTCAGAAAAAATAAGCACGATGTGTATCACTGCTTAATAAGACCAATAAAATTAGGAATAATCAGGGTGAATAGGAGAGTAGCATATGTTATTATACTAATGTGAAATCTGCGGTATGTTAGGAAAGAAGAGTAACATAAGAGTCAAAGATAAGGAATAATTTTCATAGAAAAAGAGGCTAGATGGAATGTAGCTCTCCAGCTTAGAAAACAGAAGACTTACAACTCCTGGTTGTAAGCACTGGGGGTCTGTAAAGTCATAAAAAGTGTGAAGTGGGAGGGAGAAGAATCATATGCACTGTTTCATACAATACAGGCAAGATAGTGAAGTTATGAGGGATTAGCAGCATGCTGGTTCCCTTTGATGTCATTCAAATTGACCTACTAGACTTAGTGTGGCTGAAGATAACAGTTTTAAACAATATGAAAGACATTTTCCAATCAGGGCTGCAAACAACTTGTGTGCAAAGTTGTAGGCACAAAATCGTGGTGCAGTTTCCAAGTGCAATTGTACAGATTTGGAGACAATCCTGTGGAGTAGTGATTACTAAACATAAGACCCAACAGAAACCTGTCACTCAAAACATCTGTACGCCACTGGAAATTGTTAGGTTTCAGAAACCTGTTCTTTCCCTGTCTTTCTGAAACAGTTCTGCTTGTTGCTCCTAAAGATAAGCTCCTAAAGTAGAGGCAACTTCAGCATCATCCAGGCTGGTGATTCTCATGACAAACAGATTACTTTCTTAACAGATAATGTCCAGCACTGAGATACTAAGCCAATGATTGTAAAATTTTATATATAGTAAAGAAGAGAAAAATAACAATCTCATCATCCTATCTCTAGTATGTCAATTAACAACTCTTTTAATTGTATTTTTTCAGAATAAGGACAAAATAATTAATGTCTATGTGACTAGATAAGGAGCAAAAGCAACAACAAAAGGGGAAAAAATCTGCTTGCTTGAAGTAGAAATATACTAAAAACATCAGTCAGCGCATTGGTGTAATCCATACACTACTATTCTATTGAATTATGCATTTCCTAAGTTTCTCACATAAATATAAATGTTTTCAATTCTTCTCATTGATGAAACTGATTCTTTTTCCTAATCTGCATCAGGAATTTCTGTCCTGCAGAGACAAAACTGACCATTTGCATGACCAGCATCCACCTAACACAGAGCTGAAAATAGTTTTCTTTTTTTTTTGTATGAATTCTGTGATTTTTCCTTGTGCTGTAGCCATTACTCCAGAAAGAAGGAGAAATTTTGTCTAATTACATGCATCAAACTACCATGTTGCTAAATCCATTTTATTTATTATTTCACTGGTGGTAAAATCTGTGAGTCACATCACATCAAAAGTTTTGCAAAGCACTTTGTCACTGATCTCAGAAAATTATTTTCACTGTCAGTTTACCCCCCAGATCCAGCAGCATATACAGTGGTTTTGCTCAGAAAAGCTTGCTTCTAATTTACTTTTGTGACAGATTTGGGTTATGTCAATGTCTATCTTCTCATACTCTGTACTGTCATATCGTTTCAAGAAAACCAAGAAAATTTTAATTGCAGATACCAGAATATGCATCTAAAGCTACAAACATTAAATTTCACTTTACTGTTTCGTGAAGCCAGCAGGAATTTAAATTGTGAGCCAGTCAGGGAGATCTGATTTGGTCTTAGAAGCAAATTTAGTCATTGAGTTTTCTGAAAACCTCAAATCACAGAGTTCTTAGCTCAGTAAACTATTCTTCTGAAATATCTTTTTAGATCTTCTGCATACATACATTATATAGGGCATCCGAAAAATGGCTTTTTTAGAGAAATTGAATCAAAATATCTGAAAAGCATACTCAAGTTCAGATAGAAATACATGTAACATAGTAGTCAACAGCCATGAAGGCAGAGCCAGTCAATCTCTGTACATAGTAGCTACACACAGGTAAACGTGGGCGTTTTTATCTCTGTGTCCTCTCTAAAGTGCTACCCCAAAGAAGGAGAAGATCAGGCAGTTGTGAACTAGACACGACTTCCTTCTTTTCCTGAAGACTCTTTTGCATTCTCATCTGATGAACTGAGTGACAGAATAAACTTCCAAATCTTTCTCAATATGTTTTCTCATGAGAAGGGGAGCATTGTTTACACTGCTTCTCTTCAGTGCAACTGCAGCCATGGAGCAGCTTTTGAGTCGTGCTGCAACTGACAGCTGTGGGAATTTCTCTGTGCAAAGTCTGGCTAGTAGGAGTTGGCCAGAAAGAAGGTTGTTCCCATCTGTGTTAGTGCAGAATTGTTGGAAAATAAAATAGTTAGTCCATTGTTAATTTTGAAGTGATTTAACAAAATTACATTAGTTTTTGTGAGTGACTCTCTGTCTTTCATGAGAACAACAGAGGCCCTTTGCAAGTATCCTTTGCTCATATGCTGAACTCTGATTTAAAACCTGTGAAACTGCACTTAACACAGTGCTAAGCTCTTGGGTGTTATGTATGTTTCAAGCATCTTGCTATGCTGCTACCACTGCAAAATTACACAGCTTCTGGCTTAGATCTGTCTCCTGTGAGGCTTTTTCACAGCACAGGATGAAGAGCCCAGATTCTCTTGCAAAAAAATGTAGGCACACAATCAGATAACTTTGTACGTAACCTTAACAGTAATGTTTTCAGGTGATCTTTAGAAGTCTAAATTCCTTTTTTTTAGATGGAAAGGGGCTTTTATATGCTTAAGTAGTATCATGAATGATGTTTTGAGTTGCCCAAGGTAAGAACTGAAAAAAACTCGTGAATTCTAGCACCCATCACATTCAAAATAAAAAGTCACTCTATTGTTTTGTATAACTGAATGGAATAGTTGAAAAAATTTGACCTTAATTTGTGGAGATTATGAGATTTGACCTTGAGTATTTTATCTCCCTATATCACCATTTTCCACCGATTTCATTAAAAGGTTATAAACCTGTAGCAATCTATATCTGTGCATTCCATATTAGGTATTCATGCTGAATTGTTGTGTTTGATCTCAGTGTAGACTAAACTAAAACACATTAGAGGTCCACAACTAATCCTCTCAAAGAGAAGGGAAAAAAAAGAAAAGCAATCAAACCAACTAACTAACCAACCAACCAACCAACTCTGTTTTATCTGTGATTAGGATTTCTTTTTGGCCCACTGTGCATAAATTATACATTTTTATCAAGTTTAAGATTGAGTTTGAACAGCGATTTAATCTGTATAGTAAGGGACTATCACAATTTCTTGCATGTCTGAATCATCTAACATCAGCGCTGCTGGAGCATGCAGAATTACACTTATGTTTACATTTTCTGGCTTACTAAACACTATAAACTCTTGAAAACAAAGCCAAGGAAAGAAATATTCACTACATCCACTTCATGGTATGCCTAAATGTACAAGCACTTTTTGAGCTATGATCAGGACTTTAATGTATAGTGCTTTTGATAATTAAATGCTTTGATACATTTATAGTTTCTCCATTTCTTTTTTCATTACCAACTTACAAAAATTCAGTGTTTGTCTGCCCTCACAGTACATCAACAGTACTATTCACTGATGAGGACACTGAATGGGATATTGATTCAATTGGACAGAGTAGGGAATTTCAGCTTTCCAGCCCTCTGTACGTGTTCTGTGATGGAGATACTAATTTTTTCAAATAAGCAGCACAGCAGTTTAAGTCTCTCCACCAGAGAAATTAAGCTAAAAGTCCTAAAACAACTATAGATTTCTTTTTCCTATCTGCTTAAATTTCCTAAGAGAGTTTATAACTGCCATAATAAGTGTTCATCAAAGCTTGACAATATATTTAATGACTGACTTTATTAATTCCCTCTGCCTGGATTCACTGCCAGTTGGGACTGCCTCCATATTGCTGAATGAAACAAAGCCAGTGTAGGGACTTAGGTATTTCCCCAAATCTGTTGGATTTTTAACATGGTTCCTGATATGATATGGGCCACTTCCAGTGAGTACTCACTCAGGAATTAGTAAGAATCAAGAAGTGTTCCTGACATTTAGTCTGGATGTGACCACCCTGTTTTGGAAGGTTTGTGGATGCAAGCCATGATCTGCCAGCTGTCCTCAAAGCCAGAAAATTGTCCTTTGTACATTTTAATTGCTCATATTTTTATACAAAAGCACATTGGAAATAATGAATCGCATCGTTACTGTGGTTTTTTGCATGAGACTTTCTATTTCAGACATTTTAAGGCCCAACTTGATACATGGCAATAGTAACTCATGGGTTCTTCACAGGACTGAAGCTAGAAAGGCTTCTTTTCTCTTCAAGTTTTACGTGCAGAAAGGTAATGGCTAGAGCCAGACAGGGTTTGTATGTGGAATAGTACAGATATGATAGATGGGAGACAGCAGAAGAGTACTGTGCCTTACATATATTGCATTAAAGGTGCAGCAGAAGCAGTCTAGAGATACCAGAATGTTCACCGGGGCAGACAGGATATGATCTCACTGCAGATCTTTTTTAACAGCCTGAAAGAAAAATATAAACATGGCCTTAAATTGCAATAAACCTCGTTGTTATTACAACAGTTTCTAAAACATATTTTGAGAATTCCAAGGTTACAGCAGAAATACGTATTTTAAAAGAGGTAATCCATTCACTGTTCCATAGCAGAGCCTGTTTTCACATCCTGAAGTTGTATATATGCATGAGCAATCACAGTGGAGATAATTGTGAACATATTCTGACTGGGAGTATAATATATTTTTTAATCCTGATTTAGAAAAAAATAGCAATCTAAAAAACCTTTCCTTCACTATATTCTAATTGGTAAAGCAAAGTTACTTTAAAAAGAAGCAATTATAATTCAAAGTATCAACAATTATGATTACACATTGCTAGAGTACATCCAGAGTCAAACCGGCATTTTTGTTTATACAATGTTCTGATTAAAATGAAATAGTTTTTCTTTTTACTGATCAGACAACAAGAATGAGAGACAACCCATGATGAGTTTTCTAAGTCTATATTTAATAGACAGTAGAGCAGTGTGCAAGGAATAATAATTCATGTTAGATCATGCAAAACTGATGTGTGAAGTTTATCCCTGACATAGTGCCACTGAAGTCAGTGGCATTACACTGAGGTTAGACATATCCTATAATGTCTTAGTGGTATTACACTGAGGTTAGATATGGCCTATAATGTCTTAGTTTGAGCAACTTATTAGTACACTCCTATTTCATCCTTGAGTATGTGATTATTCACTGAGATTGCAACAATTAAGGCTGACAAAAAACTGTGCGTGTAATGGAGTGGATCAACCTACCCAATTTTGAAAATGTGAAAATTGATTATTAAAAATGTGACAAATTGATTGTGAAAATTTTTATAAATATCCATGTAATGAGAAAATTTTACACAGTTGCCTGAATTTGGGTAATATGATATCACAAAGAGACAAGAATCCCAGCATACAGTGAAGCATCCTGGTCTACCGCCCCAGTAGGCAGAGAGAAGGCAGAGAATCCCAAGGGTGACTTCTAGCTGTGGATTCTTAGATCTATCACCACTGGGACTGGGAATGACTGGGGTTTTTTGGCTGCACTGGCAGAAACTGAGTACTGGGGGAAATCCTCTGCCTCAGAGTGACAGGGTGACCTTGCTACAATCATCTGGGATGGAGGGGCTGGCTGCTTTCACCAGAGAAAGCATAAGCTCCCCTCTTCTTAGGTACTTGGTTTATCAGACACTTTCTGCAGTATTATTGGGATAACTCTTTCTCAACGTTAGGATATTTTGGAAAGCACAGATTTTAGAGGATCAATACACTTAGAGGGACCTGTAGCCTGTTAGGGTCTGAAATAAAATGACAGTTTGTCACCTGGAACTGGTATTCTTTCCATAGCTTCATGTGTACTTTCTCAACATAGATAGATGTTAGTTGTAAACATATTCACAGAGAATTTCAATCCAGGAAGTGGGGTGTTAGAGGAAGCTCTACGTGGAGTAGCACCTTCATCAATTTAAGAATGCTGGTACTAACAGAAGTAAGAATACAATGAAATGAGCTTTGACTAAAAGTCAGGGTCTTAGGCACATGCCACATCTCAGTCAAGTGCCTTTTTATTTCTATTATACCTCATGTGCCTAACTTAGATGTACTACAATCACTGCCAAGTTTTGGTTCCAAGTCGTGAACCTGTAACTCACTTTAAGTAGCAACTGTTCAAATACAGTCACCATTATTTTTGCAATTCCATAACCCAAAATACACAGGGGAAGAAAATTTTTTCCCAGAACAGAAATCTTAATATTTCCAAGTTACTTTTTCAATACCAAATTTTCTGACAGTCTGTCTGTACTGAGCTTTTCATATAACCAGTAAAACGGGGTACACACATGCAAGACAAATAACAAAAATAACAGCACATAAATTGCGATGTAGATGGCAAAGGATTCCATTTATATGCCAGAATATCTACAGAATCCAAATTCGAAGTTGCTAATGACAGTCAGCATCTCCTGTATTTGACTTGGAATAAGTTCCCAGAATCACAGAACAGACAGTAGGTCTCCAAATTACTGAATGCACAAGTTTAAATCCATAAGTTTTCAGGACCATGAGCATACATAAGAAGCCATCATATCCATCCTGTTCTATTACACAGGAAAGCGATAGTCATGTTCTATTCATCACTAAAGGAACTTCTAGTTGTTTCTCAAGATGGTTCTAACCATGATGCTTGAAATGGCGTGTGAAAGTGATCTTAATAATTCACAAAAAAATCTCGGTTAGGACCAAAGTATCATATGATTCTTATTTTCTCTTGGTTGTTGAAATATAAAATCACCTGATGCAAGCTTTTATTTTTTATTTTACAAACCTAATGGTAAATATATAATAATGAATAAGATATTTTGGTTTGAAAGAATTTACGTGTGCAAATTTGAACAAGGGTGGTTGTGTTTTGAATTAAGTGTTAATGTGTCTAAAAAATAGAAATACCCTAAATACTTTTTCTTTGATTTATAATATCATTCTAGATCAGTAAAGAGAAAACTAGCAATTTAATCACATTTTACCCTGGATAACAAGGTCTTATCTAATGTTGACTTTATGGATGTAATTTGAAAGAAAGAATTTCATTAACATTTAGGTTCCCTGAATTCATAAAAAAATGCATTATCGTTTGACAAATATTGAACTTTTTATAAGTAACTTACATTGTTCTCTTGTTGATTACTGACTATCTGAATAAAAAAAACATAGAATGGAAACTGGAGAAACCTACAGTGAAATAATTGCAATTTATTATTTTTACAAAATTTATTTCATATTTTAGCTACTTAAAAATATTTTCAAGCAACGATATCCTAAATAAATAGGGTTTACCAAAAGTTTAATAGTCTTTACAAAATAATACATATAACTCTTTTTTAAAAATGCAATTAGGATTTAAAAGTGATTATACAGTCAGTAAATTCCAGAATTAAAATTTCATGAGGAACTCAGAAGCACTTCCCCTGTGCATTTTCATTATGTCACAAGTACCCAACAAAGTATTATTTTTCTTATAGGGCCCATTTCTTTGGTACACAGGGAAGATAAGAAGAAGGGGAGTTGTTTTGTTCTTTGTCAGTTAGTAAGTAATATGTTCTTTCTTACATCTTAGTTCTCCCTGAAGACATACTTCTTTGCTTCCCCAGAAACTTACTCATAGTGTTCATCATCCCTGTCATCCTGTGCTTACAAGTATGGAAATAGACATTTTGTGAAGAGATAAGGTTCTACAGCTTCATTGTATGGATGAAGATCAGATTTGCAGATCGACAATCTGTTCTGTTCATAGTAGTCAAAAGGTGGACATTTTTTAGGGGTTTGGGTGTTCCCCTTTCCACCTCCTCCCTCCACGACATTTCCATTGTATATTTGAAGCTGGAGGTGTGAATGTATTCCATTTTTGCAACTCAAAGCAGGGAGTGGTATAACGCTTCAGGAAACTAAGCAGCTTTCTACTAGTGAATTTGCTACACATTTGATTTAATTCAGTGCAGGAGCTGAACTAAGGAAGAGAATTTACACGGCAGAACATTCTCATGGTTTTGTCAGGATAAGCTCCTTTGTTTTGTCGTCATTCCTTCCTCGTGCACCTTTCATGTTCTACAACAACTAAAGCAGAACTGTAGCAGGAAAAGCCTCTTTGATGACATAAATTGGTTGTTCCTAAAACAGGTCTGCTCTGTACAGTAGATGAAGCTAATAGTGTCTAACTATAGGCTTTGATTGCTGTCATATGACATGTTGAAGGAGAGGTGAAATAAGACTATATTTGAGAAAATTACATCTAATTCCTTTTCAGCAGGAATTTGAGGGTCATTTCCAGTCTGCAGAGAGGAAGGAACATGATCATGTAGATGCAATCTTCTCTTTCTGTTCTTATCCTGGTTTCAGCTGGTATAGATTAGGTTTTCTTCCTAGTAGCTGGTACAGAGCTGTGTTTTGGAATTAGTGTGAGAATAATATTAATTACATACTGATGGTTTGGCAGTTGCTAAGTAGTGCTTGCCCTGAGCCAAGAACTTGTCAGTGTCACATGTGCTGCTAGTGAGGAGCTGCACAAGAAGCTGAGAGGGAGCATGGCCAAGACAGGTGACGTAAACTGGCCAAAGGGATATTCCAACACCATAGAATATCATGCTAATGATGCATCACAATTACAAAATAACAAGAGTTTTTGATTCTCAAAGAAGTGAGGAGGAGAGTCAGCAGAACTTCCACCTTGGACTTCCAGAGGGCAAACTGTGGCTTTTTTATGAGACTGGCAGTTCTGGGAGGCAGTTCTGAAGGGAAAAGGAGTCCAAGAATGCTGAAATCACTCAGGATGGAAATAGTAAAGGTGCAGGAGCAGGCTATCCACACATGCCGAAAGATGTACCAGCAGGGAAGAATGTTGGCTTGGCTGAACTGAAAGCCTTGTCTGGAACTCAGGGGAAAAGGGAGAGTTTATGACCCTTGGAAGAGGAGGCAGGCAACTCAGGGGTCTACAAGGATGCCTTGAGGCTATGAACAGATAAAATTAGAAGGATTGAAGCCCAACTAGAATTCAATCTGACTACTGCAATAGATGACTATAAAAAATATTTCTATAATACCTCAGCAATAAAAGGAGGGCCAAGGAGAATCTCCCTGCATTGTTGGATTTGGTGGGAAATACAGTGACAAAGGCTGAGTAAAAAGCTGAGGTACTTAATGCCTTCTTTGCCTCAGTCTTTAATAGCAAGACAGGTTGTTCTCCAGGTACCCAGCTCCCCGAGCTGGAAGACTGGGACAGGGAGCAGAATGAAGCCACCTTAATCCAAAGGGGAATGGTCAGTGACCTGCTACTCCATTAGACATGCACAAGTCTATGGGACCAAATGGAACCTACCCAAGGACCCTGAGACAGCTGGTGAAAGTAGTCACTGAGCCACTTTCCACAATTTACCAGCAGTCCTGGATAACCAGAGATGTCCCAACCAACTGGAGGCTGGTAAACGAGATGCCCATCTACAAGAAGGGTCGAAAGGAGCATCCCAGGAACAACAGGTTTGTCAGCCTGACCTTAGTGATGGAGAAGGTCATGGAGCAGAGCATGAGGAGCATCTGAGGGAGCTGAGATTGTTTAACCTGGAGAAAAGAAGGCTCTGGGGAAACCTTATTAATCTGTAGAACTACTTGAAAAGAGATTGTATTGAGGTGGGAGTCTGTCTCTGCTCCAAACTAACAAGTGTTAGGACAAGAGGAAATGGTCTCAAATTGCACCACTTGAGGTTTAGATTGGATATGAGGGAAAATTTCTTCATGGAAAATTTCTTCATTGGAACATGCTGCCTGGAGAAGTGGTTAAGTCACCACCCCTGAAGGTATTTAAAAGATGTGTAGATCTGGCAGTCAGGGACATGATTTAGTGGGTTTCACATAGTTGGGTTAATGGTTGGACTTGATGACCTTGAAGGTCTTGCCAAACCTAAATGACTCTATGATTCTATGCTTAATATATAAACTGAGGGGAGTTGACTGAAGGATGTTGATCACTGCTGGGGAACTGGCTGAGCATCAGTCAGCTGGTGATGAACAATTTTATTGTGCATCACAATTTTCCTTGGATTTCATTCTTCCTCCTTCACTTTTTCATTTGTTATTGTTATTGCTACTGTTGTTGTTACTGTTAAATTTCACTTTATTTATGTTATTAAACTGTTCTTTTCTCATTCCAGGGATTTTACCTTCTTCTGATTATCCTCCCTATCTCACTGGGGGCAGAAGAAAAAGTGAGCTAGCAGGTGAGTGGTACTTAGTTGCTAGCTGGGGAAACCATAACAATTCTGATTGTTTTTCAATTCTTTTCTGTTTCTCCCTTTCAATACTTTTTCATCCCATCCCTTTTTGTTTTCTCTTAATGTGTCTTCACCTTTGAAAACTTAGTTTGTCCCAGTAACAGTTCCTCAGACATTTAATTTCACCTGCCTGATCTAAAACATTCCTTTTTTAATGTTCGGCTCTTCCCATACCCTGCATTTGCAATTCCACTACCTGCATTACAGATTCAGTTTCCTTCTTTTTCCTTCACATCTGAACAATTCATCGCCATACTTTGTCATCCTGCTGAGTCTTTCACACAACTTTTTTTGCTCTCATTTGCTTTCCACCTCCAACTGCCCTTCCTGAATCATTTCCTAACCTTAGTGCCCAGCTGCTCCTATCACTCTACTTCTTTTCCCAGTCTCTATCGTGAAACCTTAATTGACTCTATCTTCTATAAATTTTTTTCCTTTGACAATAATTTCAGACCTCTTATCTGTAGATGAAGATAAAAGATGCTATATTTTCTCACAGTCTCTCTGTAAGTGTAGTCCATTTATTCTACTCACAGTTTTAAGCAGGCAGATATTTAAAAAAAAGTAAAGGATTTAAATCCTGTGTGGTTTCTATGAGGTATTCAAATACATTGTGAGAGAAACAGCTCACTGATCTCAGACCCAGACCAAACGTGAATATGTACACAGCAAAGTTCAGCCAAGCACGAGCAGATCTTTCTCGACAGAACAGAAGACACAGTTTTCACACACAGGCACTGTAACATTTCAGATTCTGGACTTCTAATTTTGCATCTACAGGTCTTTAGAAGAAAAAATCACCATCATGTTTAAACATGTTTTAGCATGTTTTTCTTCAGAGAGCCAGTTGAACAGTTTTGGTTGATATTTTTCATTAATTTTCTGCCTTGGGCAGTAACTCAATGCAGAAAATGCTTTCACAAGCTATTAGCTTTCATACATTTGCAAAATTGAAAATGCAGAAGTGCTACTAGGCCTTCCACAATAATTTAATATTTTTCAGAATTTTTTTCTGTCAGAAGAATTTGCTGTATAGCATCTAATCTAACCCTTACTTACGTAACTAACTTCTGTTGGCTCATGAATGTTGTACTCAAATTTGTATGTTGCTTCTGACTTTTTTCTTTGAACAGAAACCAACCAAATATTTCTCAATTTGCATTATGAATTTTAAGTGACTTTAATATTCAAGCATTTTTAAAGTAGAATATGTAAATGAAAAGCAATATTGATATAAAGCTGTATTGTGCAAGGGCTAGGTGATTATGTGGCAAATTAATATAATTCTCTATGGAACAGTAAAGAATAGAAAGTGCATTATTTCCACAGAAAAGATGAAAACTACCTCTGATAAGAGAACATATACCTAATTAGATTATTTCTACTTTATAGACAAACATAGCATCCTTGCAAAATCTTCAGAAGCTCAAAATTCACTAAGAAGTCAAGTTATACATTTGCACAAGGGTTAGATGGAAACTAGAGTAGAAAACCGAAACTCTAAAATTTTCCACCAAAAAAAAAATTAAAATACTTTGTTTTGAGACATTAAAGAAAAACTTGAAGGAAGTGAAAATACTGGATTGACTTACAATCGTAATGCAATGCTGGTTTACAATAACAATAAAACTTACAGAGCTATTTTTTGATTCAATGTCTATAAAAGCAACTGAAATTCCAGTTACAGTTGATTCTAAAACTGAAATTTCTAGTTCTAATAATGTCCAAAACTTTACTATAGTAGACTCCTGCTTAAAAACAAACAAACAAAAAAAAACAAACAAAAAATTCCCTTTAGTTGGAAACATATTCCTTTAGTTTATTATTCAACCAGAAAAAGAATTTTAAAATTGTTTTCAATTACTGTCTTGAGGGATTAAATGCAACCAGTTCTGCTCAAAATTTTCCTTAAGATACACTTTTTTTTAGTGTATATCTGTTTTTCTATGAAAATTCTGCTGACAGGAGGGAAATTCTATTTTCTTTTCATTATTAAGTGTATCACTTAGAAATATTACCAGGTCTCATGATAAACAATTTCTCAGTAAGAGATTTTTTTTACCAAAAAAAAGCCCCCCCAAACAAAAAACAAACAAACAAACAAACCATAAAAAAGAAAAATACAGTGTCATCACTCCTGCTAACTGAGAGAAGAAATTGATGAGATGCACAGAAGGCCATTTGTTCAGAGCTAAAGTAGGTGACCTGGTGTATTGGAACTGCCTTTCTGTGGGAATTAACTTTCTGAACATCTAAATATGGGTTACATTGATCTCTTTTACTGCTGTGCACAGACAATGAATAATTTCTGTAGGATATTAGCAGTCTCAAGTTTTCAGCTCTTTGCAGCTACAGGCTCTGATGATGGGTCAGCACTGTGGGTTAATGTCAGCAGGCAGCTCAGCACCACAGAGCTGCCTGCTCACCCCCACTCAGTGTGGGGAGGTAACCAGAAGGATAAAAACATGAAAACTTATGATCTGAGATAAAGGCAGTTTAATATGTACAGCAAAAGCTGTGTGCACAAGAAGAGCAAAACACTTCCAGTGGGCAGACAGTGAGTCGGAATCTGGGGCTATATTCAAAGATTGGAAACTCTAAGTTACTTTATCAATGACTGAAACCAATTTACAATGCAAATTATTGATTGAAAAACTCCTCTGTTAATTTGATTTTTCCCTTCAGTTTCCAAGAACTGATCTACAAGTACAAAGTGACCACACACTACATGATATTTGGGGTGCGGATGAAGGCAAGCAAGCAGGAGATCATGGATGAGCTATGCTCCATCACAGAAAGCCTCACCTTAGTCCCATAGACTGCTACACCCAGCATATCTTAATTGCCAGGGAAAAGAGCCCAGACGAGGTTTACATGTGGGAATCAGAGTCAGGATCCCTAAACTAAAAGCTACAGTAACTTTGTGTAAACCTAGATGACTGGGAAAACTGTAGATCATGTCATTGTTCTGTGGATGAATTTTGGGTGATCCTGAGACATCTGCACATAACTCCATTGTACCAGGGATCAGGGTCTCCTGTGCCCATTACTCCCTGGGGGATACTTTTGCATTCCTGAGCTGCCACAGAGGAGATCCAGCATATGCTCTGCACAGTCAATTTTGTGCTGCAGAGGAGAACACCTGGCCTTTCCTAAACAATGAATTGCAATTTCTGTGTTTGCTTTAAGGTCAGCTGTCTCTTTTTAAACTCACTGCAAATCATGTAACATTGGAAACATTTTCTGATTTGAACTGCTGGAGCCCCGGCTAATTTTCTGGTTTGGATGACAATATTCTTGTAGCTTGCCAAATTGAGTAATGATACCAAAGCAGGTTTTAATTTCTTTCTCTTTAAAATTAATAAACATTTTCTAATTGACGTGAAAATGAAAATAAATTATATATTGAATGAGTGTTTGACTCTTTTTGGACTTCCAGACATTGCCACTGCAAAAAGCTTGTATTTGATCTCTGACACAGTCTCAGGCTACACTTCTGCTCAGAGCTCCCTGATGTACTAGTGGGTTTTCAAACTGTGTCTTTTTGATTTTGCTGGACTAAAGAAGTGAATTGACGAGTTCCGTGCTAGAGCTGCACCGCTGTGAGTTTGGCCTGAAATAGTAACTCCCACAGTGGGACCACTGTCTGCCTATGCTACACTGACTCTGGTGTGCCTGGCTCCTGGCCATGCTGTGTTGTGCAGTTCCTGCTCATATAGGCTGCCTTCCTGACTATTCCATGACTGTCTAAATTGCCTACTATTTACTGGATCAAAACACTGCAACACCTTTGCCTTTGCCAGCTGGAGGACTAAAGGAAACACAGAAGCAATGCATAAGAAGGAAGGTGTGGGATATTTGCAGGAAAATGGACATATTCTGAACAATCCATATTTTTGAGAAGCACTAGACCTGCTTGACATAACTTTGAAAGTTGCAAACTGTGTGAAAACTGTGTGTTTATAGTTACAAACTGTGAAACTATGCAATGTTTATACTTGTTAGCTGTGTGTTTATAGGTATAAGGTATGAGAAAATCATGTGTTTATAGTTGAAAGTTTTGGGAAACTGGAGATGAAGGGACACCTGAAAAGTCTCAGGAAAATCCCTAAAGGTGGATTGATAGGAGGGACTTTGGGTGGAATAAATGATCTCATGTGGACAGAGCACCAGAACCAACGAACTGAAGGCATGAGACGCGTGCACAGACTGAGCTATCCAATCACCTTGTTTTAAGCACGTACCCAGAAAAAACTAAACTGTATAAAAGTTAACTCATTTAGATAATAAATTGAACATCCTCTGATCACATTGATCATCTGTGTGTGTTCTGGAACTCCTGTGTCCATAGGAAAGTACCAGCTTTTGTGAGTTAATGACAGGAGCCATGCTAGTCATGCCATTAACTTTTCAGTTAGTCTGAAAAGTGTGACTCACTAAATTGAATGTATTTTGTTAGAAAGTCATGGTTTCCAGGTTTTCCCCTATGTCATCATGCACATACAAAGAGTTTAATTAGAAAAGCAGAAGTTCCGTTTTAATGAAAAGCTTTTAACTGTAGATTCTACTATGAAAGATCCCACTCTATGAGTAATGCTAATCATGAGATTATTTGGATTATCTCAGGATCTCTCTGCATAAAGAATATTTAAAACAAAGTTAACTGAAAGCTTACTTCAACAAAATTAAAAAAAAAAATGCAGAAGCTACCTTAAAATTTCCTCACCAGACTTCCAAGAAGTCACATGAGATTATCTATGAAAGGTTCTGGAGACAACATTTTCCATGATTGTCCTGTTTTCAACACTCCCTCACCTCTCTGTCAACAGCAAATTCTTTGAGGATATTTTCAAGGTAATTTCAGTATCTCTTATTTTAAAGAGATTACATTAAAGAAACACAGAGAGACACTGTGTTTGGCACTTAGCAGAAGCTAAGGGAACTCCTAAGGGAGAACTCAAATCAGTTCCAGTTCTAGAAGCTTTGATGTTCACCTAAAAAGAAGTCATGGGATTTCCTTGTATTTCCTAATAATAAGTATAAAGTTTACTTTTTGTTCCTAATACAGTGCTTACCTGTCCAGAGCTACACATGATCCAAAGTGAAAGATGCTGGGTCTATGGGCTTACTCTGTCTGTATATCACCACATAGGTCAAATGCAGTCTGCTGGAAAGAACAGCTTACATTGTACAACAAATTTTCCTGCCTTGCTCAAGCGTTGCAGAATGCACAGTCTGCATTGCAGTTTTCATCACTCCTCCCAAAGACAGTGAAACATTCATTTCCACTGCAGTATATAATTTAAAAAAAATAGACTGGGAAAAGAAAACTCTTCCTTTGTTCAAGGGTGAATATACCGAGCTACTAGCTCACAGCGAAGTTCACATAGCTTATATTCACCATTCTTACTGTCATTTGTACAAAACTGAAAAAAGCTGACAAAAGTTTACAAGAATTCAAAACCCTTGCAATAAAATTAGAACCATATGAACACCAAATGGCTTCAAAACTTCTCTGGCAGCTTTTGGATAAAAGAAGAGAAAAGAAGGTCTCCTTTGTCTTGTTTATTGCATGAACATGAAAGCATTGTCTGAACATAAAATGAATGTTCTATAGAAGACCATAGAATAAAAAATACTTCCTCTCTTCTTTCCACAGGGTAATTCTAATTTGCCTTTGTCCTTAACAACATCCTTAGCTCGTACCTCAAGTACCATGTTCAGTTTTATGCCCCTCACTTTGAAAAGGACATTGAGGTGCTGAAGCAAGCCCAGAGAAGGGCAATAAGTATGAGGAAGGTTCTGGAGCACAAATCTGATGAGGAGCAGCTGTGAGTGTTTAGCCTGAAAAAAATGTGGCTCAGGGGAACCTTATCGCTCTGTACAACTCCCTGACAGGAAGTTGTAGCCAAATGGGGGTCAGTCTCTTCTGCCATGTCTCAAGTGAAATGACAAGAGGAAATGGTCTTAAACTGCACCAGGGGAGGTTCCGATTAGATGGTAGAAAAAAAATTTTCACTGAATGAATAGTTAGGCATTGGGATAACTTTTTCAAAATGATGAGGAGGAGCTTAGTCTAGCCAATAGAAATCTTTCCAAACTTTTTTTTTTTTTGTTTGCTATCACATAAAGAAAAAAGAGAAACTAACTGTAGAACAGGTGTCTCTTTTTCTTCTTTCATGAACAGAACACTGAAATGAGATTGTTAATTGGTTCAAATTTTACCCATTGTATCCACAAAGAAAGCAGAAAAATATACGCTGTTTACCTCATTCCTTATTCTGTTTTATTACATCTTCAACATAATTGCTCCTCGTTAAAGTCTGTCATTTTCTCTACATCTAGGTTGTTTACTATCTGAATGTTATAAATCCATTTTGACTACTTGCACAGAAGTATATATTTTAAAAAATCAGCTTTTTCAGACTTTCTTTTCAGGTTTTTTTTTCTTTGTCACCTAGATAACTACCTTACCCTTTTTGAAAGCTTGTACAATCTGAATTTTAAGATATGTGCCAATAAAAGGGCTACACCAAAGATAAGAAATCAATGACTACCATATCACTCTTGCACTGCTACTCTCTATATGGGAGAATAATAAATGAACACTGTAATAGTTTGGACAGACTGAAGTGGGAATTAATCAAAGACAAAATGAACTTACCACAGTAGCAGAAGTTTATAGGAATGATTTAGAAATTCAGAGTTTGTTATCCTGCTGTCTCTGAGAAAGTGATTTATAATTCCTTCCTCCAGAAGAGAGGACTCAATTCTACAAAAACCAAATTACTTACTTACATTAAAAAAAAATGTAACTAATAGGAGCAAGTCACATACATTTCCTTCTTGCTCTACATTTATAAAATTCTCTTCCTCTGAAACAGCAGAATCTCTCAGAACAAGCTGATAGATTCTTAAATCACAAAAATTGGAAGGCATTAGGAAAGCTCTTTTTCTTCTTCATTACTTGTATTTTTGTTACAACTGTCTAAAACTGCACCTTTGCTAATTTCTGTATAAACATGTGATGAGACTACAATCCGTGCTCTGAAAGACTGTGTAGTGTAGGAGCCTTGAAGAGGCAGTGGATGCAAAATGGAAGTGTGTAGGGTGCAAGTAGAGTAAACACATTTTGCTAGTTTATATTCCTGAAAGCATTCTCCAAAGTCCAGTTTGTTCTTCTCCAGTCACTGCTGTGAAAATATTTATTTCAGATTTTAAAAGGATGTTTCCAGCGGAAGTTTGAGCAGGATAACATAAGTAGATTGACAAAGTGTGCACAGGGATTTGAAGAGCTGCTGTAGAGCTCCCTCCCCTGCTAGGTTACCAGACAAGAGCTGCAAACACCTGCTGTGGTGCTGTCCTGCCATAGACTGACAAGGTCCAACTGCTGGTGTGGGCACAGGCAGCAAGGGCAGAGAGATTTTTTCCTGCACTTAGAACTCTGAACCATCTAAGTGGGTTGCGGTTGTGCCTGCTACAAATAAGGAGCAGTGTCCAACCTTTCTTCTCAATTAGAGAAGTTGTAATTCTTTTCAGAGTTTATGTAGTGCTTCATCCTTTGTTTGGGTGTTCTCCTTCAGTTTGTTTATTTGTTGAACTGTTTGTATGATTTTCACTATAACTACATGACTCAAGATGTGGTGTGACATATTCATCACTTATTCCTTAAGTGTCTCTAAAGTTTTGGGTCTAAAAAGCACTTGAAAAGTCTAAGCTGAAATTTTACACAATGATTTCCAAACTTCTAATGCACTTCTTTCCTGTAATCTACAGGATGTTTGAATTTGTATTCATCATCATCATCATCATCATCATCATCATCATCATCATCATGGCTAGGCTTCGCAAATGAAGATTTGGGAAGGGCTCTACCCACATTTGTTACAGGTGCACTGGTGGTTAAAAAGGCCAATATGAGATAGGCACGTCCAGTTGCAAAAGGCACAGCAGAAAGACTCCTTAGGTGGTACATTCTGCAAGGCACGACACTTTCTGCGTTGTCTTTTCTCCTCAAGGGTGATCCTGCGTGCTTTCTCAAAAGCATCAGCAGCGTTATAGATGGTGTGTCTCCAGACCTCCCGATTGGAGGCCAGAGTAGACCAGTTATGTTGATCAATATGGCCAAGGCTGAGATGTTGTTTCAGGAAGTCCTTGTATCTTCTCTTTGGGGCTCCTCTCTTGTGGCAGCTGGTGGCAAGTTCACCATAAAGCAAGATCTTAGGGAGGCGGTGGTCCTTCATCCTGGAGACGTGCCCTGCCCAGCACAGCTGTGTTCTCATCAACATGGCCTCTATACTTGTGACTGCTGCTTGTTCTAGAACAGACCAGTGGATGTTTAGGATCCAGGTGTGGAAAGTAGAGAAAGAGGGGGAGCTTTACCAGCGTGGACTACGCCCTCGTGGGAGATCAGAGGGGGAGCCTCGGAGCACACAGAGGAGAAGGACAACTCTAATTCCAAACCAGGGCAGATGGAGCTCATTTAGCCCTGTAAGGCCATCCATCTAAGAGAAGGTCATTCTAATTAAACCTATGTCCTGAGGACCTCTCTGCCACCGTCCTAGCTCACTCGGCCCTGGCAGATGAACCTTAGGATTAAAGGGTGTGTCCAGTTCCGTGCATACTGTGTCTCATCTAAAACATCCATTGCGCAGGCTCAAAGGCCTTACACACATTTGCAAAGGGCAATTTGTATTAATAAATTAATAAGTAACAAGCACCTGTCTGGACATCTGCATGTCCCTTTTATGAATATTTTATCTTCCATATACATGCGCAATATTGTGTATTCTGTATACTTTTTGTCAGTGTGGTTGTCAGGTGCAATAAAAAATTTTCACAGCAGAAAATACCACTGAATATTACCTGTTCCGCTCTAACTACCAACCTGAGATATCAACCTGAGAGTGACAGAGTTTCTTCAAACAAAGATCTCAGTCCATAGGGTCTGAAATGGAAATGACATGCAAATATTATCCTGCCTAACATTTTAAACATGTCTTTTAAATCACTTAGATTTAGGAAGGTATTTGGAAGTCCTATTATTGGATTAAATTATAAATAATGATAGCACTGAAAATTACTTAGAGAAAGTATCCTCATGATGTATTTACCTAATTTGAGGGTAATCTGGAAAAACAAGAAGACAAAATAGAGCTATAAATCATTGAGGTTTCCAGCTCTGTTGCAAAGTAATCTAATACATTTGAAAAGCTAAAGTTTGACTTATTTGTAGTTTAACTGTTACATTTATAAGACAAAAGGGAACAAGATTTTCTAGAGATTGTGGAGTATTTTTCCTTACTATGGAACCAACATATTACATTTTCATGAATTCTGTAAATAAAAAATAATTTTTTTTCATATAGATAGTTCTCAGTGATACACTATCGAAAAATTAAAACAGGAAAGACAGAAACTGTGTTTATGCTAACACAGCATTACTACCTTGCACTATCTTTGCCATGCCATAGCAGCATAAAGGGGGTGAATGATAAGCAGGAAACACCACCATTCTACACTTCTTCTGATTCCTTCTGGTATGAAAAGGGAGATACTATGCTTCAAACAAAAATAACTTAAGTTATAGCACAAAGAGAATGTTGTCACATGGTTCAGTTATCTTTCATATATAGGAAGCAAAACAAAACAATTCATCTATATGTTAGAGAGTATCTTGATCCTGTAGAACTTAATAATAAGGTTGAGTGCCTGTGGATCAAAATCAGCGGGGAGGTCAACAAGCCTGATATCCTGGTGAGAGTCTGTTACAGACCACCCAACCAGGATGATGAAGGTGATGAATTATTCTACAAGCAGCTGGCAGATGTCTCAAAATCTCCAGCCCTTGTTCTTGTGGGTGACTTTAACCTGCTGGATGTCTGCTGGGAACTCCACACAGCTGAGAAGAGACAGTCTAGGAGATTCCTAGAGTGTATAGAGGATAATTTCCTGCTCCAGCTGGTAAATGAGCCTACCAGGGATGGGTCTCTGCTAGACCTGTTCACAAACAGAGAGGGGCTGGTGGGAGATGTGGTGGTCGGAGGCCATCTGAAGCACAGTGATCATGAAATAATAGAGTTTTCAATACTCAGGGATGTAAGGAGGGCCATCAATAAAACCTCTACGCTGGACTTCCGGAGGGCAGATTTTGGTCTATTCAGAAGACTGGTTCAGAGGGTAACTCTGGGAAAGAGCCCTTTAAAACAAAGGGGTCCAGAAGGGATGGACATGCTTCAAGAAGGAAGTCTTGAAAGCACAGGAGGAGGCTGTCCCAGTGTGCCGAAAGGCGAACTGGAGGGGAAGACGACTGGTCTGGTTGAACAGGGAGATTTTGAAGGAATTTAGGGTAAAAAAGAGAGCTTAACAATTATGGAAAAAATGGCTGGCTACTCATGAAGAGTTTAGGAATATAGTTAGGTCATGTAGAAAGAAAATTAGAGAGACAACGGCAAAATTTGAACTCAATCTTGCCACTTCTGTTAAGAATAACAAAAAGTCTTTCCACAGGTACATCAATAGCAAAAGGAGGGTCAGGGAAAACCTCCATTCTTTATTGGACATGGGCGGGGACATACTTATCGAAGATGAGGAACAGACTGAGGTATTTAATACCTTCTTTACCTCAGTTTTCAACAGTGAGACACGTCCTGAGGACAGCTGGCTTCTGGAGCTTGTAGACAGAGATAAGAAGCTGAATAGCCCTCTTGTAATCCAGGAGGAAACAGTTAGTGACCTACTGAGCCACCTGGATCCTCACAAGTCTATGGGACCAGAAGGGATCCATCCAAGGGTGATGAGGGAGCTGGCAGAAGAGCTCACCAAGCCTCTCTCCATCATCTACCAACAGTCCTGGCTCACTGGGGAGGTCCCAGATGATTGGAAGTTGGCGAATGTCACGCCCATCCACAAAAAGGGCCAGAAGGAGGATCCAGGAAACTACAGACCTGTCAGCCTGACCTCAGTGCCTGGCAAGGTTATGGAGCAGATCATCCTAATTGCAATCACCTGCAGCACCTACAGGATGGACAAGGGATCAGACCCAGCCAGCACGGGTTTAGGAAGGGCAGGTCCTTCCAACCTGATCTCCTTTTATGATCAGGTGACCTGCCTGGTGAATGAGGGGAAGGCTGTGGATGTGGTCTACCCAGACTTCAGCAAAGCCTTTGAGACAGTCTCCCACACCATTCTCCTGAAAAAGCTGCAGCCCATGGCTTGGACAGGGGCACTCTGTGCTGGGTTAGGAACTGGCTGGAGGGCCAGGCCCAGAGAGTAGTGGTGAATGGGGCTGTGTCCAGTTGGTGGCCGGTCACTAGTGGTGTCCCCCAGGGATCAGTGTTGGGCTCAGTCCTGTTAAATATCTTTATTGATGATTTAGATGAGGGGATTGAGTCCACCATCAGCAAATTTGCAGATGACACCAAACTGTGGAGGAATGTCAATCAGCTGGAAGGCAGGAGGGCTCTGCAGAGGGACCTGGACAAGCTGGAGAGATGGTCTGATTCCAACGGGATGAGGTTCAACAAGGCCAAGTGCCAGGTCCTGCACTTTGGCCACAACAACCCCATGCAGCAACATGTTTCATGTTGTTGCTCCTGCCAGTTTTTTAAACATGTTCCCCAAGATTTATATTTCTTTGCTTTAAAAAAAAAATAAATAAAAAAGGTGTTTATAGGACTTGTAAGAGCTACTATTTGCCTGAGGCACATCTATACATCATTAAAAAAACAGGTATCTTCAGCCATCCATATTGTAACACTAACAAAGCCAGCAAAAGTTAGAGACTCTTCCCCCCCTCACTCCAGCATTTGATGGGCCATTAGCATGGAATGCAGCCTGGCCAGCCATTTTTTTGTAAGGCTAATTGATTCCCTTCCCCCTTCCCTATTCAAGCTCTGTTTCTCTTATAGGGAAGCAGGGAAAGAAAAATTTCTCTCTCAGATTTATAACCTATAACAGGATAATTTAAATTGAGTTAATTCCCCACTATCAAAAGAAAGGGCCAAGGGTCTGGTATGTATGAACAATTAACAAGTGTGTAAAATCACTGGCTTTCAGCTGGCTCACACTCTGACTTGCTGTATATTCATACGTCATGCTACCTCCTGCACCATTTGTCCACAGAACATGAAAAAGAGTGACAATTAAACATTTTCTTATTCTTCACCAAAAATCTTCAAATACCCTCAAAAGCATTGCTAAAAGTGCAGTATCAGTCTTTTAGGAACGATGTATTGGGTTACTGCTTTTTTTTTATTCGTCTTTGCTTCCATACACCTGAAAGAATACAAACTGTCAGTGTAGCATACTTTGGAAAATATAGTGTTAGAGAGTACTCTAACACAGAAGTGGAAAAAGTCTTCCTTTGTGCAGACAAGAAAGCTACTAAAACTACATGAAAAACATGCAGGTCTGATTTAGGGTCCTTTTGTTCCTGCAATAAAAGGAGTAGAATGAAGACATCTGGATCTAACAGCAGATTTTACATCTTGCTTCTGGGAGAAAATGTAGCAATTACCCTAAAATGGGTATGATTCACAAGGGAAAAAAGGGTAACAATGTAATCACATATTTTCTATAGGTGGCAAAGACATGCAAGTCATGGAAATATGGCCAAAATATGAAGTCAAATTACCATTTTAATTAGACTTTTTGTTTGTAGTAGAACATATTGACCAAATACAGAAGAGATAATCCTGCAGTTTAGAAATATACCCAAGGACCTGTGAATATTAGACCAAGTTCTTGAGTCTGAAGTGGAAGTTTTTAGAAGAAGTTTAAGCAAATGTAATTTTTTCTTGCATGCAAATGAAAAACAATGAAACAATTAAAATAGAGCACAACTGTGCTGTGCCAAGTAAAAGTAACTGCTGGATAAAATGTATGTTTGAATGTTCTTTGGAAGCATAGATGGCAACTGAGATGTCCACCTTTATTCTGAGGTCAGCTGTTCCCCACAGTCACAGTTGAACCAGGAGGCGAGAGCACTGTAAGAAAGCAGAACTGTGCTGTTAGTAGACGGAGGATCTAAATCAGACACTCAAACTGAAGTAGGCCTATACTCTTCCTAACTATATCTGAATCATTCTCAGCTTCTAAGATTTCCTTTTAGCCCAGCTAACCGTAATTTAATGGTAAGAAATAGAACTTGTTTGAATTATATGATCCTCTGTGAATGTCTCCTCTAGTTATCTCTCTGTGGCTAAATCTCAGCAACCCCTTTTCTTATTATACTTCAACGATTTTGACATGATGCTCTACCCTCCGGTCCCCCCATATGAGCAAAGATATATATTTTTACCACTTCTCCTGAATTCAAATGTAGTAAAATATTTTCAGGTGTACTCTGGGGCTTATTAGTTTAGCTTGTTGGGTAAGCTAAGTCTCAAAGTGATTACAAGACAGTCTGTATTAGAAGTGTCACAAATGAAAACAAGGATGAAATGGCCTGCTGGAAAATGCACCAGGACTTGGATTACAGCAGCCAAGTTGTAAACAACGTTATGAACCGACAATTTTAAACTCTGAAAAATACTTGAGCAATGGAACAAAGCAAAAATGTAAAAAATGTTATTTAGGATAAAATGAGGCAACTGTTCCTAGGAGACAGATAAATTTTCTTTAGAACAGTATAATAATTCTCAGGCTTTGTCAATCACATAGTGATATATTACTAACAAAGTAGATTACAATATCTTATATGTACTCATGTTTCTCATGTCCTTGGAAAAACACTAAAAACACATGTGGTTTAGTCTGAATACAATTTTCATCTTAGTAAGGTCTCAGCTTGTCATTGCTCCTTATCCTGGACTTAGAAAAGAAGGTTGAAGCAGGAAATTCTTTTGAATATGGAAAAATAGGAAATGTTCTAATCTATACAGCTGCAAAGCAAGACATGAGTTTACTATACTATCCATACAGTAGAACAGGTACTACAAAATCCGTGCCATTCTGGAGTAAAAAACCCACAGAAATCCAATTGCCTGGATATTTTTCAGAAACATCTATAAATTCTGTATGTCTGGAATGCAGAAAAAGATTCTAGAAAAAGCTTAATGCAACAACACAAAAGTCAGAAAATATCAAAACACATATCTTCCACATCAAACATTATTCCAAGAACAACAATAAACACATCTTAATCTATATCTTCAGAAAACCTTTGATTTTCAGTAAGAAATCCAATTAATAAAAAAATTTCTTTTTATTTACTTGTGATGCATTATAAGAGTGGAAATTGGGCTTTTTCATTTCTTGTTTCTTTTATACAAAAGAACATGAACTCAATTCTTACATATATCATGGGAGCTATATTAAATTATGGAAATGGTCCCCCATATATATCTGTTCTCCATCTGGTGTCAGTTGGCCATTAGACATCTAAAATTATTACATGTCAGTAAAGCTCATTCACATTGATGGAATTTTTTTGATTTTCATCTGTCAAAGATCTGCTCCAACATTCCACAAAATCATTTACTGAAAACCCAGAACAAAAATCCGTGTTTAACTCAGTATATTCAATATAATCTAAATGTCCTCTTAAAAAGCAAACTCGAATCTTCTGAACTAAAAGAAAACATTAAATGTTTAAAAAGCATTTGGATTGAATAGTATTCTCTGGAAAATAGATTGAAAGGAAATAGAAGAAAAATTCTGCTTTTTTTTTTCTTTAGACCTCAAGACTATTTTATAAACCTGATGGCTACAATTATTTTAATGTTTTAAAGTAAAAATATCATTTGGATTTTGTTTTTTCAGTATTCTGAAAGAACATTTTTATCACATCAATATGTCCAGACTTTGTTTCTACCCCTAGGATACCAGAAAAGGAGCTTGTAATTAGCAGTGGGTTTTTTTATAAATGGCACAATCTAAAGGAAATGTGTTCTTTTCTGGTTGAAATTTTAATAAAAGTAAACATATATTTGTAAGTAAACCAGTTGCTGTGGAAACTATTTTCCAATGTCTAAACCCCACAAATAATGAAAAATACAAACACATAAAAAACCATTGAAAGGTGGGCTTTTTTCATGTTGACTTTGCCAAGGAGGTCACTCAATCAAATACATTAATTTAATGATGCTAAACAATAAATAAAAGAAAAAATAAACAGATTATTTAGGCTATGCTGTAAGTTCCAAGCACTCTCTCAGTCTTATGCTCATGCAAAACTTTTACAAATACATTAGAGCTTCTATTTTCAAAGACTTTTTCTTCTAGAGCCTCATGAATCTTCTGCTTATCTAAAATCTAGTCTTTTACTAGTGAAATGTATTCTCTGAAGAAAGTAGTTTCATAAAAGCAAAAAAAAAAAATAAAGGAAATAAAGTCTGTGCAACTGGCTCTTGAATGCATTTCTTGATATGCTGATGATCAACTGTTACTTGACAATAAGAGTGAGTTAGATATATAATATTTAGGCTTATAGATTCTGAAAATACCCAAGTGTGTCACAATTTTAGGTTTTGTTCCAATAATGCTATGCTCTAAAGTTAATCCCTAGAGAACTAGACACACCTTCTCACTCTCAGGGAACAGTAGACAAAAGGAAGCAGAACTTCTTCTTGATAAATGTTGGCAAAGTCCAAAGAAGCCAAACACTTTTATCATCTTGACATTTTCTAAAACACTTCCCTATTCATTATCAGACTCAGTACATAAGAAATGACATTCACATTTCTTCCTTAATGGAAATTCTTTCTGCTGTTATGAGCAACTCTATTGACAGAGCGAGCCAAGTCCAGCCCACAGCACAATTTTGGCAATAAAATGCCTGGTGATTTTGATGTTTGGAGACTTGAGCTGCATATTGGTAATAATTTTCACAACTGGTACCAACTTTCTGTTACTATTCATCACAGACTCTCAAAGAACTTTGCAAACTTTAATTATGCCTTGCCTCATGAGAGTGAGATTAAATAGTGTGAGATCAGCTTTCTCCATTTCACAAGCAACAAACTGATTCACATGGCAGTTTGACACCTGAATAATTGCCCTATATTTAATTTCAAAAAATTGTTACCGTAATTTGTAGTATTTTTGAAAATTTAATGTTTGCAGATTGAAAAAAACAAAATTGATATATGATGGTATGTTTGTGACTGTACAAATCCTTAGCTTGACCATGCGGGTTTGTCCCTATCCTCTCATCTTCTGAATACATTATCCCTATGATAGTGCAGGACTGAATATTCTTTATTCTTTTCCCTGTTTCCTCACTCCTGGATAAAATCATCAAGACCAAGTCACTGCTAGAGGAGCGATGCAGGGGTACAGCCAAGACAGGCACCGTGCAGAGGATATGGGGGCCCCCAAAAGTGGCCCCACATCACCCCTGCATTGCACCCTGTTGTACCCCCAATTTGTTACAGGTGTGAATACACACACCTGCACAACCTTTCTCTGAGTGTCCCCAAGCCTTCCTCTCTCTCCTCCTTCTCCATTCCGTGGGGGAAGCCCACGTTTTTTACTCCAAATTTTTTAATTTTTTCACAAGTTTTCTCCAAACTTTTTAGCCTCCCTTTATTTCATTCCAAATACCCCATTTTTGAAATAAAGTTTTTCTCTCCCCAAATCCCCCTTTTCTCCTAAATCTTCCTTTTCCCCCTACAAATTCCCCCTTTTTACCCCCAAATACCTCATTTTCCTGCATATTCCCCCTTTTCACCCCAAATTCCTGTTTATTAATCCCCAAATCTCATTTTTCCCTCCCAAACTCCTGGGTTTTTCTCCCTTAAAATCCTCACTTTTAAGAGCAACTCCCTCATTTTTCCTGAAAAATCCTCTTTATTCCCCAAAAATCTCCCATTTTTCCCTCCACAGTAGGATGCTCATACCCATAGGAACCCCCTAGTAGGCCTCCCAGGTGAGGACCCTTGGAGCCAGGTGATGTTGGCCCTCATCCCTCAGGTGGTCCAGGTATTCTCAGGGGTCACAGTGGTCATAGCAATGTGCTCAGACTTTTAGTGAGGTCCCTGTAGACCTGTGTGTCATCCACCCAAGACACTTCAGCTCCAGCTCCAGCTGTGGGGCAGGACCTTCTGTGTGACCCACATGCTGCCCCACAGCTCCACGTATGACCAATCCCAAGGGCTATCTGGCTGTGGGACAGGACCCATTGCATGACCTACATCCTGCCCCACAGCCTGCCCCACAGCTCCAGGTCCAACCTAAAGCAGGCACTTCCCATCTGTGGAGCAGGACTCATGGCCTTGGTGCCTGGTCCATAACCCACCCATCACACTGCCTCATACCCCCAACTTCAGGGGCTCAGCCCCAGAGACACAGGTAGCAGCACAACAGTAATGCCAGGGCTACAAGTTGTGTCCCTACAACAGAGGAGCTCCCTCAAAATTCTCACCTTGTACCTTAAAATGGATTTGAACCAAATGCACTAAATGCAAGACACATTAAACTAAAATTTCTGGAAACTAGTGACATTTCATCTGGACTGTACTAAATTGCAGAAGAACTTAATCACGCATCATGGAATCCCCAGAGGGGAGAATGCTGCTTTATCAGTGCCAGAAACTCATGTTTTAAACTTCTTGAGGTGTTGGCCATGAAAAAATTCATGGATAGCCATCATCAATATAATTACATCCTGTTTTATTAGGCTTGCAAATCACAGGTAGCACAAAAAGCAAAAGCAGCATAGCATTTCTAATTTGTTATTTATCAACCTAAAGACTTGATTGAGCACACATTATTAAATTCAAATTAATAGAAAGTTATTATGCAAATGTTTATTCTTTCTTCTGTGTTCCATTTAGCATTTTTAGGGGAAAAAAAATTGCTTCATGATATGTCCATTTAAAACAACTTTAAATCTTTGTTACTAGCAAAACTAAAGACTAACTTAGCTGTATGAGAACAGAAATCAGCTGGAGCAGTAGGTGCCCTAAAATCAAAAGAATAGCTTAAAATTGAGATTTTTACAGTGTTATCAGTTTTTCTCATGTTCATTTTTTTCTTGATCATGTTAATATATTATATATTTACCCAAACTCAAGTTACTTTGAAGATTTACTTATTATATAAATTTATGGAAATCAAACTAGAAAACCAGGTCAGTCAATAAATATCATTTACACTGTAATGGAAAAACCCCTCACCATAAAGTAAGATGATTTGCTCTTCAGCTTTTATTTTGTCTAGTCGTCATTTCTATTGATCTGTATTTAGACCATGCGAGAAACAGCTTTAAAGTACCACCTACAGAAAATTTTGTAATTTGAAGTAGTCATATCAACTTGAGCAACTGTTTGAATTTTCACCGTTACACAGAATTTTTTCATTTTGTTTTGTGGAACGTAATGAGGAATTTTAAAATGTCATATCTCAAAAACAAATATTTTATAAATTATTTTATCTTTACCAGACTAAACATGCAAAACAAAACATTTAAAATTTCAAAATTAGTTTTCAGAAAGACATTTTCATATTTCAAATAACTTTGATTGTTATGGTAAAATGTACAAAATAAATATTTCATTTGTGGTTGAATGGAATTTCTCATTGCCACCAACAGGTAACCATCAAGTGAAAAAATAAATGGAGATTCTGGAGAACTGAACTCTGGATTATTTACCCAACTAATCAAAAGAAACACTAAAACTGACAATATCATTCAGCAAGTGAGTTTCCAATATATAGTTCATGAGACATACATGATGATTGTATTGGCATACGTACATTGTGTTGTAACTACTGTACTTTTTTAATCATCATCTCATTAATTTCAGTGAGATTCCTCTTTCCCTGTAGATTCAAGGCTTTTGTTGAACTGAGATTTTGTTCCCAGAGTCTGTTCAGAGTAAACAGCAGGTTTAGTGCATTTCACCTCCCACACATGCAATAACATTCTGCTAGTTCCAGAACCTACCTCTGCTAAGACCCCTCCTCTCCATTTTACTGCTGAGCATGAGCTTATATGGCATGAAATATCCCTTTGGATAGGACAGCTCAGGCCCTGGCTGTCTCCTTTCTGCATCCCTTGCACACCACCCAAAGCTGTGAGAGCAGTGTGAGGAGCAGAGAGGGCTTTGATGCTGTGCAAACGCTGGATTGTTTTGGTCAAAAACATAAAACACAGTACTCTGTGAGCTGCTATGAGGAAAACTAACCCCCTTCCAGCCAGACTGAGTTAGTAAACACTGTAATACTAATACTGAGTGCAAGCTGTTAAAGTTTTGTAGAGACAAAATTTTAAAAAAGGGTATAGTAACAATCATTTTATCACATATTCTATTAAATAGGTTGCAAGCTTTTGCTGATCAGGATAAGAACACAAAGAAAAAGAAAATCTGCAGTTCTAAGGATAAATTACTTCCTTTTGTAAAATACTTTTATCCTATTTATACACTGAATCTGGATAGTTTCAGTACTCTACCAGTACTCTTTGCTTTTACATTATTTATTGATGAAATTTAGACTGAAGAAAACATATTGACTTTCTCATTTTCCTTTTTTGATGACCAAAAGACTCAGCTCCTGGAATTTCACTGCAATACATACCTTACGTTCCTAAATACCCGTGATATGCAACCAAGAGAAATGACTGAAACACCAGCAGGTCATGCTGCTATTCAGAGGACCTGCCATGCAATCTGGACAGGAGGGAGAAATGGGCTGACAGGAACCTCATGATTACAACAAGGGGAAGTGCAAAGTCCTGCACCTGGGGAGGTACAACCTCAGGCACCAGCACAGTCTGGGGGCTGCCAAGCTGGGAAGCAGATTGGCAGAACAGGCCTTGGGGGTCCTCATGGAAACCAAAATGAACATAAGATATCAGTGTGTCCTTACCACAAAGAAGGCAAATGGTGCTCTGCACTGCATTAGTCAAAGCACTGCCAGCAGGTTGGCAGAGGTGATCCTTCCTTTGTACTCAGAGCTGGTGAGGCCACACTGTCCAGTGCCAGGCTTCCCAGTACAAGAGAGACATGGATACACTGGCAAGAGTCCAGTGAAGGGCTGCTGAGATGATGAAGGGACTGGAATGCCTCTCCTATGAGGAAAGGCTAAGAGAACTAGGACTGTTTAGCCTGAAGAAAAGAAGGATCTGGAGGGATTTTATCTATCTACACAAGTACCTGAAGGGAGGGTGCAAAGAAAAGGGAGCCAGGCTCTTCTCAGTGGTGCTTGAAGTGAATTACATGTTTGGTTTGTTTCTATATTTGCTGAACCAATTCAGTGTAACCTTATCCTACATGATCCCACAAACTTCTTTTCCTGCTTCAGCAGCCTGTTACACTTAAGTACACACAGATTTTGATATTATAAATGTTTGGTTTTCAAACTGTTGAAGGAATATCTTTAGCTAACATATTTCAGCCTGTATGTTGTTTGTGAATTATGTACTTCATCTTCAATTTTAAATATCAGCTCTGCTGAATAATTTATTATTGAGTCCTACAATATAGAAATCTCTCCTTCCCCACATTTTTCTCCCTTGACCTCTCTCCTTTTTTGTATATGTCCACAGACATGAAGTTATAGCAACTGTAAAGGTTAATTTCCCAGAGAAGAAACTAACTCAAACACTAAAACCTGAAAACATTAAAGCTTATTATTATTATAAACATCATTTTTAAAAAAAGTTATACAAGGCTAGATTTGTTTTCTTGAAACCCAAAGGAGCATAGAAGCAGCAAAAGGAAATTTTAGAAATCTATCTGCTGTTGAAGTCAAATACAAATACCCATTTCCTTCCATGGATGTAGACTGTCATTTTTGTGTCTCTGGATGAAAATTATTTTTGAAAATACATCCTTGCCTTCTAGGGGATTTAGTTTTCTATACTTTCACTCACCTTCCCAAAGCACAAGCTTTTATTTTTAGGCCACAAGAGATATTTTCCTTAGACTATTCATCCATGGCTCCTATACACACTCCTATACACAATGTCATTAGTGGGGTTATGCAGGACTCTGTGCTCTTCAACATCTTCTTAAATGACTTGGACACAGTACTGGAAGGGATACCAAGTAAGTTTGCAGACAATACAAAACTGGGAGGAGCTGTTGACTCCCTCGAAGGCAGGGAGGCCTTGCAGAGAGACCTAGACAAATCAGAGAGATGTGCAATCATCAACCATATGAAGTTTAACAGGTGCTGGATTCTGCACCTGGGACAGGGTAGCCCTGGATACACGGACAGACTGGAAAGCAGTGCCACATTAAAAAACATGGGGGTCCTGGTTGATGGCCAGTTGAATATGAGTCAGCAGCGCCCTGGCAGCCAGGAGGGCCAGCTGAGGGGGAGGGGGGGCATCAGGCAAAGTATTGCCAGCTGGTTGAGGGAGGGGATTGTCCCACTCTGCTCTGTACTGGTGTGGCCTCACCTTGAATAGTGTGCGCATTTTTGGGCACCACAATATGAGAAAGATACTAAGGTATTGGAGAGCATCCAAAGCAGCGCAACAAAGATGGTGAAGGGCTTTGAGGGGAAGCGGCTAAGAGAAGCAGCTAAGGTCACTTGGTCTGTTCAGCATGCATAAGAGAAGACTGAGAGGAGCCCTTATTGCAGTCTAAAACTTCCTTACGAGGGGAAGAAGAGGGGCAGACACTGATCTCTTCTCTGTGGTGACCAGTGACAGAACCCAAGGGAATGGTCTGAAGTTGTGTCAGGGGAGGTTTAGGCTGGATATTAGAAAAAGGTTCTTCACTCAGAGGGTGGTGGTTGGGTACTGGAAGAGGCTCCTCAGGGAAGTGCTCCCAGCATTAAGCCTGACAGAATTCAAGAAGCATTTGGATCATACTCCCAGGCATCTGGTGTGACTCTTGGGGATGGTCCCGTGCAGGTTTAAGTGTTGGCCTCGATGATCCTTGTGGATCCCTTCCAGCTCCTTATATTCTATGATCTGTGACTGCAACATGAAACAATCATTCCAAATATGCTCTTCTCTGTTTCACTGATGCTTCATGTTTTGGAAACAAAAATCTGGAGAACATAAAGCTTATCTTTCATGTAACTGGTCACCTACTGTTTCTCCAGTGTCAAAGAGAATCAAAGCTTTCTGAAGAAACTTGTCTTTCATAGAATTTGTACAGAGTAAGCAGTTACAGGCAGGAACCAAATCTGTTGTTGATGGCTACAACAGGAAGTGGAACATGGCTGTGGTTCCTGGAAACTGACAAGATGCAGTTAACAATGGCAAGGTACAGTTATATCACTGGTTTTAAGGTAGAATTCCCCAAGGATTTTGGTGGTTAAAAACTGCTGACATAACATGGCTTGGAATTACTGTTCACACTTTTTTTCCACATAGATACCTCTTTCCATCACAACAAAACTAAAAGCATAATCTGGACAAGATTAGCAGAAAACCTTTAGCATTTCTTTAACATTGTTCTCACTGAAATAAAGCTAACCTTTGTAAAGGAACGAAGGCCAACTCAGAGAACTAAAAACTGGACTCTTAGGGAACACATTTAACTTACATCACAAGGACTCTTATTTCCTGTTACACAAGTCAGGAAACGCAAGTTTGGCCCAAATCGGCAACAAGTAATTGCTAAAAAAAAAAAAAGGCAGGTTGTGTGAGTAATAATCTGTAATATTGTTTGAGGTAGAATGCACAATAAATCTGTACATTTTACAGGGCATAAACAGATTAGAAAGATAATAGCAATCCATTATTAGTTGACAACAGGAACATTTCAGAATCTCATTTCCAACATTTATCTATCTCTGCCAGGGGGTTCATATATTTTTAAAGTAGCAAAGTAACTACCATTAGTTGTCTTGGTGAGATCTTACTCCAGCCGTAAGGAAGGAAAACATTTTATAAGACTACAGTTCTCTAATCCATTAGAGTCATTACATTCAGGTGTTTTCTGGCTTTTTCTATCCACATGAGGCAGAGACAGTAATTATTTTTCAGAACATATTGGTGGGATATCAATCGCACCTGCAATAGGAGTTTTTTTAATTCAGAGGAGCAGTGTGCACTGTGAGTAATAAATAGATCTGTGAGTTCCCTGTGGCCCTTGTGTATGTGTGAGAGACATCAGTGAAACTGAATATGTAGTCTTCAATTTCTTTTGAGACTCAAACTTCCCTAGATTACATTACTCTCCAGTAATGTATCCATAATTTCTGAATCAAGATTTCTTCCAAGATAAATATCTTAGCATATAAAAGTATCAATTTATATACCAGAGTGGATTTTTTTAAAATATTAAAGTTATTCGATTTTTTAAAGATACTATCAACTAGAAAGAGTAATGATAGGCAATGGTTTAGGATTTCTTCAACGCAATAAAAAGGACCTCTTTAGCCCACTATGAAAATGAAAAGGAGAAATATTATTTTATGTTATCACCCTTTGTCATTTCAACATGGTTCTAATAAAGATACAATTATTGTGTTTCAGAAAGAAAAAGAACACATTCTTTTTCTGAGTCTCATGATAAAAATGTGAGTCATTGTTAAAATGGAGTACTTAGTAAAACAAAGGGAATAGGTATACCCAAACACAAGAAAAATTGTTTGTGCTATATGATGACAATACTCAAGCTTTCCCTTCAGAAGTAATATGTTTTCTGTGCAGCTCCTGATAATTGAGAATACAGAGATCCTAATGTTGGCAGGTACTGATTGCTACCCTGGAGCTAAGCACACACAGCAAATACCATTAAATTAATTTCCCAGTATTTACAAGAAAGGAGGATGCTTGGCTTTCCTTAGGGGAAGACCTCAGCATTTTGTAGAATTTGACTCCTAAATTGCCCAGTAAGTTTCAAAACTAATCATTTGATCACAAAATTGAGTAGAATTTTCAGAGATAAATTCAGAAATCATGGGTTTGCTAGTAAGTAAAAGCCCCAGAGAGAGCTGCTTCTTTATATTCTGAGATTTTAAAGTTTGTTTGTATACATTTCATTAAATTGCAAAGTTTTAAGAGTTTCTTGAGAAGATATGAATTTTGATTTCTTTATCCACACGTCTTTGTCACATCAAATGTTAAGGAATTTACACAGGAAGTAAAAAAAGGAATAATAATTGATGTATTTTAGTTAATTTTTCCAAAATAAAGATGAAAAAGAAACCTGTAAGACTCTGAGGAATATAAATAAATAATGCAACAGGAAGGATAGGCTGCCCACTTAAAGATCATGTGTCCAAGTACCTGTGTGGGTTTTCTGCTTCCAGCAAAGCAGAATACATAGGGTCTGAACTAAAGAGGGAATAGCCACAGGTATTGCAGCATCTTGCTGCATAGAAAAAGTTCCATGCAGTGCTCTGTAGCTCTTGATTTAGCCTCTAGAATAGTTACCAGTCATGCAATGACTATCATCTAAGTTGGCTTTGGCTTTGTTGTACAGTTCAAGAGAATTAATGCTGTTTTAATTTAAATGCTTGTGGTCATTTGCCTTTCCACTGGAATCAGTGCAGCTGCTCTGGATTTGCACTGATAAGAGCAGCCAGCACTGGCTTACATGGCCAAAACATAAAAAGCAGCAGCTCTTCTCAATGAAGTCATACCACCAGTAGCCCTAATTTCTGGTAATATGTTCATGAAATAATTCATTCTTAGTGATGCATTAATATTTGCAATACCAGCACAATTTCAGTATCTTTTTCTGAGGTGTGAACTTGTTCAGCATGCAACATAGATCTCAGTAGAAACTAATCCTCATATCACTTCATTTTTCACAAATACTTGATTTAACACCCAACAAAGTGAACCAGAGATTAAATATATGCTGAAAGTTTGTATCATAATAATGGAGCATAAACTGTTGAACATGTGTTGTTCCTAACTAAAATAAACTTTGGCTATTGTCATCTTCAAACTAAAATTGGCACCAGTTATATACATTGACTTCTTTTCAAGGTGTGCAATAAGGAGAACACCTTTGAGTCAGTCTAGAAAACACAAATTCAATTACCTATAAAAGCAGTAAAATCTGTAATTTCAAATTAAGATATGTTCACCTATTTCATTTATTTGTAACCCATGTAGAACCTTAACAGTGAAAAGGAGATCTCTTTTCTATTGTAAGAGACACAATATAAAGCTGACTACGTATTTATTAGTATTTCAAAAAATAATGTGAATGCCATTTATTAGAAAAGAGAGTGTGTGTAAGTTTTTTCACTAAAAAAATACAACGTCTCCTTATACAACAGTTGCAAAAGATTTTCAGTTAAAAAAGGCTCAGCTAGAGAGAGCTGGAAGGGCTGAAAGACTGCTCATGTATGGCATAGAGAAAAATGTTTCACAGGTACTATTTTTTATTAGGAAATAGTAAACTATATTGAGAAAGAAATTTTTAAATCCAGAACATTTCCATGGATATTCTGCCTAATGAGATTAAGAACAGAATTTGAGAATAATTACTTATGCAAGTCATGCTCACAGAGCTTTTATTTCCTATGATTTTAGGTTAAAGATCATGTTCAGTATAAGGGTTCTAGGCCAGTCATAGCTGTGCAAAAGGCTTTTTCTATATTGAGATCTCTTCTGGAGTCTAGTTACAACTGAGTTATCTTAGAAACAATGAGATTCTGGAACCAAGCATTATTGTACTGATGTCCTTGGAAACTAAGGTTTTTTTGATTCAGGCTTGTTTGGTTCTTTTCCTGATTTCCTTTCAGGATTTGTGCAAATGAATAAACAAAGACTTCTTTGTTATTTTCTCCTTCTACTGAAAAGCTGTCATTCAATGTTTAGACATTCAATAGCATTCAAAAGACAAGCATTACCAAAGGCTTTAAATGGTGATGAAAATGATGCAAAACATAAGAAACAGTAACAAAAATAAGATTCTGTAAATGATTTGATCATTGAAGAACTTCTTCTTGAGAATGTTCATTGTAAATTCTCCTTCTTCAAGAAAAAGATTAATTTTTGCTGGGGCAATATATTTTTCATAGAACTGGGACACAGTGTACTGCCCTTTTTTTTAAGTTCCTACTTCAGGGAAAATAAGAAAAATAGTGCATTACACACTGGATTTAATTAAAAGATCCAATAACTGATCGTGTTTCACTCGTAGCAGTCCATTAACATAAAAAAAATTAAAATGTTATTTGCCATAGCAAACCTGTTTGCAAGCTTGCAGAGTGCCAGGCAATGTTTTATCTTGACGTTTCACCTAATGCAACACATTAATTCATTTTGTGGATTTTTTTATCTTCGATTGGTAACGTAATTGGAAACTGTCAAAGAATTACATGTAAAATGAACACTAACCTCTGCTTAGTTTCTATGTGTCCTTTTGAAGGCAGAGACAATGTGTTATGCTTCCTAATGAGGTATCTGGCCATTTTTCAACCCCTCTTGTGTTCAAACTTGACTAAATGATAAACTCTTTAATTGAGGGGCTGAAAACAACACTCACACTTTCAGAGAATATCATCACATACCCTACCTTTTGAAAGGTAGATTTTGCTGCTTCCTCTGAAGCCAGCTTCTTGAAAGATGTTGTGAACATATGAACATTTTTAATGAACGCTTTTTAAAGTGGGATTTCATATGTGAAAAAATTTATCATTTTTCTTATCACCTTCATTTTGATTACACATGTCCTTCAATTATTTAGCTTTCAAAAGACATAATTTGAAAGATTTATGAAAAAGAGGAAGGTAACATGCATGATGTAATTTTTGTTGTAAAATTAATGAGAGCTATAAAAATATGTGAGGCTTTAAATGAAACAATTATCTATGAATATGCTACTGAAAAACATTTATGCAAATACAGAAGACAGCTATTATATTGAACAGAATAAATAGTTCTCTGAATATTTACAGAGCTCTACAGCAGACACTCAAATATCAGTTTGTAGGCAGTGGGCAAAATAGCTGCCTAACAGTCAGAAAGAAAGAGAATGCATCACCCAATAACACAAAATAGCAGGAAGACCCTGAAAACCACATAGCCAGTAGTAAAGCCATATATACCTTGAATTTCCACTTTTCATCCAAACAGGTCATAATTGTGCAACTTATGTTTAATCAAAACTTTTGAAGAGTTTATACTAAATAGCTAATTTAAGTGCCAGTAGAAATCTCAAAGTTACATTTATTTTGTCACACTAGATTTTATCATTCATTCTTTTCATACTCTGTTTTCCCTATTCTGATATTAAAGTGGCAAATTACGAAAATGGCACAGCAAACAGAAGACTGGGGAAAAATATCTTTAAGTTCTTTCCCTCCTTGTTATGTCCACTAATGTAATTTTCACCTGCCAAAAATAAATTCTTATTAATTCTTGTTTTATTTTTCTATTTTTTTTTTGTTTCACAGTTTTGAGGGTTTACATTAATGCAAATTTGAAAACTGTTTTGTAGGCTTGAACAGTGAATTTTTAAATACCATATAAATGTCTAATTACATTATCACTTGAATTTAATATGATATGGTGAGCCTAGTCTTGTGTTCCTATAATATAAGATAGAATTCAGGTAGTAACTTTAATTCAGAAATAAATAATGAAAGTTTTGAATATCTCCTTCTTGGCACTGATGAAAATAACAAAAATGAAATACTGAAAATAAAAAGCTGCACAAAATTTTACACAGTAGCAGCAATTTTATTCCTTTACAAGGAGATAGTGTATAATAAATAGTAATAACTGAAACAAAATACTCAAAGCCATATGATAGTTGTAGAGTAAAATTTAATCAGTAGTTAATAACCCCACATAGCTGAACTAATCGAGTTATACTTTGCAGTATGTGTGCCTTTACTCTGAAATCAGGTAACTCTTTAAAACCTTACAGAATAATTAAGAAATACAAAATCACCGAAATAAGACAAATAAATTCATCGCATTTCATATGAAAGGTGACTACATTTTGCAAAGGACAAAAAAAATTATTGATTATTATAATAAAATTTTTAATTTTTTTAAACTATTTTTTAACAATTACTGTTAGGAGCGGATAAGATTAAGGACATATACATCCTAAGAATGCAGTACAATGGCATCATTTTATCCTATAGAAAAGGAGGCTCAGGGGTGACCATATTGCTCTGTATAACTACCCAAAAGGAGGTTGCTGCAAGATGAGGGTTGACCTCTTCTCCAGGAAAGGACGAGAAGAAATGGCCTCAATCTGCACCAGGGGAGGGTCAGGTTGCTCTTCAGGAAGAATTTCTTCATGAGAAGGGCTGTTAAGCATCAGAATGGTCTGCCCAGGGAGGTTGTGGAGTCACCATCCCTGGAGGTGTTCAAGAAATGATTGGACATGGCACTTACTGCCATGATCTAGTTGACAAGGTGTTGATCGGTCTAAGGTCAGATTCAATGATCTTAGAAGTCTTTTCCAACCTAAATGATTCTGTGATTCTGTGGTTTTATAAGGAAGACATCTGCTAATTAGATATAACCCATCATTAGATGAAACAAAATTAAATGTAATAATTTAAAAACTACTTGCATTATGAACAACTAAAATTTGTAACTGAGAGAATATTTATATAATTAATAATTATGTTTGATGTTCACTCATTAAACTGATTCAGACTTTTAATGTAAGAATATAACATTGTTGACAGTTTTTCTTGAATTGGATTAAAGGGTTTTGCTGAAAGATTTGTTGTCAAAAATGATTTATTAAGCTAATGTCTAGAATAAATAGATGCTTGCAACATGCTACTTTCATAATAAAACCTTTCTGTCCTTTGACTTTTTGCATTTGTTTTCTTCTTTTTTTTTTAAGAACATCCTATTAAGAGAAAGGATTTAAATAAAACACTGAATATACGTAGAAGCCCATATAACGTATATGTGCACACACCAAGTTTATTTAGATGAGAAGAAAGTTTTCAATCCCATTTCAATGAAAGCTGTTCTTCAAAAGTTTACTAAATTATGCATGAGTGTTTTTCCTCCCAGCAGCTCATATCTCCCCATGTGACCAAACTCACACAGAGACAATACACTCAAAGAATAATCAAAGACCTGGCTGATGTCATCACAAGGCCTCTTTTGATGATTTTTGAAAATGGTCTTGGGAGTCTGGAGAGGTTGCAGTTGACTGGAAGATGGTTAATGTTGTCCCAGTTTTCAAGAAGGATTACCCTAGAAACTACAGACCTGTCAGTCTCACTTCAGTGCCCGGTAAAATTATGGAGAAGATTTTTTTGGGAGGTATTGAAAAATACCTGAAGGACAATACCAATATCAGTCACAGCTGGCACAGGTTAAGGACGGGAAAGTCCTTCTTGTCAAACCTGATTTCCTTCTATGACAAGGTAACCCACGTAGCTGATCAAGGGAAGCCAGATGGTGTAATCATTTATGAATTCAGTAAAGCTTTTTACACTGCCTCTCACTGTATTCTTCTGGACAAAGTGTCCATCTCACAGCTGGAAAAACATACCATGTGGTGGGTGAGCAACTGGCTCACAGGTAAGAGTACAGAAGGTAATAATGAATGGGGTGACACCAAACTGGCGACATGTCACCAGTGGGGTTCCATGGGGCTCCATTCTAGGGCCAGTGCTCTTTCATTTCTTCATAAACCACTTGGATATAGGACTGGAAGGGATACTAAGTAAGTTTATCCATGATACTAAACTGGGAGGAGCTGTTGACTCCCTTGAAGACAGGGAGGCCCTGCAGAGAGATCTCAACAAATTAGTTGGGCAATCACCAACCATATGAAGTTCAGCAAGGAAAAGTGTTGGATTCCGCATTTGGGACGAGACAACCGTGGATGTACAGGCAGACTGGGGAATGAGATGCTGGAAAGCAGTGCCACAGCAGTGCCTGGGGGTCCTGGTCGATGGCAAGTTGAATATGAGTCAGCAGTGCCCTGGCAGCCAGGAGGGCCAAACTTGTCCGGGGGGGCATCAGGCAAAGCATCACCAGCCGGGTGACAGAAGGGATTGCCTCACTCTGCTCTGCACTGGTGGGGCCTCACCTTGAGTCCTGTGTGCAGTTTTGATTCTATGATTCTAATATATTTTTTATCTCCTGCTTACAGATCCTATATCCTTCACATTCCTTCCTATCTTGATTGAAAAGTCTTCATGGACAAACTCAGATTGAAAACCAAGAAATCAAGAAATTCAGAGTGAAATGAAGGTAGTCTACTTAAAGTCTGATGCTGTTTACAATATAAAATTCCATCTTGTCATGATATTTAGCCACATCCCTATTTGAAAGATGAACAATCCCACAAGATTCAAGGGTATTACTTGCATTCTTAAATTTAAAGTTACAGTTTATGGTTTTATGACTGAGGTAAAATGTAGTCTGTATTGCTGGAATTTATTAGATCCCAGAGGCATGAGGCAAGTTGTCTGAGCATTAGCCTTGTGGACTGGGCTCATCTGGCATGCAATGCCACATGCTACATCCAAGACCACCTCATGGACAGAAAGAGGTCACTCCCTACATGCTGTGGGACTCATTTCAGGATGCAAGGGAAAATTTCAGACTTGTTATGGAATGTTTAGGGAAAGAACTGTCTGTGGTGAAAGGGAAATAAGGTGGGTGGGGGAGGAAAATTATGGGTAAAACTAAGGCATAAAGGATAAAAGAAGTCAGTTATGTGCAAACAGGGGCTGGTCAATACACTTATCTGGTCATGCTCTGACCCTGATCTATGCAGGCTGTCCTGTCTTCTCATTAATCTCGATTTCTAACATTTTTTGCTGGATGAAGGACTCTCTGAATTCATGTGTGTAGAGGCATCTGAATGCCTACCACTAGTAGGGGTCCACAGGTTATCAGAGGCTTGTACCTCCATGGTACCAGCAATTAGAGTGAGGGAGGATGTATATACCTGCAAATGACAGCTAGTAAATATCAACCAGGGTGTAGGATAAGCAGTCTGAGACACAAGTATCAAAGCCAGTCTAATCTTAGGCCAGATGTGTATAAATCGTGTATAAATTTCTTGCAGATTAGCTTTCTTGATAAAGACAACTGGAAGTTGACTACTGGAGGGACTGGGACCAGTTAACCTCAAGCGCTGGAAAGACAGTTAGGTCTGTCTGTCCACTAAAAGCTGTGCAGCACATGTACTGACATGGTTAAAGGTCCACACCAGCAGCTGGCAGAGGGCTGCAGCCTTAGGGGTGCCAGTAACCAGGCAGGGCAGGGATTCAGGAGTGCATATTGGACTGAACAAGTATCTGAGCCCAGCTGCTGGAAAGATTCACATATATTTGTGTAAACTTGCCACTAACAAAACTTTATTAGATCAGCCAGAACAGGATGAGGCCATTGGTGTTGGTTTTGTGTGAGAGCTGAGTGCATCTGTCTGTGCTGATCTATGTTGGTTGGCCACGTGTACATGTTGCATACATGTGTGTGTGCTTCTGTTGAGAATATGTGTTCAGCCTCATTATTTTTTGGGCCTGGAGGAATGAAGCTGCCTCTGCTGGGTTAATGAGCTCAATAATCTCTCTATCAGTATGCTGAAGACCGGAGTGGTTCACACGTGTCACCGTTTAAAGTACAGTACACAGCATTAAAGTACAGTACACAATGGATGCATAATTATCAAGTAGGCTTGTGCTACAATTGTAGTGAATCTGTGCTGAAATTGCCCAAAACTCCTGACTAGAAATAGACTGAAAACTTTAGGACATTTTTCTATGATTAATGTGCAAAGCATAGTCTATTTTGACAATAATGAAGTATAGGAAAATCAAGGCAGGTAAATGCAGATCATAAGTAATGCAAAGTTTTTATCTCTTATCAAATCAATTGAATCTAAAACATCTGCTTTCTCTTTTGCATGTTGAGTTCTCTGACAATTGATAATCTAAATTGACATGAAGGCAAAACTTACAAAGATATTATTTAATTAAATAGGAAATATGAAGACTCTTTTCATAATACATTATGTGTAGAAAAGTGAGAAAATGGATCAAAGTGTTTCAGATTATCTAGAAAATAATGTATTGCAAAAGACAAACTATATATCAAAATAGCATTTTGTTCAGCCCTGTAATCTATGGGAATTATTTGAAGTTAAGTTTGGGTTCAGTTCTGGAAAACCAATAGGGCTAATCTGCAAAAAATATTCTGTATTCAAGAGCAGGACTGTGTCCCTGATAATAGTGGAAAACATCAAGGAATGCTGTGTAAATCATAGAATCATACTTCCTTCCTTCCTCCCTGGCAACCAGGAAGGAAGGCCTAAACTCAAAACCATTACAGCAGCTTAGGATCAGAAATGAAAATTATGAGGAACTATTTGCCAAAATTACTATTACTTTTCCAGTTAGTAAAATTTACCTATTTTTTGGGTCTCAACTGCATTTTGTAGTTTTGAATTTTTCACATTAAAGCATTTGTGATAAATTTCTATTGTTGGAGATGTCTGGAAAACTCTCCAGAACTATTTGTTTCCTATTAAACAATTAAGGGTATTTTTCTCTGTAACCTTAATAAATTAATCATATTTCATGATCCTAACTTATGGAATTCTTTTTCCCAAGATAGGCATTTTTTATGCTTTCCCTCCACACACAATTAGCAAACACACATAAAAAAGTTTGCGTCCTATAATGAGAAATAATAAGGCATATTTTTATTGTCATGCTTTACCACCTGTTTTTCTTCATCCCTATTTGCCTTTTGATTATAAAAACCTCTGAAACTAATTACTCCATGAGATAAATCACAGTTCTATTTTGGAGAAAATTTTGAGAGCTCTGTTAAATTGAAATCTTAGATTTTAGGCATTTGTTACAGTTTCTGCATAAACACTCTGATAATATAGTAATGACCATTTCCACATTAGTATGCCTTATATCAGGGTACAAAATGGCTTCACTGTTTATACTTCTGAACCAGAATATAAAGGATGTACTTTGTGTAAAAATAGTATTGTTTAGCACTCTTTAAAAAGTTGTACTCTGCCTCAGTTTCAGTATTCAAAAATATTCCTGCCTAATATATTTTTTGCTAAAGATAATCCTCCCAACACCTTCAGTAAAAAAGTTTAGTTTATTATCTTAGAAGAACAGAAATTTTCTCAGGTCAGGCTAGGGAATCATCAAATAATGGGATATTGAACTAGGAATTTTCCCTAGGGTTTTTTGAGACCTTTGGTACTCTTGACAAGAAGAGTTCCTTTGAAATTAAAATTAGGGCTGCTGGGTGCAGTATAAAATGTAGCTGATAAGTTTTTAAAGTGTCAGTATTACAGCAACTAAGAATGGCCAAAAACCAGGAATTCTATTTCAGCTTCTTTTTTAGGTTCTATATGGATTTCTGCTCTTATGCCAGAAAAGAAAGTAACTTCCTAAAAAATTTGTGACAGTCACAATGTATCCAATTACTTACCAGTCTATTGCTCAGTCACGGAATTAGCCTAGGACCCTGGTTGCAGTGAGCTGCATAAATCAGGTTTGGCTATGAATTTGAAATCCTTACAAACACTCTGATCTACAGAGTCACTACATTCCAACTCTACTCTGCAGAAACTATCCTGCCAACATATTACGGGAAAAAAGCAACAACAAAACCCACCAAAACTCCCAATACTAATTCTTTTTTTCATAATAAATCTAATCACAGGGCTAAGTAACAACACCCAGAAACTATTCTCTTGCTTGTCTGAGTTTTGGATTTTCAGTCATGTTATTTGAAAGATAACAATAAAATAACTGATCTTAAATGTATAGCTGGGGTTTGGTTTTGTGTGTGTGTCCTGTTACAAATGTTTTCAAACAAATCCAAATTAAACATGTACTTGAATGACTCCTAGCAAATGTGGATAGCTACCAACACCTGCACATGAACTCATACCATCTTGTAGGCATTTCACTGGTCACGTACACAGATCATTCAAGAAAACAGCAAAACAGACAAAAGAATGAGTATTCATTACAACTACCTATTCCATGAGGTATCTCATAGAATCGGGGATGGTTAAGATTTGAAGGGAACTCTTGGAGCTTACCTTGTCCATCCCCTGCTCAAGGAGAGCCATGTAGAGCCAGTTACCCAGAATCCAGTTGTCTTTTAAGTATTTGCAAGGGTGGAAACTCCACCACCTCCCTCAGCTACCCACATCAGTACTCAGTCACTGTGACAGTGAAAAAGTGTTTCCTGATGTTCACAGAGACCCTCCTGTGTTTTTTGAACTGGAGAGCCCAGCACTGCACTCAACACTTCAGCCTCACCAGTGCTGAGCACAGGGGAAGGATCATTTCTGCCAACCTGCTGGCAGCGCTGTCTTACACCACACAGGATACCACTGGGGTTTCTTTGCAGCAAAGGCGTGTTGTTGACTTACTTCATTTCCTTTACAAACAGGGAAATAAACTCAGAAATTCCTTCACCAGGCAATAATAATTTGTTTGTGCCTTATAAATACATAAAATAAGATTTATTAATTTACTCTGAACAGGAAATTATTTTCATGCTACTGCTATGCTGAAATCACTGTTTTTAGTTTTTCTAAGTACTTCTCACAAATAAGAGTTCTCAAAATGAAAATTTAAACTGAAGTAGCATGTATTCATTTAAATTGTATTTCAAGTCATTTCAAAATTGACTTTCAGGAAAGAAATTCAAGAGCAGTTTCCCACCAGAAAAAACACTTGTTTCTTTCTTCATGGACATACTGAAATAATTCATTTTATTTTCTATAAAATTAGTGTCTTTATATGAACAGAAAAATATGACATGAATAAGCCTGTCAGTGTTTTTTTCTTCGGTACAGATTTTATTTTCCTTAACCTGTACACCATCCCCTAAGGTTACTTAGTGGAAGACAATGCCTGACTGTCACACATAACCTTAGTGAGTCTTTTTGTCAGGGGGTGATAACCCCATTTTTAAAGTATCTTGTACTGTTTTAGAAATAGACAACTTCCACAACATATATGTCAATGCAAATTGAACATTACCCTTTTCAGAGTTTTACTTACAGATTAACAGTGAAATCTGAATTTCTCTTAACAAGCAATGGAATCATTAAACTTTCCATTGAGTTAATAGGAGTCTGGCCTTGCAAGGGTGTTGATTTTAACATATTATCAAATTCAGCTATTTCAAACTCCTACTAAAAATTTAAAATAAAGTTGGCAAATAACATGGTAAAGTTATAGAAATGGATGTAATTCTGTCAGCATAGGTAGCACCATTGACAGCTTTTGAAAATGAAAATGGAACCTGGAACAATCTAAATGCTAGTTTGAAAACAGAGAAGGAGCTGGAGAAGGAAGGTGTTGTTAATTGTTATTTTCTTTTAGGGTAACTACTAACAAGCAGATATCATTGGTGTGAATGGAAACACATTTTGTTGTTTTATGTAGATACAGGATAAAATAAAAAAATTCAAATTTTACTACTTCAAGATTTCCCTCCCTATTGTGCCAACTTTTTTTTCTGTTTCAATAGAAGCAGAGTAAACGGTGATTCACTACCTGTGAAGTTAGTCTCTTGAATACCACAAACAGGAACTCATTTTATATTTCTGGTATTTTAATTTAAAACTGACATAAAATTCCTGCCTTGAGCAATTCTGAAGAGTGGCTTCACTGTCTTGCCAAGCTCAGTGTTGTGAGACAGTTAAAAAAAAAAAAAAAGAGATTCTTTATTACTTGCTTTAGCTGGTAGGAAAGCTTGTCAGTTTTCATGCCTGCAAAGCCTGTGTTACAGACAGGGTTAGCAACAGAATTCAAAATTCAGTAGGCAAAGTAGATTTGATTTTGTGCAGGCAACTAAACTACTTTCCAGTGCATGTGAATTTTTTCCACTTGATTTATTTAAATTATCTAGGCCTAATCTGCAAAGGGACAGATGAAACCTAGTAGGTATTGTTGCCTAAAAAGACTGCAGGGGTTGGGAGGGAAAGATTCCAGGCCAATTTAGTGTATAAGATAAAGAGAGTAGGTCCTTTAATCTCAGGCCTGAGGCCCAGGGAATACACATGACGCGCACATCTCTAGACAGTGGTTCTATGATTTCATAATAAGGTCCATCCAATCCCAGATCAGTCCACCCCAGGTTCTGCCCCTCAACACATCCCTTTGGGAATTGGGTTTGGGGTCTTTGGGACCCCTTCTTCCTCATCTTCATCTTCTTTGCAGCACACACAGTCCTTGGAGTTCCTCCAAAGTTCTGGGCTTGAAGGTCACTGCATCTGTGTGATATCTTCTGATCCATGCCTTAGGGTGTTTTTCTACAATTCTACCTTGAAAATGGAATTTAGAGGAATTGCTATGGAATGGGGTAACAGAGTTGGGTATGTGTAACTACTATGCTAAGAGTAAGGGATATAATACAGCTACACTAAAACCTACATTCACTACACAATTATTTCTAAAATCTACGAAAGCTAAAAAAATCAAAAACTCTGAGGCATCAGTATGTGTTCAGTTTTTCCATAGGATTCAGTCCTTTAAACTAGGAGGTAATCTCTGCACTATTAACTTCCAAATAAACAAAGTACTTCATAAAATGGTAGTAAAAGAATTCACAAATTCTCGCCTTCCTCCATTTTTTAGTTGCTGCTTATTTTATACACCAAACCAAAATCCAAGCAGCAGGAATTTGGCAGTGTGCCAGTGTGCTATTAAACTGTGTTTACAGGGATGTTTTCCCCATACAATTTTATGAGAAGCTATTTTCTATAGCTTTTCATTAAAGGAACCGAAACGTGAAGCTCACATCTTGTTTTCTCAGTCAAAATTGCCCTGTGAGAAGAATTTTGGAGTTTTTTCTTCTTTCTTCCTGCACAGGACTTCTTTATTACCTTGAACTTTTTCTCAGAGTAGTACCTGCTACACATCTACTCAGTTTTAATACAATCTCCACCTTTTGAGATTGTTTTTAGTTGCCCTGCATAATTAGGAAGTGTCAACAGACAAACAGCTTCAGATTTTAGTCCATGTGTACACCTATGGCAACTGAAAATAATTTTGGGAGTAGGAAATATCCAGTCTCTTGCAACTGCTGCACAGTGATTTTTCTCTGTATGAAGGCTCTAAACAACAGTCACAAAATCACAGTCTCCTAGTGAAAGGACAGTTTTCTCTTGTGGGGATAGTCAAGAATTGACAGCAGTGCCAAAATCTTCATATAGCAAAATGTCAACCAGTTGGTTGTTCCCAATACTTGAAAATAATGTAATTAAAAGTAATTTTACAAAATTTTAGAAGATTTTTTTAAAATATGTTTGAAAAGATGGCTTTTTGATAGTCTTATCCTAACACATTTCTTTATTATCTCATATGCTTGATCCCTTTTAAAAGAGTGTTCCTCTTTATGCGTAATTATGATTCCATTTTAGCATCTCAGATCTCTGCTATCATTTCATTTAATTAAATGGCACCAACTAATGCTGCAATTAGGCTGAAACACCACAACACAATTATTCACAATTTTACATTTTTCTTTCAGTTGTTCTCTGTTACTAGTTTTTCTTTTGTTAGTCTTCCTGCTTCAATAATACCTCAAGAGATGCTACACATTACCAATTGAATTAAGGACTGAATAAGAAGACAGCATTGACTAGAGATCAAGGATGATCATGATGTGATTATATTCATTAGAAGCAAGCAGAGGACAGTGCCAAATGGGCTGAAAAGCAACACAAAATCTTACATGCAGAGACACACATGCATATTAAAAATTGGGACTTCAGAAAAGCAACTTTGTAACAGCAAGTATGACATTATTGTTTAAAAGAAATTAGGTAGAAATACAGGGGCATATGGAATTCTTAAAAGAGCATGTTGGATGCCCAGAAATCCACAATCAAGAAAGAAGGTAAGTAGAGTAAGAGACAGTAAGTAGAAAAAGAAAAGCAAACAACGAGAATTGAATTGATTGTAAATAATTTTTAAATTATGGGTTAAATTTGGAAATTTAAATGTTGAAAAGAAAGGTGTTGAATAGCTAATGGAACATGAGCAAATAATCTGCACGATGGAAGAACAGTAAGAAGGGATATATGAGTCACTTAAGTATTTCAAAATACTTACAAAAAAGCAAAAGGACCTTGGTCTTACCTCTTCTAAAATGTGTAATTAAGACTTCAACTCACTGGAGATCTAGACCAAGGAGACTCCTAGAGTGTGAAAGGCATACTGGATTCTAACAAATACAGTTGTTGAGAAACTAGAATTAGCATGCAAATCCAGCAGATGCTGTGTTTGTGTGTTTGGAAGCAAAATTATAACAGACAAAACCCACATAGTATTTTAAAGGCCACGAGGAACTGTGAAAGGTGGTGATTAAGACAGATTTCCCAGTAACACTGTTTTATCAGGTGGTCCAGTTGGTATCCTCCAAGAACTCATTAAGCACTAATTAATACTGAAGATGACAAACAATTTTAAAAATTTCTGAACATCAGAGAGAATCCTTAACTCAAGAAATTTGCCATTATTTTATTTATATTAAAAGCCACAAGAAACTGTAAACCTGCTACCAAGAAATCAGTTGCACATAAATTAACTGAAAGATTGCAACACACAAATTAACTGAAAGATTGCAAAAAAATGAAAGATTGAAAAATAATCCTACCAGACAAACTTTTATCAAATAAGCCACACTAATTTTTGATGGGATTATAAATTTAATTGGCAAAGATAACTGTCTGGAAATTAATGCAAATTTCAATTTAGGACATATTCTCAGTCCTAGAGAAGGGAATTAGGATATAAGAACTAAGGTAGTGCTCCAAGAAGTATATTTTATAACTATCTCTACGTGTCTTACTGTTTAGAGTTCTCATTCCTCCTCCTGACTGTGAGAAATGATGCAACAGAAAATCATAACATCATAGAAAATTCTTAGGTGGAAGAGATCTAATGAGAATCACCAAGTACAAGTCCTGACTCCACACAGGACAACCTAGAAGTTAAACCACATATTCCATAAACCATAAATCATTCCTCGAACAATTACAGGCTTGGGGCCATGATCAGTTCTGTGGGAAGCTTGTTCCAGTGCTTGACCACGGTTTCAGTAAAGAACCTTTTCCTAATCACCAATCTGAATTCCCCTGATGCAGTTTTAAGTCGTTCCCTGGAGTCCTGTCAGCAGACACCAGAGAAGAGATCAGCATCTCCCCTTCCACTCATGAGTAAGGTATAGACAGCAATGAGATCACCCCTCAGAGTCCTCTATGCAGAACAAACCTAATATCCTCAGCTGCTCCTCATAAGCCATGCCCTGTAGTCCTTCCACTACCTTTGTTGCTCTCCTTTGAACACATCCTAATATTTTTATGTCCTTCTTATATTGTGGAACCCCAAGCTGTACACAACGCTGGAGATGAGGCTGCACAAATGTTGAGCTCAGCAGGATAAGCCCTTCTTTCTCTCAAAAGGCATCAGAACTCTTCATTGGCCAGAGAATATATTTCCAGTATACCTACTAAACATTGCCCTTATAATTAGACCTTTTGTAGGAGGAATGGTGCCTACTGAGCAGCTGAAATATTTCTTGTATCTTAATTTGTTTGCTTTTATTTAAAAATGCATGTTCAAAGGAGGTCTAACTTTGGCCTGAATTTTAATTCAGATGTTTCCAAGCTAAACTGTAAGAAAATAATCACACCAGTGGTTTTTTTAGTTGTTTGGGGTTTGGATTTTTTCTTTTATGAGATAAATAATACTTTATTGATAGTACTGAAAGAGACAGTTATTGTCTAAGAGGTTGTTTGTTTGTAATGATTTGTACTACAGTTGATTTACTGGCCAAAGCCTGCTTCAGAGAATGTTGTTTTCATGAAAAAAAGAAGATCAAGAATATGTGTTGTTTACTTTGGCTGAACGCCCGGTGTCCACCGAGACTCCACCCAACCCCACCCAGAGGGAAAAGGAGGAGGGAATGGGGGAGAGGAAAAAAACTTGCAAAACGGCGACTGCTGAGAAAGGCGGTTTTATATTTACACAAAAAAGAAAGAGAACTATAAGCACTATACGCACAGGAAAAACTGACAATAAAGACTACTTTCCCATGAAAGGTGTTTTCCTCCTCCAAAAACAGCCGTCTATCCCACACAACTGTCCCAGAAGAGAAGAAGGAAGTTGTTTCTTCTCGTCTCTTTGTATCTGAACTGACATAATATGGTATGGAATACCTTATAGTAAAATATACATCAGGTGACCTATCTTAGTTCTGTTTCCCTCACAGGGAGGGTTACAAACCCACTACGATATGGAAAAACACTTTTCAAAGTGAGTACCAAATTGATGAGGTCAAAGAGGAGGTGGGTTAGCTTGTGACTGATTAAAAGTAAATGCACTTTACAGTGAATAAAAAAAAGAAAATGCAGGTTGTTTCAGGTTTTTCAGGCTTTGTGGGGGTTTTGGGGGGTTTTTTTGTTTTGCTTTTTGGGTGTTTGGTTTTTTTAAACAGAGTAAAAATATAACCTTAAAATCTTAACATTTAGTAGATAGTTGCTCCTGAACTAATTACCTTTCCAACAAATGAGCACCCTTCCAGTATTTATTTATCTGGACCAAAATTGGTTATTTACAGCATGATGCATTTAAATATTACCCTGCGTCCCACAAATTCTCAGCACAATAAAAAAGACCAAACAAACAAATGAACAGGTTGTTTCATGGTCAAGCTTTCCTTTGTCCAAAATAATAGTAGACATAATTGTCATTTTTCTTTCTAGTTTTATAATAAGCACATTTCATTGTGTAGTGAGTCTACAGTAAAGCATTCTTTTAAATTACAGTAATTACAAATTAAATTACAGTAATTTCAAAAAAACTGCTGGGACTACACAATGCAGCTTTCAAACACAGATACACTGACTAGCATGGTGGAGGTGGGAGACCACAGGGCATCTTATTGTGAATAAGTACTTCTTTAAAGATTAATGTGTTTGCACATCATAGTTTACTGAGCAGCAAGTGAAGTCTTACTGAACAGTTCAGACTTATTTTACCTCTTCTGCTTTAAGTGTAAGACAGTATTCACTGTGAGTTAGTCTTTCTCCTGTGTGGCAAATGTTTATTAATGGAACCTTTTCATGTGTATACGTATTTGATAGATTACAAATTATTTTCATTGAATAACTTTTTTTCTGAAGGATAACAGGATTTGCTTCAATATCCGTGCTGGCTATCCACAGTCTCTGTGGGTTAAATACAACTGTTTCTTGGTTTGACTTTGCATTCACTGCCATGGGATCAGGATGATTGGCTGGAAGCACCCAATTTACTCAAGGCAGAGTTCCACCTAATTGGAAAAGCTTTTTAAGATACTTCCAGAAAGTATCTAGCGGGTGTCAGCAGCTGTGTGACACTGCTGGAAGGGCACTGGAGGTGGACGGCAAAAATCATGCTTGCAATTGAGGTTACTTCTTCAATGATTAACTTTAAAACCTAAACAAGACCCCCTAAATAACATTTGCATGAATTCCTCTCTTAGAGAAAGTTTCTAGCCCTGGAACAGATGAATCCTGGTTGCACGTACACATCAACATCTAGGATTTTAGGAGCAGCAGGTCAGTCACCAAAACAATGTTTTCAAGATATTCTCCTTCTTAGCCTGCCCTTTATTGAGATGTCAAATGAAAAGTGTTCACCCCATCCTAGGAGAAAGAAAGAATATGTGACATTATTTATAAAATCATTCCTGGTTTGTCTATTAGTAAATGCAGGCCTTTAGATGTTGCCCTTATTCTTTTCACCTTTAGTTATCACCTAATGACTTCCAGCAAGTCTTTTTCCCTTTGTAGTTTGAACCTTCAAGCAAATAGATATAAATATGGAATATATCCGTCTTTCTGCCTCTGCCTGTCCATTCTCTTTTTGTCTTTAATATAATCAAAATCACATGAGTTAACCAGCAGATCTCTTTCATATAAATTATAATGTTGGTAATATAATAGAACTCTTCATGTTTATGTATCAATAAGAGAAGTGCTGGATATCATGGCTGGGCTTCGTGAACGAAGATTTGGGAAGGGCTCTACCCACGTTTGCTACAAGCGCACTAGTGGCTAAAAAGACCAATACAGGATAGGCACATCCAGTTGCAGAAGGCACAGCAGAAAGACTCCTTAGGTGGTATATTCTGCAAGACACGATTCTTTCTGTGTTGTCTTTTCTCCTCAAGGGTGATCCTGCGGGCGTTCTCAAAAGCATCAGCAGCGTTATAGGTGGCGTGTCTCCAGGTCTCCTGATTTGAGGCCAGAGTAGACCAGTTATGTTGATCAATGTGGCCAAGGCTGAGATGTTGTTTCAGGGAGTCCTTGTATCTTTTCTTTGGGGCTCCTTTCTTGCGGCAGCCGGTGGCAAGTTCACCATAGAGCAGGATCTTAGGGAGGCGGTGGTCCTTCATCCTGGAGATGTGTCCTGCCCAGCACAGCTGTGTTCTCAGCAACATGGCCTCAATACTTGTGATTGCTGCTTGTTCTAGAACAGATGTATTGGTCACATAATCTGACCAGTGGATGTTTAGGATTGTACGGAGACAGTGTTGATGGAAGCGTTCTAGGAGTCGCAGGTGGTGGCAGTAGATGACCCGTGATTTGGATCCATATAAAAGAATAGACAGCACTATGACTCTGTAAACACTGATCTTTGTACTTTTCTTCAGGTGTTTATTATGCCAAACTCTTTTATGGAGTTTTCCAAAGGCACTATATGCCTTTGCTAACCTGTTGTCTATCTCTCCATCAATCTTACCGTCCGAGGAGATGAGGCTACCTAGGCAATTAAACTGCTGGACTGATTTGAGCTCTGATTGGCCAATGGTGCTATGGGGATGATGGAAGACCTCTTGAGGTGCAGGTTGATAGAGAACTTCTGTCTTCTTCCAGCCCAAAGAGCTCAGCAGCATCTGCAAAGCAGGGTGTTAAATGCTGCAGAGCTACTTCTGTGTGGGTGACAAGGGCAGCATCATCAGCATAGAGCAGCTCCTGGACAAGGTGGTTTAAGGTCTTAGTGTGGGCCTTCAGTCGCCTTAGGTTGAATAGGCTTCTATCAATACAGTATCGAATGTAGATACCGTCCTGATCCTTGAGGTCTGCCGTAGCCCTTTGGAGCATCATGCTGAAAAAAACTGTGAATAGGATTGGTGCAAGAACACAGCCTTGTTTCGCACCGTTGGTTATTAGAAAGGGCTCAGAAAGTGCATCACCATATCTGACTTGGCCGTGCTGATCCTCACGGAGTGAGATGATCATTTTGAGGAACTTGGGGGGACAACCTAAATGTTCCAAAATCTGCCACAGACCTCTTCTGCTCACAGTATCGAAAGCCTTGGTGAGGTCAACAAATGTTACATAGAGATCTTTGTTCTGTTCCCTACACTTCTCTTGCAGTTGTCTGAGAACAAATACCATGTCTGTGGTGCTCCTGTTGGTTCTGAAACCACATTGGCTTTCAGGTAGAATTCCTTCTGCTATAGCAGGTATCAGTCTTCAAACGTATTCTTGCAAGGATTTTGCCAGCAATGAAGAGCAGAGTAATACCACGGTAATTTGAGCAGTCTGATTTATCGCCTTTCTTTTTATACTAGGTGATGATACTGCATCACGAAGGTCTGATGGTAGTTTGCCTAGTTCCCAACAGCGCACCACAAACTCATGAAATTTGGTATGGAGTGCGAGGCCCCCATCTTTCCAGACTTCAGGTGAGATTCCATCAACCCCAGCTGCCTCGTCAATTTTCACCTGCTGTAGGGCCTTAAGGGTTTCTCCCAACGTGGGGGCAGTATCCAATTCATATTTCACTGGTTACTGTGTGATGTACTGAATTGCTGAGTCTTGGACTACACGACTAGTACTGAAAAGAGTCTGAATGTGTTCAGACCATCAGTTCAGAATGGAGGTTTTATCTGTCAGAAGCGTTTGATCATCTGCACTGGGTAGAGGGCTTTGGACCTGGTATGTAGGCCCGTATGCTGTTTTCAGGGCCTCATAGAATCCTCTGTGATCACCCATATCTGCACATAACTGAGTTTTTTCAGCTAGATTGATCCACCACTTGTTCTGGATGTCACGGAGTTTCTGTTGGAACTTGCTGCATACAAGAAGAAAGGTTGCTTTTCTTACGTGACAGGATGGCAGTGCAGGGTGTGCTTGGTGAGCAGTTCTCCTCTTCCTCAACAGTTCTTGGATCTCTTGATTGTTTTCATCAAACCAGTCCTTGTTCTTGCAGAGGACTGCAGGATGCTGTTTTTAATAAGGTGCCAAAGTGTTTCAGGAGAGGCATCTATAAAATCTATGGAATGGTTTTTGAGCCTAGTTTGAAGATTTGCCTGGAATCTGTCTCTCACTGTGGTTGATTGGAGATTGTTAACTTGGAGTCTTCTCCTTGGGATACTGACCCTTTTAGGTTTGAACTTAAGACTGAAGTTAAGTTTACAGCGCACAAGCCGATGGTCTGTTTGGCATTCTGCGCTGGGCATCACGCGGGTGTGGTGGACATCATGGACATCTCTCCTTCACACCAAGACATAATCGATGAGGTGCCAATGCTTAGATCTAGGATCCATCCAGGTTGCCTATAGATTATTTTTCTGCTGAAAGATAGTGTTAGTGATGGTGAGCTGTTGCTCCGCACAGAATTCTAGCAGAAGTCACCATTATTGTTGCAGTTTCCAACACCATGCTTGCCTAATACTCCTTTCCAGGCTTCAAAGTTCTTTCCTACTCTGGCGTTAAAATCACCAAGGATAATGATCTTGTCATCTGCAGGAACCTTTTGGGTAAGGCAGTGCAGGTCAGTGTAAAATTTATCTTTTTCGGCAGGGTCAGCTTGGAGAGTTGGGGCATATATACTAAAGAGGACGACGTGTTGCTTTTTGTGTAGTGGAAGGCATAGGGAGATAATGTGATCAGAATGACCTGTCGGTAGATTTTAGAGTTTAGGAAGAATAGAGTTTTTGATCATGAAGCCGACTCCTGAGAGATGCCTTTTGATTTTGGGTTTACCTGACCAAAAGAGTGTGTAGCCAGCACCCTGTTCTCTAAGGCTGCCTTCCTCATGGAGATGATCTTCACTGAGAGCAGCTATGTTGATATTGAGACGTGATAGTTCGTGGGCAATTAGGGCAGAGCAACGCTCAGGATGTCCACTATCTGCAGAATCGAGCATGGTTCTGGTGTTCCAGCATGCGAGAGTCAATTTGCGTACACCTTTGGAGGCAGGTGCATGCCTTTGTCTTTTGATCTTTGTGTGACCGCATTAGTAGAAGATGCCCGTTGGTCTGCGGTTAACCAACCGGGTGAAGGTGGAGATGAGCTTTGTTTAGGCCACCTTTTCTAGGCCCCTCTCCGAGTGGAGCAAGCAGTGCTGTCCTTGGAAAGGCTGCCTGGTCGTTCAGGGTGCTGCCCCAAGAGACTGTCATCTACGGTCAGTCTCAAATGACCAATATCCTGAACCACCTGCATGCAGGGTTGGGTCTGCGGCTTCCAGTGCACCTTTCACCTGCCGTTTCGACCCTCACCTGTCGCTACAGGGCTTTGCAAATGTGGGGAAAACCTTTGAGCCTGCGCAGTGGATTTTTTAGGTGAGACAGAGTATGTGCGGAACTGGGCCCACCCTTTAATCCTAAGGTTCATCCGCCAGGGCCAAGCAAGTTTGGATGGTGGCAGCAAGGTCCCAGGACGTAGGTTTAATTAGAGTGACCTTCTCTTAGATGGATGGCCTTACAGGGCTAAGTGAGCTCCATCTGCCTGGGTTTGGAGTTAGAGTTGTCCTTCTCTTAAGGATGACTGCCAGAAGGCTAACGAGCTCATCCTGCCCACAGATGTATTGTATCTGACCCTATGGTTTTGACCTGTCTGGCATGGGCAACCCTGCCAAAGGCATGTATCATCACCAGCGTATCTCGCAACCACACAAGGGCACACAGGCTTCTTTCCCATTAAGATGGTTAGGGCAAGCCTTTCACTCACTACTTTTCTGCCATCCATCTATATTCAATCCCAGGGAAATACTCAGGAACATCCTTTTGTCCTGACCACCCTTTCAGGAAGCAGCAAATATATCCAGAACATACCGAACCTGGACAGTAACTGCAGGTGAGCCAAAATCAAATCGTTCCGGCCTCCATACTTCTCAAGGCCCTAGCCCGGCTGAGACCCCCAACCCCCAGAAGAACCCGTTATCCACCCTGACCTTACCCTCCCCCACTGTGTTACCTCATATCTTCCCACGCACCATTTACCTGTGACACTTCACACAGGGTTGCCCCGCCTGCCCTCCCACCAGTCCGAGGACTGGCATGGCCTGCCTGATACCCTTCCCCTACCCCAAACCGGACCAGCAAACCTCTGTGTGCTCTGAGGCTTCCCCTCTCCTCTCCCATGAGGGTGCAAAACCATGCCAGTGAAGCTCCCACTCTTCTTTCCCCAGTGGAGGGGGGGGGGGCAGCCCTGCATGGGCCCGGGGGCAGCCCTGGGTCACACGGCCCGAGGGGGGGAACCCCCGCAGCCTGGCGCGGTTCCTAGGGGGGCCACCCCTGCTGCTAGATGTAGGCATCATCAAAAATAATTCTGTTGCAGTTACAAATAAGGTCTCTTGCTATGAATATTCTGACAATATTTGGTGTCACACAGTCAAACAAGACATGCCTAATCAGAAAAATTCAAAATAAGCTGACTAGAAGAGTGGCACTGTTTTTAATCTTTCCATCACTTTTCCCTCTCTAACACCTTCATTTAAAATTATTTCAATGCACTTCCATATATGTCCTAGTTAGGACAGCTGAGATCAGTTCATCATGGTGGGTGTAACCCAAAACTGTGTATTCTATAGCCTTCCATGTCATTTCCCAGAAACTAGACTATTGTTGTCAATAGACTATTCGCACCCTCTGCCCATAGAGCCTGACTCCTCAGGCTATAAACTAGGTGTTAAGAGGCCTGTGAGATAGGAGGATGTTTCTGTCCTCACACCCTTTGTGAAACTCCCCGCCCTGAGGGGAGCACCGAGCATTCCTGCCTGAACTGGAGGATATATAATCTTGGAGTTTTGGAACATTTTTCAACCCACTCGTGGGATCCAGAGGACGGCTGCATCTCATCGCTCTCAACCAGACTTAGACCACCACTGGACTGCGATCACCACTTTTGGCCAGACTGCAGCAGCTCTCCCACCAGCAGGTTCTTCCCCTCTCCCTTTACTTTGGACTCAAGCGGGGCCCGAGGAACACCACTTTGTTCATGCCCCAGGGTACTGGGTTATACATTTGGGTTTTGTGGGTTGAGACCAATTATTTGTTTGTATGATTGTACTTACTGTATTATTTTAATAAATTGTTATTCTGATTTATAATTTCTCCTTTGAGTTGAGTTCATTTCCCCTGCTGGTTAACTCTTAAACCAGCACAATATATTTTAATTGTGCAAGGATTAATACTGAAAATTTGTAATGTTTTTTGATGGATTTTTTTCTTTCATCTTTCAGTGTTAGAGTACTTAATCTATAAATCCTCCCCCAATACTCATAGAAATACAAAACCACTGTGAATATTAGCATTTGGATCCAGCTGACTTCTGGATTACTTCAAATCCCATTGACTTAAGAGGAACTGCCCAATAAAAAATTCCATCAAAACTGCTCAGCTGATTTCAGCGTTAGTCTTCAAAATATCTGCTTTGGAGCTATCTTCCTTATAAAGGTACGGTACATTCACTGCTTTGTACTTACTTACACTGTGGAAACAACCCTGCAGTCAACAAACCTGATCTCAAACTATCATCATTCATCATCAGAAAAAATGTTTAAATAGATCTGGTTTACAACTCAGGCATACTTATTTAGTTTATCAGCTGGATTCAGAGGGCCTACAACAAATTTCACTCAGGCTGAAAGATCTCATTGAAAACAGTTTTGTTTGCTATGGCAACAAAAGATATTTGCTAAATTTCAGAGCTGGCATAACAAAACAATACAGAAAGAATCATCTAAAAGTTCCTTCTGCCATTTTAATAATTCTTCTTGGGGAGCAGGTGCAGATGTCAGATGCTATAGTGCTGTAACTGCTGACCTGAGATAAAAAAATTGCCCACAGCAAGCACTCCCTTTAGAACCACTATGGTTCCATTTCAGTTCCTCTAAAACTATTCTCTATAAGCCTGATGCATTAGTAAAGTCTTAATTATCATAAGAATTATCTTAATTCTGGGAAGCCGGATTTGCAGTGCAATCACTTTTTATAAAAGCTCCAGCAAGCAGTTATGGTGCAGCCATTCATTTGCTGCTTGTAAACTAAAAAGAATAGCACAAACCCCGCTCTCACTCCCCCATAACATTCTGAAATACTTTCTGAAATACTTTTTCCTACCAGAAGCAAAGCAATTTCTAAATTTACAGTCTCTGAGGTTTGGAAATCCATTAGTGCATAGTTCTCCCTTCCTCCCATCTAAATTAATCTCTCCAGAAAGGTAAACCATTGAATTATAGCTAGGCTTGTGTGAGAGATGCGAAAGACTCAGTGACCATTACTAAAGTACCGTAAATAAACCTTGTGAAACTCGTCACAACCACTCTATTAATGTATATGTGATCTCAGTGAATTGATGCACATTCTCTGAAGACATTGTTTCCTTCCTATTTTCTAAGACACCCTGCTTTTTTAATGACTTGCCTTCTGACTTTGTAGTAGGTTTGTACAGTCAAATAATACTTTCCTTTCCCGGAAGGAACAGGTTGACGTACTATGTTACATCAGCCCAGATATATAAACAGACGGAAGGAAGAGAGCTCTCTCTTCTCTTCTAGGCACTGAGTGAGGCAGTTTCGGGTCAGTTCCTTCAGGGGGGAAGAATAAACATCGGTTGTGTGAGAACTATCTCTATTTTAAGCTCTTCTTTGTATGCATATTGCTTATAGTGTTTATCTATCTTTGTGTAAGTATAAATAATTTTCCTTAGCAGCCCTGGAGTAGTTTTTTTTCCCTTTCCTTCTTTCCCCTCCTCCCTGGAGGAACTGGGCACAGGCTCCATAGACACCTGGTGTTCAGCCAAAGAAAACAACCACAGACTTACAGGTTTGATAGGGGCAGCAGTACTTTGCAGACCTTAACTTGCAAATTTATCTTCAAACATAAGGTAAATGAAAGTCATTCATATAGCACTGCATTTCCTTGTTCCTTCTTTCCACTTTTGCCAGAAAATAATACAAATTTACAGTTGCTAATTACTGGGAAAAAAAGAAAATCATGAGACAGGGGCTGATATTAAAGCAGGAAAATAAAGTTGTTGACTGCAAAGACACAAAGAGCTAGACTTTGTTTTGAAATCATCTTTTTCTTCCCTAAATATACCAACAGTACAAAAGTACAAAGAAGATAACTGCTCTTCTAACTGATTTTGGGGCTTGCTTATTTCATTTTGGAGTTTGGGGGTTTTGTGCCTTTTTTTTTTTTTTTTTGAGAAAATGGGCAGTTGTAAGCCATAACATAGTGTAAAAATGATACTTCAGTTGCACAATAACATCTCCCATTCCCACTTGCAGAGCACAGCATGTCACCTGTAATCATCAGTTCTCAGCTGGAAGCCCACACCACTTTCACTTGACAAATACTTTTCTTTGTTGCTGTTTTCTTCTTTTGTGCTGATGTATGTGGTTGGTAAAAGATTTACGGAGCAATTGTTCATCACAACACTTTCATTAGATACACAGCCACTCAAATAGACTTTCTGACCTCTGATGTACTGAGGCCTGATGCTGAGGAAGCATTTAATAGAATTTCCTCTGACAATCTAGAAATAGCAATACCCCCTTTTTTTTTTCTTTGCACAAAAGCCATGTCAATTAACACAAGTACTTATATTCAAAGAAAATACATGAAAAAGGCAATGCCAATCTGAAGTGTGAAGCTCTTAACATAAATCACATCTTCCTAGATGGTGCTTTCTCTCCTCAAACTGTACATTATACCAATTGCATAATCTAGATTACATGGTGGAACTGGATCAATCTCTCCCATTTGAAGGTAAAATTTCTTAACTCACCTATTAAACAAACTTCTCCTGGATGACTTTACTTTATTATTTTTCTTGAAATTGAGATGGGAATCTCTTTTCTTTATTTAATTGCAATTTCTCAGTGAAGACATTTGTGCCTTAGAAATGGATAGCTCATTTCACTGGCTTTATCTCCCTGTTTCAAAACACTTATTGCAAGCCTCCAAACAAGCCATAAATCATAAAACCTAGGATTAAAAAAAACAACAACAAATCACTTCAGAAAAAATAAGTCTCTCCAGTGAACCAAAAAAAATAAAACCTCTCTAGTTCCCTGGTCTAGGCAAACTGTCATTTATTAAGGCTAATAAATAAATAAATTTAAAAACCGCCCAAATGTATGGGCTAGAAAAATGCTGTTTATTGAGGTTCTTGTAAATAAAGTTTTTTCTTGCAAATACTTTTCCTACAAGTCCATATAAGCTACCAGAATACTATTTCTTCACCTTCAGTAAACTCAATAACACCCCTTCTGAAGTTTCCTACTTCCTCTAACCTCAATAACCAGAAGTATGCATTGCCCGTCATGGAAAAAGTCAAATGCTCCTCTCTCTCTGTTACACAGTGTGGTCTGCTCTATATTTCACACTACTCTTCTTCTGGAACTATATTTTCATTAATTGAACTATACATATTTTATCCCTTTTCTTTACACAGACGTAAGCTTTTTCTAAATGCATTGACTATATGCTGATATATATTCAAAGCCATAACATGAAAAATATGTTAAAATTACCCATTACTTCTCGGTAATGGAGTAGAATTGGATTTTGAGAAAACTTAGCTAAATTTAAAAGTATCACTGTAGAATCCTTTTTAAAAATTACTGTATCTGTTAAAACTATCCAACATGCTGTCATGCATGGCAGTCAGGTATCTACAGTTATAGGGACAAATAACCAAACTTTTAGTTGTCCTTTTGAAAAGTGCTTTTATAGGTATTCAGGGAATTCTGCTTGGTTCAACTGAATAAATGACCTCATTAAATTTAATAATATAAAATTCCCTTTATTACAAAAAGATTGAACAATTTTGTTGGCAAAGGATTTTTTGTCTCATTAGTAGTGATCTCCACCTTCCATTGCGAAATACCGAGATTATATCTCATACCAGAATAATTACAACTAAATTTTATATCCAGAAATTGATTCATTTGTCTTGAAATGGAACCAAGACCATAAAAATCTGTTAAGTTTTTCTGCTAATCTATACAGCATTTCTAGTTTGCAATTAAGGCTTGTGACTTGGCTGCACCCAGATGGTTCATACCTTAAAACTGAGCAAAACTGATCAGGAGATAAGATCCATTTAAGAACAGTCAGGCATGTATACCCATGAACATATGGGCAGCCATGCAAAAACATCTTGCTGTAGGAGTTCCCCAGGCAACAGTTTTTGTCACACTATAGTAGATGCAGGAACTCACATTAGGGTCTGAGGCTTGGAGGCCATTAAAAGATGGCTCAGAGCTGCCCTTTGGCAAAATTCTAACAGATTTGAAGCTATCAGTTTTACCAGATATAAATTTCTATTAAAAAAAAAAAATAAATTGAGATTCAGAGAGTGCAATATCATCCCACAGTCATTTCTGTTCTACTTCTTGGGTAAAGTATTCCAACATCTTTAGTTTAACAGAAAAATTTTCAGTTGGTTTCCTCTTCCTCAAAACTTCGTTCTGTGATCTTGAAAGCATTTTTTTAACCACTCCTGAGGATAAGACTAATGAGAGAGGCACAGATTTGACCCTTAAGAAGAAAATCTGCTGATATTCTCTCTGAACAGTTTTAAATACTCTTTTCAGAGTTTTAAAATTTCTTATTAAGATGTGAAAATTTAAATATCTTTTACTGTATATGGGTAATCTTAACACTCTTCCATAGTATTGTCTTCCTGGTTGTCTAACTTATCCAAAAATAAAATTTCTGGGATTTGTTTACTCTGAAAATGTTCCTCCTCTCATAGCTTCTACAGATGGCCCAACCACACACATAACAGCTCCTCAAAGCAGCTCAGATATATTGAACCAAAGCTGAAGTTTTCATGCAGTGCTGACTACATGTTGAACTGGAATAAGTTTATTCCCACACATGAGCAGAAAACCAGTCCCTCTTCCATTTACTGTATGCTTCATAAAATGAGGGCATGTTAGGGAGAGAAAATATTACACAAAGTATCTTTTAAAGTTGGAATCGGTAAGGGGAACACAACTGTGAAAATATAGAAGAAGGTTTAAGGTGGTCTGGCTAAAAGGCAGTTTATTATTGTGTAATTGAGCACAGAAGTAGATTCAAACAACAGAATTTTCAAGACATACAACGACGATGAGATGTTGAAAGCGATTATGGGAATTAAATGTCTAGGTAAGCAAACTGGAAGAAATAGCTGGAGTAATAAAATCAGTAAATAAGCCAAGATGGATATGAGGATCCTGGAAAAAGGAAGAGTACAAGAAGACAGCAGTATTTCCAATACAATGGGCTGGAGTATGGAACTTGGAAAAGGAGATTAAGTATAGAAAATAGGCATTGCTTTGCAAAGCAGAAAGGAAACATCACACAATTAAGTGAAAATCAGAAAAAATACAGGTTGGAAATGAGAATAACTGAGGGATTAGTATAAAATAATCAGAAGATATTGTACCCACTAGCTTAGATTAACCATGAGAACCAAATGGGAAGAATCTGTATTACCATTTACTATTGAGACTACTCACAAGTAAGATTACAAGTCCCATTGCTTCTCTGATATGACACAGAAACACTATGAATTTCTGGTAGGTTTTCTAGTGAGGTGTGGTTTTTATATGGCTCTTGATGGAAAATCAACTAATGATATTGAATTTAAATGTCAGTGTTCATTCACCTGGATTAGATTTTGTCATTCTCTTAGTTCATTATTAACTTAGGAAACACACGAGATGTGATTTTGCTAATAGCGTACTGCAGTAAATTCTTTGATCTTACCTAACACTACTTTTTCACAGTATGATGAAAGCTGCATTTCATTAAGGCCATCTGTCTCATATTCTTTGAGACAGAAGGGCAAATTCTATTATCCTAGCTTTAAACAAAAAGAAGAAAAGATAACTGTAGAGAGAAGTTAAAAGTCAAAATTTGCCAGTGTCCAGCATTTGGGGGAAAAAATCTTATGTAAGTAAAATGTCTGATATTTCCCGTGTAAACTTATACTGTTAATTAGGCATTTACATACTTGAAGTATGAGATTTCTGAAATAATGGAACATCTTTTTACTTAAGAAAGTTGATCAAGACTTGTTATGCTTCAGAGGCAAAGCTTGGAATGGCACATATATGTTCTCAAACCCTTATTTATGCTCCACATATATGCAAAATTACTCCATTTTTAAATAAGGAGGGAAAGAAGGCCAGCTATCTAGCTCTTTGGTACAAAAAGATTTCTGCAAAGTACTTCATTTTGTATTTTTCTGTTCCCTTAACAGCTGGATGAAAATTTCTGATCTATAAATAAGATTAGACACCCTTAAATAATTTGACATCATTGTGTTATCAACATCATTCTCACACTGAATCCAAAACATAGCACTGGACCAGCTACAAGGAAAAGATTACTTCTGTCCTTGCTGAAACCAGGACACCCTCTCAAAAAAGCACCTGTTATTATGAATGTGTCTTCCAACTCTAAAGTTATCACTAAAAACTACACATATCTTTGAGAAAACTTTTGGGACAAGTATCAACAATTGAGCTACAAGCTTATCTTACAACCTGGAAAGATTTTAGCTGCATGGATAGCAAGCACTCTGCCTTCATGTATTATAATTTTATCTTTCACAACAGATCTTGAACTTATCGTAGGGTATTAGAAAATGTTTTTTTGTTTGTGTATGACCTGTATTGAGCCAAATTTTGGTGAAACATTGTGTATTAAATATCTAATTACATAATTATGAAGGCCCAGGAGCCAGTCTCGGGTGTGTTGTATCAGAAATTCAGTTATTTTTTTTACTGGTTCTAAACACCCACTTTATCTTCATACTTTAATAGGGTGCAAGTCAAACACAGTTGCTGCTCCTCCTATGCAGAGAGCCCAGCTATCTACCTTTCTACAGATTCCTATCATTTATAGACCCATCTTCTATTTTCTTATATTCACTGCCTTTTTAGGTCTTGCATATTGAGTCTGAGACTTGCAGAGTTGTCTAACACAGGATGAACAGAAAAAGGGTTACAGTCATAAAAAGAAAAAAAGCAACAAAACTAAAATGAAAAAAAAACCAAACACAAACAAACAAATAACAAAACCCAACAAAAACAGCAACAAAGAAACACAAAGTCCCTAGATGCTTTCGATATAAGCATCCTCTATAGGAGACAAAGCAACTCATAGAGAGAATTCTGAGTTTTTTCTTGTAGGATATAGTGATAAAGGGAAAAAATGATCCTAAGTCAGAATTTTAGGAACTGACAAATGAAACTATAAATACAGCAATTGCTTATCTTGTGCTAGGTATGTATTCTAAAACCCTTTAACAACCTAGCCTTTCAATCCCTTCTTCCTGAGCTTTGAAATAAGCGTCTCACAGAGATAAAATCACATGTTGTGAGGTTACAGGAAGAAGAAAGACTGTACAACAAATTCAGAAGCCTTTTTGTAAACTCTTTACAAAAACCTGCAGTGGCAAAAGTCTTTTATGATAGTTCAGACTTATCTATAGCTATCAAGACTGCCCAATTGTCAGGATAGCACTTTCACAGCAGTGAACAAATACAGATGCTTCTTCATTTGCAGTGTCTAATCTGTCTCAAGTGAGTTTTACTTTGCTATGTAGTAATTTTAAAAAAATGTGAGGGAGTTTAATTCTCCTGACTCTCCTATTTACTCCACCTTGATCTTTGGCCTGCCAAAACATACCAAAATGGAACCACTGTTTAGTTTGTTCAATGGAAAAAAAGTCAATTTTACACATTTGTGAGGAATTAATTTTGGAAAGGAGGAAAGAATAGGGAACAAGTGTGAATTATGGACCATTGAATTAATCATAACAGCAAGGGTGAAAAATGCTTAAAAATAACTCCTTAAAGTTCCATTAACAATAACTGTTGGAAAAATACTTTCTCTTTGGAAACAACTTTTTTGGATATTGAGAAGCTAAAGAAAGGAAATAGATACAGAAAAGTTAAATAAAATTCATTCTACACCAAAGAAAGATACTACTCTAGGAAATATTAAGTGGTTGAATGCATTTGGCCAGCTTCTGGATCACCTAAAGAAGCTGGTGAAAGTTCTAGAGCACAAGCCTTATGAGGAGCAGCTGAGGGAGGTGTTCAGTCTGGAGAAAAGGAGACTCAGGGGGAGGAGGACCTTTCCACTCTCTAGAACTACCTGACGGGAGGGTGCAGCAACGTGAAGCCCCGTGTCTGCTCTCATGTTATAAGTCATAAGACAAGAGAAAACCACCTCAATTTGTGCTGGGAAGGTTTAGATTGGACACTGGCAAAATTTTTTCATTGAATAAGTGGTCAAGCATTGGAACCAGGCTGCCCAAGGAAATGGTGGAGTCACCATCCCTGGAAGTATTTAAAAAATATGTACATGCGGTGCTGAGGGACATGGTTTGGTGGTGAACACAACGGTGCTAAGTTGGACTTGATGATCTTCTGGATCATTTCCAACCTAAACTATTCTATGATTCTATGATTCATTTTCTTCCAAAGTATACACACAAGGGTCATGACTTCTTCCAGGATCTTTCAGGTTCTGCCTGACTATAGCTCTTCAACTGGTCTAGCTCCTATCATTTCCCAGGAGTAGCACCTGCATCATCATTCCGTAGGCGGATAAGACATTTTCTATCCCTTTTAGACATCTGAGAGTGACACCCTAGAATTTTGCAGCTTGTTTTTGTTTTATCATGATGTTGCATGCAAATAAAGTGTAAATTTCAGTGCTATTTAGATTCCCTGTATAGGAAAATGTCTTTCAGGTAATGCTCAAGTAGCAGGAAAAGCTGAAGGACAGACATAATCATTGCCCAGTTTACCATGTACCAGTCTTCAAAAAAACTAGCACATCTGTTATTTCTATAGTATTGATTCCCTGTAGAGATTGATTTTATCTGAAACTCAGTAATTTAACTGTACATATGATACTTCTGCAATAATATATTTGACTCAAATCCTTCCTAGTCCTTCACTGTTGTTTTTCATTCCTCTTGAACTTGCCTCCAGATTCATGGTTATCTACTTACCTCCTATTTAAGTCTTCCACTAAAAATAATTTTTCACTTCTAAAGAAATTTTCTCAACAGATTCATGCTTCTGAGGAAGGAACGTTTTGCCACTAAGTTAAAAATCCTACATCAACAGACGTCCTAACATTTCTTTGCCAATTATTTTCTGAGTGGGTATACTCAGGCTGCCATTTTATCCTTCAATTTGGCTTGATGGGTCCCACAACCAACCAAGCAAACTAGACAGGATTGGGTTGATGACATCCTCCACAGCTCACTCCCTCAAAATCTTCCACACCAGCAAACTCTCACAAAATTCTCCAGGGATTTCAAAATCATAAGTACACATCAAACTCAAGTATACAATCTGATTTCAAGAGTAAATCACAACCAAAGCACTCTGCATTTCATTCTATTCCTTTGAATTTCATTCTCTAAAGGTACTGAGTTTTATGTATAGTACTTTTTTTGCTTTGTTCTAAAAAGAAATTATTGAAATGTTTCAATTAGTTGCAATATGCTATTGCAAGGTAAAGTATGAGCTTAATAAGAATCATTTCAGTATTTTTTTACTCAGGAAAAAATGGGATGCAGATTAAAACATAGAGGATTTCTGGCAAATTCACCATAGTAATTGAAAAATTGGCCAACTATTAGTTTCAAGATTACTAATTTCTACCATATCTCATGCAAAAAGAGATCTGTCCTGGAAACAAAATCTTATTTTCTAATTTTTAAAATAGATTAGGAAAAAAATAATGAATTTTTCTTAGTGTATATATATATATAGTATAAAATGGTGTTAGTAGAACTTCATTATCAGGCTAAGAGATGAATTTTCATTTATGTCCTTCTGCACATGAATTAAAATCTGTTTGAAGTTACAGAGCCACATACTATTTTTCATCAGTATTCTTTTCAAAATACAAACAGAATACAGATGATAATGATAACGATAGAGCAGTGGATATACGCAAATAAAAGCATATTGTGTCTTGGGATTTTACAACAGAAGTAAAAGAAAGCTCATAGTTTGATATATATGATCAGTCACAAAAATAACATTGGAGGTCAGTAAATATGAGGTAAGGCAGAAAAGCAAAAGGGACTAACCTGATGTCCCTACTCTGATCAAACTCTTCTAGTCTGCAAGCACATTTTGAGCAACAACATTAATCAAAACTAATCTTAAGTAGGATCTGGAAATAAACTGGAACATGGTAACAAGCTTTGAAACACAGATGTAGTATATTACATGAGAAAAGCAGCCTTTAGTGAACAAGTGATGAGGAAGCACCAGGAGGATACTGCTGTACTGGGGCTGTGGAGCAGGTGCTGAGGGTGGCAGAGAAGAAGGGAGGAGAACATAGTAAGCCCCACAGAGCCCAGGGACAGGGGACAGCAGGGAGCAGTGACAGCAGCCAGGGACTGCCAGCAGGACCAACAAGTGCCAGGCAGGCACTTGGTGATGAGACAGATCCTGGGCAAAGCTGGGAAGTCAAGTCAGTGGGTCAGGGTTAGGCACCCTCAAAGAGTCTTCTCCCAGTTTATGCTCACACAGCTCTGCCTGATCCAAGGGACCACATCTGCACCATATCAGGGTTAACACGAGCACAGGTGGGCAAACCTGGGGCAGAAGGGAAATGGTTGTAAAGAATTAACATTTTCTGAGGAATAAAGCAAGGTTCAAAGGTTTCATCAGAGTTGTGTTGGATGAACTGTCATTATCTAAGTGAGGAAAGCTTGCCACAAGAATAAATTTGGATTAAGAATCTTAAATTTCAAGTAGATTTTTAATGACATAAAAGAGTGTTGATATGAAATTATATAAATTAATGACATGTATTTTGTTTTATATATGGCAGTCAATATATGCTGTCATTAATACATGGCTCTTGTTTAACATTTGCTCTATGCAGCCATTTCCTCATAACAAAAAACTTCAGTTTTTTATTCCTTTATTTTATTGTTATATAAAGCAAGCTCAATTGTGCAATTTCATCTGTAAGGAAAGAAACATGAAGATAATTTAGTTTCTGAACTCAGAGTTCTCATTAAGAATGAGAAGAGCACAACATGCAGATAAGACAGGAAGATAAATGTTCGAGGAAACCACAGGGGTTGAAATACGGTTGACCTAGTGAGACCAAACTTCTCTGGCAACAGAGTTATGGTAAATTCAGGCATATTAAGTCTTTCAGAGCCCTCTGCTAAGATCATCTAAGCATTTCTACACAAAAGTCCCCTCTAATGTTGTTTGTATAAAGCCCTGACAGGGTTGCAAGTCACCTTTCGGCACCGTAATGGTCTGCAAAGCAACAAAAAATCTGTTGTATGCATCAGTGAACGCATCTTTAGTCTGACAGATATCAATTCAGGCCCTTCAGTTCCTACAGATTTCTGAAGGTAAGAATATCAAAGATGACGTCTGACCCTAGATAACATATTCAATAACAGTATCCTTTGGAGAAGTGGTTATTCCCTTTTAGCACTTCATACCATCTATAACGCACCTGTCTCCTTTGAGAACACACGAGGAGAAAAGGCAACACAGAAAGAACCGTGTCTTGCAGAATATACCATCTAAAGAGTCTTTCTGCTGTGCCTTTTGCAATCGGATATGTCTGTCACGTATTGGCCTCATAAGTCACCAACGTGCCTGTAACAAATGTGGATAGAGCCTTCCCAAATCTTTGTTCGCGAAGCCTAGCCATGATGATGATGATGACCTTCAGTAGACCATAGCAGCACTTCAGCAAATAAAGTTGATCCAGCATCAGGACATATTTTAGCTGTTTTTTGTTAGACACACAAACTTCCAGCATTTTCAGAAAGTTCCCAGGAAGTCCCTTCCAGTCTTCTCTAGCATTTGCCTCATGAGTAGCAAGGAAGGTCCAGCCATGATGGCTGTGGATTTTAATTCATTTAAGTCATTAAAGATAGCTAGATTAAAAATACACAATCTCCACTGTCTGCAAACTTTCAAGAAAAAAAAACCAAAACAATTAAGTAACATATTTTGGAATGCTGTAATTCTGAGAAGTACTAAAATAAGTATGCAGTTTACAAGACTAAAAGTTGCCAGGCATGAGAATGGAAATAGCTATCCTCTATTTAAAATAAAAAATTTCATTCAAGGAGAGTATGTCTAAATTGTAGCAAAAACTTAAATGATCAGTACAAGAACTGAGAATTTATAATAGCATATGCTACACAGTCCATACCATTACAGTGTGGAGCAACAGAAAAGACAAATATGATTAGAACAAGTTGTTTAGTATATCTTAGGCGATGTGCCAGCCTAAGGCAAAGCACCTCTCAGTGTGAGCCATGTTGCTTAATCATAGCTTAGGTGAGGAGATTTTACTGTGACTTAGGACATATTTATCAGCAATATCAGTTCAAACATCAGTAATTCCACAATATGGTAGAGAACACTATATTGCCATAATATGAACAGACAAAATATGTTGTATTACCAAAATAAAAGCAGACAAACGCGGTAGTTTCTTTGCATGTTTCTATAACTAACAGCCAAATCTTTTCTTATTTTTCTTCTATATTTTGAGGTAAAATCATGAGCTGCATCTTGCAAAGATAAAAGTATTCAGAATTCTTAATAATATTTCCGACATTTTCTCTTCTGCAAACAGAAATTGTACCAGTTGAGCAGAAACCTGCAAAATATTTGCTGATCAATATGAAAAATACATGAGTGAAAGAATATCTACATCAATCTTACTGTACTCCAAAGTAGTACAGCAGTCTAGAAAAATAAGTATGTACAGGACAGAACAACAGCTGTAATGCTTCAAATTATACAGATCAATCCCATAATTCTCCTGCTGGAGGAGGGAAATCTGCCAGAGCTAAATCTGACTGCCTCAATCAAGCAGTGGCCACCAGTTTGTCAACCTGAAAGAAAAATAAACCCCACAGTGTTCAAGGCTAATTTTTGACAACATCCAGGACTTAACCAACACTGATATGCTTCTATTTCTACCTTCTTTTCTTATGCATCAGAAGATCTTATTTACGCTGATCTGCATAAAAGATAATAATATATTCTATGAGATAGTGTGGTTTAGGAACCTTTTTCATATTTCAGAATCAAAAGTGAGGTTAATTGCAGCTCCTCTAAGGCATCTACACCCTAACATAAGTACTTTCTCTGAGAAACTGCACAGCATACACAGTTCAGAGAAGGGATAATTACATCTGCACTGCAGTTCAGTAACATAGCTTCAAAAAGTCTGTGCCAGCTTTAAATGAGATGTGGGGTTCTATCACCAGGACAGAACATGCAACGTTCATTTACACTGCAGTATTCAGTAAATACAACTGCTGCTCTTACCATATCTACACATCCAGTGATTTCCCTAATAACATAAAACATTCTTTGGTTTCTGCCTGGAAAATACAAAAAAAATAATATATGCAAAATGAGATAAAAGTCAATATCCATTTTCAAGAACAGATGCTTTTACTTGAAAATGGAAACATGAATGTGGATTTGCAAAATACAGTAGTTTTGAAGCAGTAATTCCTATAACAAATTAAACATGTAATAAAAAGTCATGTTTATAATATCGGTTATTATGTTTCACCCGTCTGCACCTTAATTATGGTGGGAAGAACTATAACTGTTAGCATAATTAGGTTAACTCAGAGCATCCCACACTGAAAAACACTTTAAAGAAATTCGTGAAACTGGCTAGCTAACCAAGTCATAAATATTTTCTCTTTGGAAATTCCTGCTTTCTATATTTAATTTTGTAATGAACATAAACGAAGACATACATATGCATATTTCAGAAAAAATTCCCTAACTTTTAAATGTTTGAATATAAAACCCCCCCACATAAATATTTTGAAATAAAAATATAAAAGTCAAATATTTTTCAAAATATTAGAAAGAAACATGAGCCAGCAGTGTGCCCAGGTGGCCATCTGTTTGTGTCCTAGGGTTGGAACAACTCCACCACAGCACTTTTTTTAATTAAACAAGATTATAAAGATATGGAGAGAATGATCAACATGTTAATAATTTTAAATTATAACAACCACAAGTAATGTCAATTTACATTGGAACAGATAGAAGATCAGCTTAAATAGTCATAGAGCAAAATAAACCTAATTCTCTTATTGCAGTAGAGGAATTTTTTCTAAGCTATGTCAAATCTAAAATTGACATTAAATAGTTTGCCAATACTGCCTTTCCAGTGTCTGTATCTTGCAAATCTAGGCAAATCAGATAGGCAGTTCTGTACCAGAACTAGAAATGTAATATTGGAAACAACTTCTAAGGGGACATTTTAGGAAGCATTACATATTTTAATGAGATGTCCACAGATGTTTTAAAGGCTGACCTATATGCAGGAATCCAAGCAAGTAAGCTTTAGTCTTCATACTCAATTGACTGGAGCATTCCTCTTCCTAATTGTCTGCTTTTTCACGGTGCCTTTGAGGAAAGACTTTTCAAATACATAGTTCCAACACTCGTTGTCCTGGGTTGGGAAAGTGTTTTCCCCTGGAGTTAGAAATGTGGTTAACTCCAGGGGAGTGGTGTTTCTTGGTGTTGACCCAATCAGCACTCCTGCAAAATTAAAACATATCACACCAGACCAGAAAAGAAGGAGGATGACATAGTTGGAAGAGAGGCAGCCATGGTCTGAGACCACAAGGAGATAGGGCCAACAAGCCCCGCTGGGGCCCAAGGCCCCTAGCCCCCGGCCGAGACTACAGGAGACCCGGTGTAGTGTTAAAACTGGACTGGGTGCCGTCATCAAAGGCTGGGGGAGTTTCTCCACTATGAGCAGCAGCAGAAGACACTGAAAGCAGTGGCAGAGCAGCACTGAACAGAGAACTGTGGCTAAGAGCCAAAAGAGATAGCCAGCAGCGAGATGGCACAGAGCCAGGCTGTTCCTGCAGGAGGGAGAGCTGGCAACAAAGCAGAGAAAACTCAGCAGAGACTGTTTTTGGGGTAAGACTGAATTACTTTCCCAAAAACCCTTGGAGACTCCTCTTAAAGGGAGGGGGTGGACTTCCATTTGAAGGGAGTCTTGAAATGCAGCAGCACTGGAGAGAGGAGCTAAGAAGCTCAGAGACGTTCTGAAGCTGGATCAGAAGGGGTCGGATGGAATGCGGTGGAAGTGGCCTTGCCCCCCCGCCTGCTGCCACACTGGCAGTTTGAGACAGAGCAAAGGAGCTCTGGTAGGATGCTTGGGGCAAAGACTGAACTGAAAGCTGCCTTAAATGTTCTAACTCAGGAGGAGCTTAAATCTCCTGAGGAAGGGACTTTCACAAAGATGTCCTGCACTTCATGATATGATTGTGGTGAAGCAAGTATTGTCCCTGCTTTGCAGCCCATGGGAGAGAGACCTTCGGTTGGAGCTGAAGGGCTGAGAGGGGTGAGAGAAGACCCCTTATATTGTAATGGAGAGAGAAATCTTCCAGCTACGACAAATCCAGCTACGACCGCTGCATTGAAGAGGAGAGACACTGCTGCCCTGAAAGTGGAAAGAATCTTTCCTTCTTCCCTTCTGAACTTTTATTGGAGAGAGAGGAGGGACTTGGTCTAATATAAATATTGCTTTACCATAGGAGAGATAGTTAGGATTGTGTATATAATGTATTATAGTATTCATTTAAGTAATAATTGTAATATAATTCCCTTCTCCCCATACTGAGTCTTGTGTTATGTCTGGAAAACCCTCTCACACTGAAGCAAATTGTGGGAGGGGGGCTTGGACTTGGAAATTGGATTTTTGGGGGTCTCAAACTACGACACCCATGCACATATATCTTTTAACAGACTTGGAAAGCGTCAGTATTTCTGAAGAACTGGGTTTTACCCAAAAATCAGGCCAAGAAAGAAAGTGCTATAAGAAGTTCAACAGTCAGGAGACTTAAATTTAGCAATATTAACCTTGATACAGTTTTAAATGCTTTCTGTATTTTACATAAATCACATGAGCTTTTTAGTATCATGGGGGGGAGCATCACTGAGGGGTGTTACTTGTACATCTTTGATGAGGCAAAACCATAACAAATTCAGTTTCCCCTCCCAAGGGTATTGGTGACTGCTCATAACTCCTTATTGCAGTTCACTGTCTCCTCAATTACCCTCTCTGTAGAGCCTCTCCATAGGCTCGTCACTGGACTGATCAAGGCTAAATCAATAACATTTTCTTTCTTCCTCTCTGTAAATTAGGGAGAATGACACCAGCAAGTAATTTTGTGGACCAGCAGACATCTCCATCTACAGGACAGAGACAGCAAAATGCAACACAGACATGATTTTATTTAGTCTTCTAATTTGTGCTTCTTCTGTAACTAAAACCTATACATTTTATCTTCATTAGGCCATGAAACTGCCTTTCTATCATGTAAGCAAGGAAAATCACGTTTCATTTTCAGAGAATTACTGTATGCTTTGAGAATCTGGAACTGAAGGCTAAGAGAGTTTAGAAACTTTAAGAGAGAAATAATCATCATGAATTTCAATGCCTACAATGTTGCTTTCCTAGTAGCAAATGTAGTTTATATGTGCCATTAAAGAAGGCCATAAATACACCTGCTGGAACTCACTCACATGGGCAAGTATCACACCAGTGAGTCAGAAAAGGGTCAGCGATGACTCAATCGTATTTTTTTTCCTTATTTGATTGATTTGATTTTTCATCATCATAGTAAAATCACAGTTAAGACACTGTTGAAGAGAGATGTATGTGGAGCATCTGATGATGTTCCAAGCCCTGGTATGGTTTCTCTTAGCACCTCTACAGATAAGCTGAACAGAGAACTGGTAATTCAGAGCTTTCTGTATGCTAGACAATTCTAGGTGGCTCTTGGACTAATCATAACTCAAAAAAGATGGAAGTCTACTATACTGCCAAATTAAGAATTCAATTTAAAGCATCAAATATATATATATGCATTTCCTTTTCTTAGGTATTTAGAACCATGACCACCTCCAAATCTAGAAGAATTGGGTAACAATTTGACAGCAACAAGTATTTTACAATAATCCTGCATTAGTGTGAAGCATGAAACTTGCACAGACTGGGAACCTTGACAGAGGGAAAGATGCTGCTGCCAGAATTAAGTTTTTTTCTACCACTTTTATTCGGTCCCCCTGTGAATGGATCTCTAAATCACTGAACAAATCTCCCACAATGCTTTTTCTTATTCAAGACACTGCCTGGTTGTATTCAGAGGATGATGCAGGACTGTTTAATAAAAGTGAATTCTTCTTCTCTTATAATTTGGAAGGTTATCTGGAAGCTAAGGAGGAGGAAAACAAATTTAAGGGAGGTCTAATGATTTAAGTAACCACTAGTATCATATGGAACTGGATTTTAGCTTCATTTGTGCTGCAAAGCATCTGTGAGTGAAGTGGTGCATGGTTTATTTGAAATAAACAATGCTTATTCTGTGTGGGTAGTAGTCTTTTTACCTCGGAAACCAGATTAATTGTCTGTCTCACTGAAAGAGATTATGTAGTTCATCCTCAAATATTTTGTTCTTTCACTTCCCTGCATATATTGAGTGTATTTTATGATGAAAAAAACCTGAAAAGTGTCAAAAGAGACATCCTCATTTCAACTTCTTGTATTCTTTTCAACTGGAAGGTATTTGGAACATTTTTAAAGGTTTGCAAGTAAGTGAATAAACAAAAAATTACAGAGAGTATTTCAAGTGTAAAGATTTAGGAGAAAGGCTAAGATTACTGGGGAAAAAAAAGAAACAAAAAAAAACCCCAACTTTTTATCTAGAAGTTAAAATAACCCAAGAATTTCATAAATCTAGTGGAAGCTTTTGGTAACAGAGAATTTTCAATTCTGAAGGTAAAAAAATATTATTAGAAGTCAAATAGAAAATTAACACAGATTTGTTTTTTCGTAAACTGTTGTCATTTAAATTCTCCTGCAGTTTCTAGCTGCCAAGGAAACTGAAGTTTCTCTGAAACCTCCATAAATTTCCCTTGATGATGTGAGTTTGTATTCGTATTCCCCTTATCTATTGAAGTGTTATTCCAAATTAGTATCACCCCAAGGATCTGAAACTGCATCACTAACATTACAATTTTCATGCCCAAAGACTGCCAAATGAATGGCTTATACAACATGTTTATGTGACAACTTCGAAGAAAAGAAATTCAATATCCTTATGATACAGCTAAGAACTCTTAAATCAGCGACGAAGCAGTATCTTGCTTCTCTTATGAAGAAATAAAGAGCATTATATTTACATTCTTTCACATATTGAGTGATGGGCAAAAAGAAGTAGAAAGGAAGGTAGAGGCTGTGAAAATAGAAATAGAGAGTCTCATGAGACCTGATTAGGGGCTTCTGTGCTAAAACATGAGGGTTTGAGTGATTGTTTCTTGAGATCAGAGAACAGTCCATCACGCTCATCGGAAATAGAATGCATGCCAAGTGACTTGTCACTCAAGCAGAAGACAGACAAATGGGTGCAGTAAGGAAACAAAAGGAAGCCATGGAATATCAAACAACCTGCTAATGTGGTAGGTAGGAAATGTTTGTGATTCAGCAGCTTCCTAAGCATAACTTCCTTTCACTGTGAAAGGTGAATGACTTTCTCATGGCAGGTGTTCGTCTTCCAGACATGATTTATGATGTGGGCCTGAACAGTTTCCAGAGAATCTTCACTGCTGGTAGAAATAAAATGATCAATCTCTGAGTGGGAGAATGTGGGAACAAAAATGATTTATAAATTGAAAGAATCCTGAAAACTTGCTGCAACAGTGCACCTGAAAGAAATGTTTTCAGAAAGAGCTTGATATTTGCTTAGATTTAAGTCAAAATTCTGCAGCACATGTGAAACTAGGAGAATTCTATTTGTCTATAAGTATACATTAGACTTCAGCCTGACAACCAAATTATCCTTCATACTCAAAGAGAATAGTTTGGTCCCATAACCAAACTACTTTGCAGTTTGTATCCATAATGTTTGTACAGTAGTAACAGTAATTCCTTGCTTGAAAAAGTAGTAGTAGGAAAGTATTACAACAGGATAAAACCTTGCAAGCTTGTGAAAGAAATTACTGGGTAAATTTCATTGCAGTGCAATGTTTATTAGATGCTTAACTTCTCTTTCATTCTTAAAATATATACTTTGATGTTAATGTGAATTTTTATACTTCATGACAACAAAGACTGATATATGTCATCCACTGCCTGCTTTGGGTTTTGTTTAGTTCTTTTAGATCTGTTCTGAAAATTGCCATCCTGACAGAAAGCAGTTCTGACAGACAGCTCCCTCTAGTTCTTCAGATAGTGAAGTTCTTTGAAAAATTTAGATAAAAGTACTAAAACCACCAGTAGTAAATCACTGGAAGAAGGTGAGGGGAGGAAAGACATAGAATAATGCATTCGTTGTAAAATGAGTAGCTTTTTTGTATAACAGAATTGACATAATTTTTACGTACCTATTTTGATTCATGCAACTAAACGCCAAACTCTTAGTCAGAAATCATGGATTATATTTATCCAAAATTTTAATACACAGTATCTTTTGTTTAGTTGTTAGAACTATGGACATGCATATCTTACTTCTGTAACATGACAATCACAAATTAACTTTAAACCAATGAAATGAAAGTAAATGCTTACAAAAAGAAATCTTATCAAATGCATATCAAAGAAATAACCTATCAAAGCCTGTATTTAAGTGAAATATAGACTGCTGACTACAGTACAGCAAAAAATTTCTGAACACAAATAGCTAAGACATCCTGATTTGGAAATTGAGGCTCTACGACAGAACGTTGCTAAAAAGTATTACAAGCCTTATTTTACAAATGTATCTTTCCAAAAGAACTGTGGAAGCTATTTTAATATTTTGAGTTATCTAATCATCACCAAACTACATTGTGTTTGTGTAAATCACAAATTAGAAGAAAGACTGCATGGAAAGAAAAAGCAAGAAATATACTGAACTTTGAGGATGAACAAAAGTGTTATGCATGACATATTTGTGTAATCACTACTAGTTTGAAAAAGTGCTGATCACGTATAGACTATATTTTATTTAAAATACAACTTAAAAATATTTTTCTGTTGAAAATAGCTTCTTGCATTCTGAAACCTAATACTATTCCAGTTCCAAGGAGAGAAAAGCATTGGTTGCTCTTGTTATCTTGTTTCGCTATTAAGGGATATCAGATAGGAATTATTATTAGTTCTATAACTATGCAAAAAAGATATATACAAGTAATACATAAAACTATAGAGTTTTTTCTAGAAAACCATTAAAACAGCATGGATACTTTTTTATATTAGTTATTTTGAGAAGGACTAGAAGGGGTTACTGTATTTTAAATTTTCCTGCTGGTCTGACTTCATGTGCTACACATCTCATTTTCATGAATATCCCAAGAGAACAAGTCAGACAGCGTTACTGAAACATATTTCAGCAAAATAAAGCAATTCAAAATAAACGACATTCAATTTAATATAGCAGAGAATGAAAATGAGTGATCACAATTTCATAGACTGACAAGGCTTCTCAAAACAAAGAGTAAAATTTCTTTTAAAAAACAAATTTAATATTTCAGTATAAGGGAGTTTATTCTAGATAATAGAAATGCCTTTTTAAAGTTTGTTTCCCATTAGTATATAAGCTTAGGCTCTGTATTGGGATAATTTCCAATCTGTCCTGGAAAAGTGAATACAAATACATGGGTACAGAAATATGCCCATGATTTTACACTATAATAAACAAGTCATACAAGCAAAGTCCACTTGGAAAGATAGCATAACATACTTCAGCACACAGGGTTTTGTGCTTTTGGTAATCACAACTTTTGCAAAACAATTCTTCACAGATATTTCATTAGTCAATCTCCATAATATCTAGTGAAGCACAAAAGCACAAGATGCAATCAGTGACAAATGTTACTATTTTTCAGAGTCCTCTCTCAGCCTCTTACCATATTGCACTATCAAGAGAGACAAGTTTTTGGTCTTTGAAATCCAGAATACCAGTTGTGTCCTGCACTTTCCCTCAAGCTGTCCTACATAAATGATAAAAGTATCCTGATTTTCATAATTTGTGCATCTTTTTGTGAAACTAGTTACCACAAAAAGAACAGACACAGCTAAGAAGACATTTTGTTTGCAAACTATTGTGACTAACTGCAATGCTTTGTCAGCTCTGCACAGGACGAGAAGCAGATGATTAAATACCTTGAGATTCTTTGGTTTCGTAGTCTTTTTTTTTGTCCCTAGATAAGACGTGAAGATGTTAACTAGACCTTGCTGCAAAACTGGCAGCAACATCGTTGCAGACAGCAGCTGACAATCAGTGTGGCTGTAACTGTAAAGTTTAACCACACATGATGAACATATTGTAGTGAGTTTGTCACATACTGAGAGAGGAGTTTCATTGTCTACCCCTTGGTCTAAGTTACTGACCTAGCAGAGAATCAGTTTGCAAAGCTGTACTGATTATTTTACCTGTTGTCTAGTAATCTTATATCATACACTGAAATTTCTACAGCCAAGGCCACTCATTTATTTAAACAATCACTCCCTTAATTTTTTTTTTCTAAAAACAGGAAATAGCATCCAGCACTAAGAGAAATGAGAATATGTGACTTGCTAGGACTGACTAATTACATTAATTTATTCAAGCAGTCAACCATTTTCCTAAATTCTACCAGCTTTTTCATTTTGCTCCAGAGGGAAACAATAAAGAGAAGCTTAAAGATAATGCACTTTTCAATGGCCAAAATTCTCAACACACTTAAGTTACATCTATTATAGCACCAAAATTAATCCACGTTTATATCCAGATCTTTTTCTCTACCAATTTCTATCCAGAATGTCAGATTTCCTTTCTATCAACAAAACAAAACAAAAAACCCAAATCCACCAATATACATATATTGAAATACACAACACTATTATTTTCCTAACCATTCCAAAGCTCACTTCATGTAAATACTTAATGACTGTAATTATCTAAACAGCTAAATTCAACTGGTAACATTCTATTAAAAATAAAATTGCTTATAGATTGCCTCTCACAGATGACAAAATGTTATGTTTCCATTATCTCTCCCTCTGCTACTCTCTCTCCTCATTTTTTCTTACCTAGAGAATACCAAAGGAAACAGAGCGATATGGTACATAAACAAGCTCTCTCCTGTTTTGATCACTAAAATAAGTCATAAACTTTCTGTGGTAAACTTTAGGAACTTAATCCACTAATCATTAACAATATTGACAATGACACATGGCAACAGAACTTCATTATTGTCAGTACTTTAATCTCTTCTTGCTTTGGCTAGTGAAGAAAAAGTCTTTGCAGCAAAGCAGAAGTCCTCATTTCATTTCTCCGAACTGCATTTATTTGTCCTTAGAAATCATTGCAGAATTAAACTACAGAGCCAAAATCAGGCTGGCTTCTGCATACATAACACTAGAATCAAAACCACTGCAGAGTCATGTGGAGGTGCACTTCAGCTATTTACAGAGGACCCAGCAAGGCTTGGAAAATTGCCAATAAAACCCAAAAGAGGGACAAATCACTTCCAGATCTGAACTGCTTGTTTGTATGTTGTTGCATCATGTTCCTGTGCACATCAACAATAAAACTCTTTTGAGGTTATTTCTATTTAATAGGTTGCAATACTGACATATCCAGCTGTGGGGATCGTGTTACAGGAAGAGTGCTGAATAGCAGTCTGGGAGATGTAGTTTCCCAAGTACTGCATCACACATGCAATGAAGCGCCTTGGTGTGATTGGTTGTTAAGGTCCCCTGCTGTGCATGTTACTATTTGAACTCACATGTAAGTTATTGTCTCATTTGAATAAAGGGATTTTGTTGTTGGACCCCCAAGCAGCTGGGTCTATGTGGGTTTATTTAACTATATTAATAAAGCCATATTTGGCACCCTGAATGTGGGGCTTTCCCTGTAACACGGATGATCAGAGACTGCCTTGAAACAAAGAGAATTACGGTAGCGTTCGCATGCGCTTGTTTTAAAACTGAGGAAAGCATTCTGGAGGAAAAAAGCCAGACGTCGCATACTGAACTAGAAGCAGGCGGAGGACATCATTAAAGAAAGGACGTCGGATTCAGTACGAAAAGGATTGGGACATCGTGCGGTAGGGACCGCGTGGGGAACTCCGAGAATCTGAGTACTGTATGCACGGGAGACCTGGCAGAGTAAGGTTTGAAGGGAAAAAAAAGGCAAAGCTACAGTAGAGCCCAAGTAAGAAGCTGGCATGAGAAGCTTAAATTTAAGGGAAACAGACATAAATGCAAAAGCATTGAGGTAATATTCAAAAGAAACCTTGCAAACCAAGCTACTCGGACCGTTAAAATGGATAGAAATAACTACATCAGGATTTCTGCTCAGCATAATCCTTAGTGTGACTGCTTGGAAAAAAATTGGAGAGACACCTCAAGAGAAAGCAAAGATGGAAGATGTGGACACCTTAAAAATCTCACAGAGAAACTTAAACTCGTCCAAGAAGAAAAATTTTATACCTCTTGTTCCCCCCACAAGCCCTAACAGGCAGAGAACTCCCCCATACACAGGGAACAGATGTTGGAGTAGAGGAGAACCGCGTGCAGACAGAGAGAACCTAACAATGGACTTGGGCTAGGTGTTGCGCGGGCAGGAACGATCATGTGGCACGGACCGTGTGGTTGTTGGGGAAAGATAGACTTTGAGTCCCCAAGCCACTGCCGAGTTGCAACCATGTGTCAGCCACGCCGAGGTCTGGGCATTGCCATCTTTCCCACGGCCAGCTTGTCGAGTGTCCCAGCTTGAGGAGGTGTGCATAGAGCATGTTAATCCGGTAAGCAGTGAAACAACAGAGGACACCAGAGGGGAGTTGGGTTTGCTCCCTCCAAAAAAAGACAGGGAGTCGTGCAGCGCAGGGATGGAGACCTACCCCTGCGTCCACTGCATCTGCACTGTTAAAAGAGTCCATTGGACCCGCTGTGCTCCGCAGAAACAGTGCCCAAATTCCTTAAACAAGCACCAGCTACAACGCCTGAGGGAAAGCAAAGTGGCATGGGGTTTGCAGAGGCACTGGCCACAGCACCTGTCAGCAGCAGCAGTGTAGAGTTCGAAGAGAAGCTGGGGGTGGCTGAGAGTCAGCGCAGGGCTCTGGGTCCCGTACGGCCAGAGTGCAGACCCGATCCAGCTCAGTATGGCGGGGCACCGGCGGCGGCAGTAGTTTCACCAGCGCCTGAAGCGGACAACTGAAGGCTGCCGAGGCCGTGCCTGGAGCTGTGCCGGGTCCCTGCTGTGCCGTAGCCAGCCGGAGCTGCAGTGGTGCAGTGACCCGTGCTGAGCCCTAGCAGGGGGGCGGAATAAGCAGTGAGGGTGTGTGTCTTGCCTCGCTGCAAAAATCCCCCCACGGCGCTGCCCGCACCATGCTGGGCGGCGGCAGAGCGAGCACAGGGACATGGCCAGGCAAGTGCAGCCCAGGGCCGCTGGTGCCACTGCACAGGCCATGTCGTGGCGGGACAGGACACAGTGCGAGTTGGGACCGGACCAAGGCTGCCTGAAATGGAGATGGGGACTACCCCCCCTTGCACAGTGAAGTGCTGGAACCATGCTGAGCCAGAGCAGCGTGATCTGCGAGCAAATGGCAGAGCCCTGTGTAAATGAGAGAAGTTGTGTGGACATGTATGTGAGTAGACTTGGAGATACTTCGTGCATCATGCGCCTTGAATAGATTACACTTACATAACAAACACTACCTCAACCACATTGTCCTAACAAGAAAAACCGATAACACAACACACAGTTTTATAAAAAAATCTCAGAAAAATAAAACTGATGCCTCTACCCAAATACACACAAAACCTTAGGTAGAAAGTTCTAAGTGAATTTGCCCATTACAAGTTCTAAAGGTTTCACTGTTTATGGAGTTAGAGAAGTTGCACTGTTAGTAAAGTTATACGAACAGTTTCAATAAAGGCCTTATCACGTTAGGCCCTGATTATATAGATGGTTAAAATACGTTTAAGAAAAAGGTTAAGAATTGTTCTATTGTTTGTCGTTGTCCTAGTTAGGACAGCTGAGACCAGTTCATCATGGTATGGGTGTAACCCAAAACTGTGTATTCTATAGCCTTCCATGCCATTTCCCAGAAATTGTTAGCAGTAGAGGCCTGTAGATGTTCCTGTCCTCATACCTTTTTATGGAATTCCCCGCTCTGAGGGAAGGACTGAGCATCCTCACACCCTTTTATGGAATTCCCCGCTCTGAGGGAAGGACTGAGCATTCCTGCCTGAACTGGAGAATATATAAACTTGGAGTTTTGGAACCTTTTTACCACTCATGGGATCCAGAGGAAGACTGCAGCTCATCGCTCTCAACCAGACTGCAGCTCACCACTCTCAACTTGACTGCAATCACCACTTTTGACCAGACTGCAACAGCTCTCCCACCAGCAGGTTTTACTTTGGACTTGGGGGGGGGTGGCCAAGAAACACCACTTTGTTCATGCCCCAGGGTGCTGGGTTATACATTTGGGTTTTGTGGGTTAAAACCAAATTGCTTGTCTGTATAATCGTACTTATTGTATTATTTTATTAAATTGTTATTCTGCTTTATAATCTCTCTTTTGAGTTGAGTTCATTTCCCCTGCTGGTTAACTTTCAAACCAGCACAGTCGTAATTTTAAAAATTGTTCTATCACTTGTTATAATAAAGAGAGGAGAAATGTGGGGATCGTGTTATAGGAAGAGTGCTGAATAGCATGAAATTGCTAACATTGAAATCAACATTAAAAGATACTGAAATTTTTTGGTATAAAAGCAGGGAGACAATTCAAACCAGAGAAGAAATAAGTTTCCTCTGTCTGGTCTTTCAAATAAACATGTTCTCATCAGTAGAACTGAAAAAAATCTGTGGTTGTAAAAACTGACATCAAATTAAAAAAATAAAGCTAAAATTAAAGAAAACCAAGAAAATAACTACAGGCTATTCACAGCAGTGACTTATGCCAACTATTTTCTGGAATGTCAATAATATATATATTTATACAAGCTATATTTTAAATTCAGTACTAAAGGATAGAATGTCTTTGAGTTCTTACTGGAAATTGAAAATAATATCAGTAAGTGACAAAATTTAGGAACTTTTTAACAAAAAAATGTATAACCTAAATAAGAAGATTTCTTCTAAACGAACTGGAGAAGTGACAAGCATTCACAGAGCATTCACAGAGGTATTACATCAGCATCATTATCATTAGGAATATGAAGGAGCCAAAATAAATACAGGAAAGACAAATTTCCATATGGAATTCCACATAAAGAGCCTTCCACTACAGTAGAGTGTTTACTTTGCAGTAAGCTATCACTAAGCCATACCACATCATTCCTGAGTTTCTGCTTTAGGTCGGCAAGCCAGTTTGGCAAGTCTCAGTGTAGTGTTAAATTAACTACTTTATTCTGTTACCGTGATGTTCACATTTCTGCACATTTTTCTTACAGGTTCAGTAATTCAAAGATCTCCCCCCTCCCCAAAAAGACAAATCTACTGGTGTACTTGAAAGTGTCATTGTTATTATATAGTTTCATTTCTGGGATTTGGCTGATTTGGAGAGGAACATGATGAAAAAGTCGAGCTTGAAAAAACAACGTCAGCAGGTCTGCTGCTCAAATGGTAGATTTTTTGTTGCACAAGGAACACATTTCTTGGGATGCAGTATAAGGCTTACAGACATTTTTATGTATAAAAGATGTCAAATCTCCCAAATGTACCATAGCACAGATCCTAATTCAATTCACTGACTCTAAGCTGGCAATTCAAGCTGTCATAAATCTACACTTATCATTTAAATGGAACTTGAATAGCAAGAACAACTGACATTAATACAGTCTTAGAATGAAAACTGAAAATAAACTGGTACACCACCTTCTTTTGCTTTTTAATGCAGTATTTGAATCACTACTGATATAGGCTGAAGCTGCATAGATCTGGACAAATCTATTTTAAGTTTACAGAGTTTATCAAAACCCAGAGTTCAAAGCGTTAGCAACAGAAACAAATTGTCTACCTGGATTTTTCTGTGTCTTCCGAATGATTCCAGCTATAGAATGCTACTTTTTCTAATTAAGACCAATATTAGTCAGATAAGGGTTCTGCTGCAGTCTATGGCATAGCCTAATCAAACTCTGTGGTTAGAGTACAAATAAATATTATAATACATCATATACATAATCTTAGCTATCTCTAGCATGACGTAAGTATTTACAATGGATCAAATCTCTTCTCCCCTCCAAATAGAAGTCCAGGAGGAAAGAAGGAAAGATCCTTTCCAGTCTCAGAGCAGCAGTTTCTCTAGGGCGGTAGTCATCTATCCTCTTCTCATGCAGCAGCTGGATCTCTGCCAGCACACACGAGGGGAGAATCCAAGCCCCCTCGGCCACTTGTTTCAAGCAAGGGTCTTCTTCCGTAGGTTGTGTTCACTAGGACTAGGGTCGCTTCACTACGTCATATCACGAAGCTCAGGGGTCTCCGTGACGGTCCTTATCTTGAGGGAATTCAAGTCCCTTTGCAGAGCTCCTGTGCTCTGCCATCAAGCAGCAGGGGGGCCAAGGTCACCCCCCTCCGCATTCTTCTCGGAGCTTTTTAGCTCCTTTCTGCAGTGCTGTAACACTCTAAGGCTCTTTCAAGTAAGAGTCCATAATCTTCCTCCTTTCTAGGAGGGGTCTCAAAGGGAGTTTGGGGTTTTTATTCAGTCCTTACCCCAACTACTTCTCTCTTCTGCCAGCTTTCTATCTCGGCTCGAGCAACTCTGAGTCTTCCTTGGCTGCATGCTGTTTACTGTTCCTTCAGTTATCTCTTGGCTCTTAGCCACAGTCTCTGGATGCTGCCCCTGCTTCTGCTACTCACGGTGGAGAAAACTTTTTTAGCTTTGAGCCACAGGTACTTAGCCCAACATTACACTGTTCCAAGTCCCTGTAGCCCCCCCCCAGCCAGGGGCTGGGGGACCGCAGAGGCCCCAAGGGGCTCCGAACCCCTTTCCTCGTGGTGTCAGAACATGGCTACCACTTCTACTACCAAACTACAACTAACCTTCTTTTCCATTTGCTTGTGGTATGGTTATATTTTGCAGAAGCACTCATTGGTTAAAACTTCAAAACTTCCAGGGTCACCACCCCCTGGGGTTTTACCATTTTATAACTGCAGGGGGAAAACTATTTTGCCCCCACCACAAGCTGTTACAGAGAAAAAGCAGTCGTCATAAATCAGTATCGACACAGGTTCAGACTTTTGGGAGAGTCACTGTGTAAGTAAGAATGACCCATTTGCACAATCTACCCTGAATCTATTAGAGAAATTTAAGATGTGATATGATACAATAGAACTAAAATATCTATGGAGTGTGCCACTGCCCGGGTTTGGATGGTGACGACGACAACCAATAAGGGATCTTTGCAAGGTGGAAGGTCTGAGGCTATCGCAACTTTATTAAAGGAGGGTGTGGGCTTTTATAGGGTCTCAGGGGGAAGGTGCTGGAAAAATGGGTGGAGTATGGCATTGATAGGTGAGAGAATGAATCAAAGGATAAACTAGGAAGGGTGGGAGGAACATGGAGACAACTGGTAGCTCACTCCACAGTGTGGCAAATTTCAGCCAGTAAGAGGGAGGAGCAGGAGAACAGGGGGTGAACAAGTCAGAACATGCCCGGGCAATAGAAACAAATGTGGTACATCAGTATATGCATGCATTAACAATTCAATGAATATTCCAAAGCCTTAAAATCGGTTCAATCATGTCTTCTTTCAGTTTCCATACACTTCTCTCCATCTCTGGAATCTTTGCCACTCCGTCATCTCGTCCTCCACAGAGTGGTTTTTTTCTAATATTTAACAGGGTAGCTCTGTACTTGAAAAATATTAAAAAATTAAGTCTTTAGTGCAGTCTTTGTGTTCCTTTTTTATTTATAAATTATCTGAAAATGTGAAAAAAAAAAAGTTTACAGAGCATTCTGCTTCCAAGTAATTCAGAATGGGTGAGATTTGGCTGAGCAAAATTGATGTAGGACTACATAATAATGACAGAAAAAATGATAGATGCAAACTTATGGAGATAAATGGAAAGGGACAGCCATTGCAATTAATTAAAATTTACTACCATATAGATAAGGTGATAAACTAAGTTATCTGAATTTCAGGGCTATAAAACGTTCTCATTTCTCAAATGTAAATACATGGAAAAATTAACAGGACATTTCTAAATCTTTCTTGCACAAAGTGATTGCTCAGTCACTGGAGTGACTTGCTCTGGATTAAATGCTCTGGTTTATATGCTTCCAAGAAACTATTATTGATCATGGGCAGGATGCCTGCAGTTGTGATACAGTCCTCCATGCACTTTTAACAGCATTGACTACAGGATTATCATTCCTGAAGTAAAAAAGGTAACCAAAATATTTTTTTCCTCTGCCTATCAAGGTCTTGTCTGGCACTTTTTTTGTTATGTTTTCTAGTGCCCAGTAAAAATGGTCAGTGAAATGGATGTTGGTGAGTTAAGCTAAAATATTTGGTTTTAACTTGAACAGAGAAAGAAAAGGTCTCCCTCAATCAGCACTGGTGTTTGTGGAGCAAAGGAACAAACAGCATCACTTTTGCACTAAGACAGTTGTTTCATGCCATAAACATTTCTCTTTTTGTCCCCTGATCACTGTAGGCAATCTGATTTTCTTTAGGAGGAGAACAGTAGAGGAGATGCAGTGGCTTTATGCTAGTGCTAGGCTGTGGTTTTAAGCGTTATTATCTCCCAAGCATGTTATTTAATATAATGGCACACTACAAGAGAAGAAGATAATGGAAATTCCCTTTACTGTAATTTTCTTTCTGGTCTCAAAAGTCACTGAGGCAGTGATGGAGGTCCATTAAAGCCGTTTTTCCAATGCACTTTAAGGTAGGTCATGATGAGGGTTATGTAACAGCTGTCACTACTGTATGGCTACAAAGGCTTCTTAAAATACAAATTTAAGACTTGAAAGGAAAAGTCATATCCTCTGTGGAAATAAGCCAACACCATTCTTCAACAGAAATTAATAAATTACTTGGCTCCACGCTTCCTCTGTTTAAGCACTCTCTTTAATTTTTTCACCTACGTGATCTATGCCAAATACTTATAAGTGGCAATTACGGAACAAATTCATCCAGTATCTGCAGACTGGTGGTTTATAAAAAAACACTCAGAAGCAAACAAACAAACAAAATTAAGAATGGATACATTATGGCTGAAGTTAAAGAATCAATTAAAATTGCAGATTCCCATGTCTGCAAATATTTGGGACATGATGATAACAGCATTATATGATTACAAACATATGTTGAAAAAATATCTAACAATATAAAGTTTGAAACAGGTAGTTCATCTTCCAAATGGCATGAACCTCATTTTCTAATTGTCTATGAGTAGACAGTATAAAAATTATGTTTAAATACTATAAGGATAAAGTAAGTTAAACTGAATGTACTTTAATGTGTCTTTAACAAATATTATTTAAAAAATAGACTTCATTTGCTATGCTGCTCAATTTATTTTGTTAAATTATTGTGAAACTTTCTATTTTTAAATAAAAATGCATCAAAATTCAATAACCTGAATAGAGATTCATTCCCACTCAAACAATACCTACATTATTCATAGATTCTTTGAATTGTCTCTGTGATAAGACAGGAAAACTAATATGCTCTTTTTTTTAAAAAAGTTATCAAAAAGCCTAAATAATTACTATTGCATACCAAAGACATACTTTTACCTCTCATTATTTGTATCAATGAGGTGTGGAAAATTGGTTTGGGGGACTAAAGTGCAAGTAAACTGCAGTGAATAGTGTTTCTGTACTACAAAAAGATGAGATTTAGTTTGCAAAAACAAGGTTGATCTCAATGAAATGGAAAATGAAGCTGTTGTCCACTAAAATCGGATTTGCACTGATTAATCATTTGAGACTGAAAGTATTGCTGTCCTTGTACTTGATACTTGTGACAGAGTATAGCAGTAAGCAATACTATTTTTTGCATAGGTCCACTCTCTTGGCTGTCTGATTGGTGGTCTGAAAAATAAACTACTGAAGTCACTACTAGTGAAATAAAGACAAGACAAAATAAAATAAAAATTCAGCTATGTTAGCGTGACTTTGCAAAATTGTAACCTCTTGAAAGAAGGTTGCTGCCCAAATTGTAGGCAATTAAGATAAAGCTAGCTTACGCAAACAAAAGGAACTGTCAGGGAAAGCAGAAAAGCCTCTTAGCACATAGCACTGCAAGGGAGACAGAAGGGGGAGGGGGGGAGAGGGGGGGACGGACGACCTAAGCTGTTTGAACTGATAAAACTTATGTTACCACTCTATAACAATAAGAATAAGAGTTAGGCAACCAAACCTCTGTTTAGATAAGGCAGACTTCTTAAAGAGTGTATATGATAGAAAATTTTGAAACTCACTGTATAAAAAGCTGTTGTGTTTCTTTTCTCAGCGGACACACACGGGGGTCAAAACGCCCTGCATCTCCCCGGCTGTAATAAAAGTGTGCTTTATACATATTATTTAAGGATTTCTTTGAATCAGTAGAGCTCTTCTCTGAATTACCTGAAATGTCAGAAAGGTCTTCATTAATTTGGAGTCACTAAGTACAGAGTCACTTGGTTTGGGTTTCTGATTTTAAAAAATAAATCACACAGAAAAGAGATTGAGACTTACTTTTTAGTGAAAATTCTCTTAATGTTTAACTCAGTAGGAAATTTTTGCCCACAAATCTACAATCTCTTTCTCTTTAGAGTGCACTTTAGAGTGTTTTTAATCAAATATAGGCTAATTTATTTTATGCTGCAATGTTTTTTCTATTTGTCTGGTCCAAAGTTAAGATTCTCTGTTTCCAAATTAAGTGACCTGCAGATACTTACGATTTTCAGTAAAAAATCAAACAAAGAAATCATCCATTTTAAGTCTCACCTCACCAAAAGAAATGGTTATTTCTACACATTCTTGTTTAAGAGGAGGAGCTGGCAGATCATTTGAGCATGCTCCTGGTATGTTCCTTTGGTGCAAATGACGAAGCAGTTTATAATCAATACTGAACTATGTTTCTCTCCTCCTACTCTTCAAAGCTACAGTCATCTTCTTCAGAGACAATGGACAAGAATCAAAGAAAAATGAAGGACTGACCATGTCAAAATTAGCAGGTGGTACAGAGCACTAGCAGAAGAGGACTGAAATGGTGCAAGTGATTAATTTTCTGCATTATACTTTTATTTTCAACTTTGTTGAATGAATGCTTGCTACTAAAGGGGGCATATTAACTTCATGCATCTTCTGGTTTAACTTGATCCTACACAAACAATTTTGAAAACCTAGGGACCCCCACTGTGATTCAAACCCGAGGACAATAAATAAGAATAATACTGTAATTTAGATAAATATCTCCCTAGATCAAGTAGAGCACTAATACAAATGTATCTGTGTAATGGCACTAAAGACAGTTTATCAATTCCTTCATATGACATATGTCAGCATTTCTGGGATTACTACTTGACTGCCTAGAACACTTTGAACAAGAAAAGAATGGAGGTAAAATGTCAAACAAAAACTTACATGGGTATTTTGGACTGACCTGCAATTTGTTTAGTCTTAGTTACCAAATACCTGCTTTGGTGGTTTTTTCTCAGTATTTATCTCCCTTTCTAAATAACTATTGCAGAAGGACCATAAGCCACTCTGTCTCAGCTGTTGTGCATTTATTTTGCCTGTTATGGAGACAGCTGGCATCAAGAACAAAGGCAAATGGTAAACCAAAGGCAGCTCTCTCATAAAAGAGAGTTCTCTTATAAAATCTTGTCATAAAAGATTTTTTCTTAATGTTTCAAAGTGTTTGTCATTATTGTCATTATTATTACAGATAAGAATACTGATTTTGACACACAATAAGTGCTTTTTTTTTGACACACAATAAGTGCTTTTTTTCCTCCAAATGAAAAAACAAAACAGAAGTTTATTAGGTGTTTTCACTAACTAGATTAAAGAATAATATCATAAGGCAACAGAATCATTAAAATTTAAATTTTTTTAAATATAAAACTTGAAATTCTTTAAAACTAAAGAATTAGAACACTATATTGAGAAAGCTGAGAATCTACATAAAATGTTGTCAGTTCTGCATATTTTTCTTAGTTCTGCTAACATTAATTCCATAAAAATAGCTCTGCAAGATATCTTTTTGAGATGGCATTAATGAATTATCCTGCTTGGGAAGAGGTTATGAGATGTTTTCATCTGAGCCTTTCTCTATTTTCAAGAAGAACCCTGAGGAAGGTTAAAAAAACCCGCACTTTGAAGACTTGTCTTTTTGTAAGCAACTGGGAAGGGATACAAAGGACAAAAAGCTCATACAAGAAAAAGAAGATTGATGAAATCCCTAAGTGACACTGTATATTTCAGCATATTTAGACCACAGATGGACTCAAGATTTAGGATCTTGGCTGTCTAATTAAGCTTAATTTATCTAGATTGGACTTTTATACCTCATCAGCGATATTAAAGAACAGATTAATAGGAAATTAAAAGTGCTTGCATCAGTCTAGCCCAAAGGAAAACAAGTAGATCTCTTCATCTTGGTTCCTGTAATGATGGGAACTTCACTGATAAATCAAAATAAATTATCACTTTATTTAGGATATTCCTAAAAATCCTAAATGTCCAAAGCATTTTCTCTCTAAGTTCTTACATGATGCCAATTCAGAAACTGGATGAAAGAAGTCATTCCCTCACTGAGTCAGGCATCAGGTTAAGCAGGCAGAGAACTATCTGTGGCTCGTGGTGCTTCAGAGCATCAGTACAGAGTTGCCTTCCAGCTGGGGGAATGTCACAACTAGTACAGACAACGTACTAGTTATCATTTAGAATTCTAACACAGTAAGAAGGGCTTTGCTTGCTTTGCTAAATTGGATGCTAGGTGACCAGGCAAGCTATAATACAGCTCAGAAAAAGAACACCTCTTTTCACATATGAAGAAACTAATCACGCATTACATTCTTGTGGCTTATGATGAGGAAGAGCAGAGGTGGACCAGCCGAAGTGAAAAAACCTGTTTCCATGAAAAAATACCTGTTACCATGTGACTCTACTAAATCCTGTCTAGAAATGAAACATACCTCATTCTACCTTTGAACTTAGGTCTCCTTCCACGCTTTTTCTTACATTTGTGGTGACACAAAACATACAGATTCTGGAAATGCTTCATGTCTTAAGCTCTTTTGGAGAGAACATAAGAATGTGGTTAGAATGTGGAAGAGCTTCCTGCTTATTTTTCTTTCCAGAGCCTGACTGTTGTCCTTTTTTTCTGCAATACTCTGACTGTGAGTTCAAGTTTACACTCATGACATTGATTTATAAACTCTCCCTACTGAATTTCTTTCCCTGCTCCAGTATTACTCAGTGCTCCTTCTGTAGTTTTTTGTTATGTGCTGTTAATAACACAAGACATGTTAGGCAGCTTATTTTTTCAAAGGTCAGATCAATTTAAAGCTTCTTTGTGTAAAACCATTTCGAGTTATCACATACCAAAGCAATCCAGATCTCAAAAATATCTTTTTTACTTATTTACTGATTTCGATTTTCACTTTAAGTGAAGATGTCTATCACACTCTATTTAGGTTACTCTTCTATGGTTCTGTGTGAATCCGTATTTTGTCTCACTAATGTACTTAATGTTTGAAAAATGGATCAAAAAAACCTTCCAGTAATAGCACTGAAATCTGTTGTCTCCAAAGACAAAGATATGTCAGCTCTGAAGTACATAATGTTGGTATAACAACCTGAAAAAAACAGTCTCTCTCGTCCTAAGACAGTCACAGTACAACAACAGCTGGAGAATGAGAGGGTTAAGAACTCAAATATAATTATCTGTTCTTAAAGCATTGAATTCTTTCTTAATGGATGGAATTACGTCTGGAAAAGAAAACATGAATAAAACAACATGAATAACTGCAATTCAGTTTTGTGGAGGTATTTATACATTAAAACTTGCAGTGAAAAGCAAGTCTTTGGAATGCCTCTCTGAAGGGAATGGACCCTGGCTATGTAGCAGCTCCCGGAGCTCTGGAACTGGAAGCAGCAGTGGCAGAGATGCCAGGCAGGGATGTTCCTAGGGATTGCAGGCAATGAGCCACATGTCAGCCTGCAAAGAGGGCTACTGAGGAGCAGGAAGATTTCAAAATCTGCCTGACAGCAGTCAGACTCAAAATATCTTGAAGAAAAAACCTGAATGCAGTGGGAGCCGCTAATACTGTTTTTATTAACATACCTATAAGCAAACAATTCAGGAAAAATATATCTTTTTTAAAGAGTCAATGTTATAATTTCTGCCAGTATGGATTGAAAAAAGGCCTAGAATGAATCCTGCAGCAGGACCAGGGGAAAGTAGTCTTGGTCCTTTTAATATTTCTAAGTAAAAAAAGTTTTCTTTTAAAACTTCCTGACTCTTCTGTTCATGTCTCCTCTGCACATGATAATAAAATGTTAGCTGCAACAGTCCAAATCATTTTCTTTCCTTTACACATCAACTATTTATAAATTCAAAAAACAAACTATGATTTTGCTTCTTGAATAAAAGCTATATTCATTCAAGCATAGCAAAAGCATTTATTTGACTTTGGCAGCTATCATTGCTTTCCATCACAGGAGTTTAGCAGCCTCAATATGTCTTTAATATGTTTGCACATTGAAAGTGAACTTTAGCAATAATAAAAGGGTAAGGATTGATACACCATCTCTTCTGTCATCCTGTATCTCCTACTGCCTCACCATCAGGCAGAAGGACACCCATGGGGAGCAATGGAACTAGATCTATATTCCAGGTGCCAGGCAAATCTCTTCCCAGCCTAATCACCTGCTCAGGTGTCCTTATACAATAGGTATAAGGCTCTGGAACTTGAAGGCCAGGCACACAACAATCCAGATGAAGGTCCATCCAGGTTTGTAATTTGGTCTGAAGCTTCTCTGCAGTACTGTATTAATCTTTGTCTTTTGGTAGAGAATAATTCCCAGTTTCACAGAAATAATGAATTGATATGTAAAACCTCTGCCCGAAGTATTTCCCCCTGAATTTTCTGTGATGCGTCTGCTTTGTACTTGCTTTATAAAAGATTCATGCCAGCTAAAGAGTATCAACTACAGGTGATGAGGGGATTCTAACTCACCTTGTGTTAAGATCTATGTCTGTTCGGTTATCTCTTTATTCACAGACTCAAAGGGGTGAACATTCCTTTCAAGTCAAATAGGTCTGATAAATGTTTAGCAAGGCCCCTAAGATGATGTCTCTGGCTATTTATGTGCTATTGAAACATTTTGTAACCACAAAAATACAGAGCACATAGCAATATTTCATTACAAACTCTCATACTAATGATATCTATTATAAAAAACTACATAGAAACATTGCTGATAAAAGTGCATGAAACATACAACTACATGAAAGCTTTGTCTTTAGTAACTGATTTTATCCTACTGTACAACAAAAAGCAATATGGCTAGGTGTCTCAGTTTGAAGAGACTGGAATGTTTGCTAAAGAAGATGAGTTATGAGACAAACCAAACACCTCTCTCTCAGCAATTGTAAATTCAAAATTAAGGGGCTTTAATCAAGGAAATGTGGAAAAAACAGAAGAAAAAAACAACCCTTTATTAAAAGATATATGTATGTTGGCAAGAACAGCAACAGAACACAAAAAAACCTAGACAATAGTCCTGTACCCAAAAGTCCCCTTCAAACAAAAGAAAAAGTCTGAATGAACACTTCTCTGTCCTTAGCGCAGTTCCAATCCCGGCCGGCAGGGGGCGCTGTTGGGTCACTGGAGGAGCAGAGCCTGCAGTGCTCGGTGTTGGCCTGCAGGGGGCGCTGTCGGGCTCTGGCGGTCACCATGAGGGGAGGGGTCTGGGGAGGTCTGGGGTTGTGGGAGGAGCCAAAAAGAAAACGAGAACCCTTCCCCCAATGGAAGAAAAGAGGAAAGGAAAACAGTGCACCCCCACAAAACTCATTGTTGTCCTCAGATGACAGTGTCCCAAGGCTCCTCCTTTCTTCTCCCGGTGAGCACAAAAACTCTCTGATGAGAACGCAGCAGGTCCGGGATGGAGACAAAGACAGCCTGCCTGCAAGTCGAGGCCAGCAGTCAGGGCTCACCAGGGTGGGAAGCCAGAAAGCCCGGCCTCCAGGCCTTCTCTCCAAAAGCACGAATGCAAGGCCCCCATCTCCGTCCCAGAGAGAGAACTCCACAGTCTGATCTCCCCCCTTTGAGGAGTGCCAGCAACCCCCCAAAAACTCCTCTCTACCTTCTCCCAGCCTCCGATGGGCCATTCGTTAGGAATGCAGTTTGGCTGGCTAGACCCTTTGTAACGCTAATCGCCTCTCTTTCCATTCAAACTTCGTCTTTCCTACAGTGGGGGCAGGGGGAAGAAAAATTCTCCTGGATTTCTAACCTATAACACTAGGGCAAGCACAAATATTAAACCATTGATCCAGCCTTTTCTGATTTTTGAAACTGAAGTTTTGTCCTAGATTGCAGATACTTCCACAGGCATCCTAAGATATGACAGTAGGCAGCAGTATTTCTCTAAAATGTCAAGAATATTCTACCACTTAAGAAAGTTCCCAAACAGTTGCCAGTTACTCTATGATATATAACATATGCATTCTGAGCTGCTTATAACATGGACAAAGAAAGTGCTAAAGGTCAGGTATTTTCTACATTGCATAGACATTTATAGGTAGACATATTATCTCTGTCTTTTCCTAGTCGAATTATGCATCACTGCAGCAATAAACCACAGTGCACCACAACCAAGCCTTTCCAGTCAGCTCAGTGAAACACTGCATTCAGTTTGTACTGCTCACAGCTAACCTTTCAGTGCATCTGTTTCCAGGTCATCTCAGATCAGTAATAGTGCCAGGAGAATCCATGCTAAACACCCATAAAATTAAATATTTTTGAAATACACTTTCTTATAAAGTATACAGAACTTCTTTTCTTCCTTTTATAGATATGTTCTCAATATAATTGCCTTGATGGAGGGATTGAGTCAACCCTCTGGCTCCTCCAGGCTTGTTCAACATTCTGAAGCAGGTTGTTTGTTATAATCGTGTGAAACATTTATCGAAAATTGTTATCAAACAGATGTCTCAAAACATCTCATAACATCTATTAAGTCATCAAAGGCTACAGATTTTAATCGAAAATTAAACTGAAAATTATGAACATGCAGTTGTCTCTCTTCTAATAATTGAGGAAGAGTTCACCAGTCACAATTGATCATGCATTCTCGCTAAAGCTATTGTATTAATTATTTATTGGTAGGACTAATTCATACTGCAGATGCTGCAAAGTTAAAAGAAGTGTCTCTAACACCAGTCTCTCTGAAAGATCTGAGAACTTCAGCTTTCTTAGACAATGACTTGGTAGCATTACAAAGACAGTCTGCCTTCTCTTTTGTTCTTTTTGTCCTTGACAAACTTATTAAATTGTGTCTTCCTTTTGTGTGAGCTCTAATTCATCCACTCTGAAGTTCCACACTTCCAACATTAATACCTTGTGTGTTGGCAAGAGTCACTCAAAGCGAAGTCAAAAGAAGAAAGACCTTAATTTTCTTCACCTGCCTAAATTGGAACAACATGACAATTTGGCTGTCATCAGATTTAATCAAACCAGATTACATTCAAGTGTCATGCGACCTTCCTGGATCTTCATTTTAGGAAGTCACTGAAGTGAGAGGCCCAGGATTAAGATGATCACTGCCTTGTCAGCCAGTTGCTTTTCCACTGGTGGAAGTCTAATTTTGGTTCCAAATACAACTACTCAGCCTATTCGTGAATCTATAACAAAAGACAACCAAAAGACTCTTAAAGAAACATGAGTTTCCTTACCGTGATTTGAGAATTCATCCAGCCCAAATAATGACACCCCTCCTTCTGAACCCCTGAACAGCAAAAAAAAGTATATTTAAAGTCTTTCAAGACCATAAACATCAGTAACTAAAATCTGTTCCTCCTCTTCTGCTTAATATGAGATCCAAAAGTCTGTATTTTTATCCTGTTCTACTTGAAATATAAAATCACAGTTATATGATAACTCTGGGGCCCCCTGGTGGTCTAGTGGTTAGGATGCGGCGCTCTCACCACCAGAGCCCGGGTTCGATTCCCGGTCAGGGAAACTCCCCCGGGCAGATGGAGCTCGTCAGCCCTGTAAGGCCATCCATCCAAGAGAAGGTCACTCTAAACAAACCTACGTCCTGAGGACCTCGCTGCCACCGTCCGAGCTCGCTCAGCCTCGGCAGATGAACCTCAGGATTAAAGGGTGGGTTCAGTTCAGCGCACACTGTGTCTCACCTAAAAAATCCACTGCACAGGCTGGAAGGGTAATGACCTTTCCCAAATCTTCGCTCGCAAAGATTGGCCATACTAATATGATAACTGTGATATGATGACAGGGATATGATGACATATTGTCTTAGTTTAACAAGATTACAACTTTGAAATTAAAAGGCTTCAGGTGACAGTGTGGAAAAGGAAGATAAGGGCTCTTTACTAACAAACCCGAATAAACAACAATGGCACAACCAAAACTTTCAAAAGAAACTAAACAAAGTCCTAATTCCCCAGGGGGGAAAGAAGCCCGCAGCAAACGAGGGGGGGCTGAGGGTGAACTGTCCCCGGCAGCCACCTGAGCAGCCGGTGATGTCGCAGCCAGCCAGGAAAGAGTCCCTTTTTCCCTCAGGCACAGGGCTACGGTGCAGTACTCAGGCAGTCGCTGTGGGAAATTTGTCACGGTCCAGGGCAGAACACCTCCCTCCGAGATAATCGGTCTCTCTCCCAGTCATTCTCCACACGGTGTCTGGCGAGAAAAAAAAAAGGGAGAAAGAAAAATCAAAAAACTTCTCCTCAGGAGGAAAGAGGAGGGGGCAGCCGAAAAACCAAGAGTGGCTCTCCCTCTGTCGGACGGCAAACAACAAGTCCTCCAGCCAAAGGCGTTTCCGAGGTGTCGTGCTGGCTGGCTTTTAAAGGGAACCTCCCCCCCACCCCCGCACTGCCCTGTGTGTGCGGACCCACTCCGTCCCCCTTCTGCCTCCCCCATCCCAGAGAAACGGATGGGGGGGTGACCGACACTGGGAAAAAATTCCAACATCTCTTTTTCAAACCTATAACACACACTCACCCTTTGCTCCAGAATACCACAAGAGCAAAGAGACTGACACCTTCAAGAAGTGATTTCAACAGTAAAGAGAACAGGGTCAATGGCAAGTTGGATATGAGTCGCCCTGGCAGCCAGGAGGGCCATCTGTGTCCTGGTGGGGGACATCAAGCACAGCATCGCCAACCAGATGAAGGAGGTGATTGTCCCGCTCTGCTCTGCACTGGAGTGGCCTCACCGTGAATATTGTGAGCAGTTTTGGACACTGCAATATAGGAAAGATATTAAGCCATTAGAGAGCATCCAAAAGAGGGTATCGAAGATGGTGAAGAGCCCTGAGGGGAGGATGTATGAGGAGAGGCTGAGGTCATGGTATGGGACGGATCTAATGTGTTTCTTTCAAACATAATTCAGTGCCTTCATATCAAGAGGCAGATGGTATTTGCTGCATAAGTGATTTAGAATAAGTTTGTTTTCAATAGTAACATAAAGTAGGGTGTTGGATCTATGATGCAAGATGCATACATACATCTATATATGTAAGTATAAAAATGAGATTTAGGTTCTAGTTTTAAGAACACTCAACTACAGACAAGTAGTAGTTTAATATTTTTAAGGAAAAGTTGTGTAATGAGATTCTAATTTTAAAAAAAGGCTAGGTGAATGTACGCACACCAGCAATGTTTAGATTTAGTTCAAATTTTATTCTGCGTCACCCTGAATGAGTCCCTAATAAAATTAAAGGAAATCTTGGATTCAACTTGGCTTCAACAGGATGAAGATATTTTAACTAATTTATAAGTTTTTTAACTACTTTTTAACTCTTATTCATTATAAAGTTATATAAGTTCAAGCAGCTTTTCCCAAAATTGCAAGATCTCTTACCTTCAAGAAAGTAAACTTTCATTCTAATGTCACCAACAAAAACATGGAAGAAAGTTATAGAAAAGTGCAATTTAAAGGAAAATGCAGAGAATAGTTTCTCCAGAGGTTAGAAAGATCCCTATTTCCCTGCAGACAGTTACCTTTGCTGACAAGTAGCCCAAGCCTATTGTGGAGGATTTAAGGTTTTCAAACTGATGCGGCATCTGAAGAAGACCATCAATCCTAGTTGATGTTCGGGAACATTTTTGCAATTGCATATTGTGGTCTGGAATTTATATATGAAAAAATTTCCTTGCAAGCAACATTAATGACAATGGTGGCCATTGTTGACTCCCAGAAGGCATGTGGACTGAATAACATCCTCGTGCTCCTGTTCATTTCCTGATTTCACTGCCCACAGGCTCATGTTTTTAAAAAGGCAGCAGTTGCACATCACTAGACTTACTACTGCACAGAAGCAGCCATAGCAGAAATCTTAGTAGTGTTCCTTTTTGTAACCTAGATCACCTAGGATATAGTCACAATGTGGAATAAATTTAAGGACCTGCTGGAAAAAGGTCCTGGAATAGGAGGGATAGTGTAATTGTTTTCTGCCACTGTCCGAGATATCATGGAGCTTGTCCAAAAACTCTTGTTCACAGCCTTAAATCTGTGAGGAATTTTGCAGAGATGCTTACATAGCTACCTGTGTGTCACTACCCAGGACTCTAAAAGGTCATTTTTATAATAAAGAATTGGAACATAATGACAGCATAGCAAAAAAAAAAAACAAAAACAAAACCAAAAAAACTATTGCTATTCTCCAGTGAATTAAGAATGAAAATTAATTGTACTGTACAGTTGCCATTGTTCTTATGTGCAGGACAACCGTTGAAAGGGTAGCATTATCTGTTTCAAATCAGTCCCATCCTGAAATGCTCTACTTTTTAATTTGATAAATATATGACACACAATTTGCTTCTTTTCTTTGACTTATCATTGTCAAAGGATATGTGATATGTAATTTCCCTTTTATAAAACAGCTGGAGTTATTACACCTCTTGCAAGTAATGTTAAATTAGGAAACAATAAAAGAGACACTTCTTTAGAAGCCAGATAAAATGTGTATAGACATAATCCGCTCTGAGATTCTATAAAAACCCACTCAGAATTTCAAAAAACAAACAACAAAACAAACCTAGAAAACATTGACAATGCATCACAATTCACTGTTGTTGGCTGTAGACCAATGAATATGTGATGGAGAGGAGTAGATATTGAGTAGATATTGATTTCCACAGTTTCTACTTTCCTGAGAAGGACAAGTTTTCTAATACAGTTTACAAAGTTGCTGGAGTTATTGTAAGCATGTAGAAGGGCAGGAGAAGAACTAATTCAACTCTTTACAAGTGTAGCTTTCCACAACAGACTTCTGATTCTAAATCATGAATCCCATACCCAGAGCGTTGCGATACCCTGACAGTGCTACAACATTAGGTAAAAGTTACATCTACAAATATCCTTCAAAATAATCTGTACAAAGCATTGTCAACCATGAAGATTTTACAGTTGTTGTGCATACTGGTCATGTACTAGGTGTTCTCTGATCAAAATGAAATCTCAAGAAACCATTATTTATCTTCTGATTAGAAGTGAATTAAAGGTTTATAATTAAAAATATATTTGATTGTTTTACTGAGCATCCACTGTATTGATCGGCTCAAAGCAAAAATAGCATTTGGGTAGGCAGTCAGTGAAGCCTCTTTCTGAACACAAATCACTGAGATACAAAGAAAAGGAGCATTGAAATAGGAAAAGAAAAATGAGAAATAATATACACTTCAAAACATGCAAGGCAAAACTTAGGAATTTTGGTCTGAGGCTGATTCTAGTTGGTATTCATGGCATATGGCTAAATCATTTTTGCTATTAGTTGTGCTACCAGGTAAAAGGAAAACTCCAGCTTAACAGGTTTAGAAGTTGGAGGTCCATCACTAATGCACTTACGAGTAATATGCTGTGTATTTTATTATGTTCCTGCAGTCTGGGAAAATGAATTTGTCTGTTTTCAGACAGAGCACTGCCCAGAGACTGACTGACAGAGTAACTGCAATACACTGAACTCACTGAGAGTTCAAAAGCAATTTTGTCACAGTTATCTTTGTTTTTCCAAGTATTTGGAGCTATAACTTACTACCTAGTTCATGCTTAATGTGCCATGTGTATTACAGTCAATAGCTTAAATACTCCTGAGAGGTGTATTTTTACTTAGTTATCTGAAGTATACTTGAAAAGGATGGCATATTGAAAAAGCATAGTAAAACACAGAAATAAATAATGTATAGTTTCAATAGTTGTTCCTGCTGACGTACGTTCAAATATTTATATATTTTCTTCATTCTGTTAAATCTCATTGGCATAGTCTGGCAAGATTATAAAATTTCAGTATGGGGACAGTTTTTACTTCAATTTTATTTTGGTTTTCTCAATTTTAAGATGTCATACACTGGATTAGAAAGTATTCTCAGTTGATAATGATAACATCATGCCCTCACAAACACCTATGCATTCTCTGACCTTAGTGACAAGCCCCAGGACACAAAAGCAGTCAAAGATTTGCAAAAAGCTGACTTTCAACAGTATGCAATACAGTAGTTTTTTGTTGCTATCTCCAACAAATCTGAATAAGTCATTAGCAACACCTAAAGGTGCAGCTTTCGCTGCATCTAAATTATCAGCTCAGTCATGTGGCTATGTAAACTGCAGAAATTTACTTGGGAAACTATAAGTTCCAAACTGAAACATGGTCAGATTTCTAAAACTGGACAAAGGGAAATTAAAAGCCCTTACAGACACAAGAATTTCCTGAGTTATTTTGAAGTTGATGCATAGCATTTTCCTGGCAACTCCCAAACTGAGATTTAAGAGGTACCAATCACAACAGCAGTGTCAGACAACCCTTAGTATGTAAGACTGAATTCTGTTTTTCATGAATCCCAGGATCCTCAATGAGAATAATGATTTCAGAAGATTTAAAAGCAACAGATAATGTTGAAAAGTGAAAATCCCTAAGATCTCACAAATAAAGAGGAATTCCTGTGATGTCATAAGTTGATTATCTTCCTACATTCAAAATTGGAACACATTGTAATGTCCAGCACTTGGAAGCTCAAGATGTGCTTTCTGTGACATGCATTACTGATTTTTTTTTCAGCCAAAGATTGATAACATCAGACAGACAGAAACACTTTCAGTCCAGCTTTTGGCTTAAATGCTGAAATCTAGTTCTGTTGACTTCAGCATAAAAGATTTTTTGCAGTCTGAATTCCGGTTTCTCATGTATAAGGGAAGCTTATGTCGTCAGGCTCCTTTAAGTTCCTCATTTGATGCACTGCCTACTGTTACACCCCACTGAGATATCATTTATTGTTTCACTTAACTAATTCTTTCCCTCCTAACTGCTGTTGTGGTATTAGGCAAGAATTCATTTTCTTCCTGCAATTGTATCCAAATAAAAATCAAATTCACTTCTCTCTCTTTTCATTTAAAACAAGGATATTTTTTGAGTTTATGTGTAAATAGTTTCCTTTTCATTGTTACATTATGTGCAGAAACAACCAAAATAATTTGATAATTGTTACTTTAAGTAATATGTTGTAGAAGTGTAAAAGTTGTAAAGAGTGTAGAATACATTAAAAGGCAATTCAGTTTAAATATGTCTCAGGGACTACTTTGTTGTGTTCGCAGCTGCCTTTTACATGGAAAAAGCACAAGTCCATGACATATTCTTTAACAACAACTGAAATCGTATAGTGTTTTCTGACACTAGTGTTCAACCCTGAGATAAACTTTAATCTAGAAAATGTCATAATCTGTAGTACCATGTCAAGATTTCACACTGAAATATAAACACTAAGTTTAATTGTCTGTTTGGATCCCCCAGGGAATATATAATACTGCATAATAATTTGGAAGTTATGGATCCGACTATATCAATCTTTATGAAATATTTTAGATGAATTTGAAGATATCAGAGTTAGTTTATAACAACATCTGCAAATATGTAACAGAAAACTCCCTGTCACAGAAGTGGCCTTAAAAGGGATCATGGGAGTTACAAACCAGCAAGTCTACCTTTCAACCTTTGTAAGATGGGTGTATCTACATTGAACATGTCATTGAACATAGAGAAGAACTTGGAAAAAAGACAGTGTGGTTTCTGTAACAGGAAATCTCGCCACACAAGTTTTACAAGGGAGTCAGTAACAGTGGGGACAAAAGCAGTCCAGTGAACAAAATACTACACTCAGATTTTCAAAAGTTTTCCAAATTAAAAGTCACTAAAGAAACTTGAGATAAGATTGGAGGAAATGTCATTTAAGGAACTGAAAGTTCTTTAAAGATAAGGAAGCAAAGAGCAGGACCTGGAAGGTTTTCAGGAAAAAGAAAGCTCAGCAGTACTCCAAAATACTCAGTGGATCAGTGTTAAGACTAACTTTGTTCAATATCTGCACTGGTGATTCAGGGAAGAAAGCCAACATTGAAATTTGCAAGCTTGCAGATGAAGCTTTTTTGGATATTCAGTGCTACCCAAAAACTCTACAGTTTTTGTGAATGAAACTCTCAGTCACACAACTCAGTAAGGCTTTGATGAACTACAGAACTGACAATTCAGCTAGGGGGAATAAAAACATATTTATATGATATGGAATTTGCAATGGACAGTCACATTCCAGGAAAGACTTTGGGATCTTAACTGATGTTTCATTGAAATCATTAATTGACACACAAGGCAACCAAAAAAATTACAATATGATTTTGGGTATCATCAAGAAATATGATTAAGAACTAGGATGGAAGGGGTCATTTTGCCGCAATATAAAAACGTAAATCTATGTCTTGATGGATTAAGTCTGTGCATGTACTGTAAATTCCAAATTCTGGAAAGATTTAAAGCACCAAAACTTTCAATGAAATTTTATTATCACTTCATTTTATTTCATTAAATACAACTAACCTGCCACAAAATATAGTGTTAAGCACTTTTTGCCTTTTAGTTATTAGTGGCTGGTTATTACCTGCCACAATCCTACAATTTCCTTTCCTCATTAGCCTTTTCTTCTCATGAATTCAGTTTGACTAGGGACAGTTAGATGAGCAGTAATTATTCTCCTCCCCAGAAATCAGTCAATAGTTCATCTTCCTCTTGAGAAAAGGGCTCAGTCCGGCCCCTGTGGAAATTGCTGGGAAGTATAAAACAGGGGAAACAGCTACTTCTTGGACTTCAGATTGTAACTTATTGCACAAAAGGAGAAATACTTGTAGATGTTTGCAACTAGGTCCAATGAAATGCTTAAGATATGCCACATTCAGTGCCATTTTTGCCAGCTGTAACCTCCAGAGGCCACCAGAAGCAGCCTCCCTGATCATTGAAATGAGCACAGCAGGGGTGCGTGTGCAGGAATGCTACTGCACATAAGATGGAGTGTTTGAGGGTCTAGGACAATCCCTTTGGCTTCCCCCCAGTCAATTTGCTTTAAAGGTTCAAAGAAGTGAGCTTAAGCTTTGTCCACACCTTATACAAAAGTTGCCTAGTGATACAAATTGGGAATGTTTTGGACAAAAGGAAAAACTTCCATGCCAAATGTGAAGTTTGGGCAAAGATCTGGGGATGGAGTCCCCCCATTCATTCAGGAGATCAGTAAGCTCAGACCACTCTGAGTGTAAGCACTACTACTCCAGTTTCAAGGACCTGAACAGAAAGAACGCTTTCCCTTTAAAATGGCTTGATGTATACATGCTCCCTGTAAAACAGAAGCAGAATCTCAACTTTGAATCTGTTGCCAGGGCAATCTATTAAACTGACTGAGACTGTGATTCCAACACTCACCATCTCTGTGTCTTTTCTGAAATTATCCAAGCGAAACAGTTTTATTTCATCTGCCTTACCTCAAATGCATGCTCTTATTATAGTGTTCTAAGTCTCTTTGCCTCCCTTCTGACACTATGAATAACACAGCTTTTGCAAGCAGCAGCAGCACAGGCGAATGAAAAGTATCCCATGCTTCTCCACACTGGCATGAAGCTTTGTGGCTTCTCTAGGAAAGTGGAAAGCATAGGGTTGACTCTCCTTCATACGGCACACAATTGAAAAAGCTCTTTCACGTAGCAGTTCACTGTTAAGCTGTTTTAGAGAGGTGGTTAGCACCAGTTTTTTTCTGAAAAGATAACCTTTGAGAGTATTATGCGTGGTGATCAGTTCTGCAATGATTTTTCCAAGTTCAAATATCTAATGTGTATAAGAGGAGAGCATGTGGAAAAGGAACCCAGAACAGAAGATATTAGCGCTGCTATTCTGCATCTAAAGACAGATCCCACCTGGCCTTCTTTCCCATCATACTTGTGGCAAACTTCCCCTACTGGGGCAAACCAATTTTCTAGAGTGTGGTGACAAAAAAAGCTTAAGACCTGAACATGCTATTTATTGGGTGGCTTTTCAAACTGAAAACCTGGGTTTCCCGCTTTGCTGCATTAAGGTGAATTGCACTTCAATTATGTTCAGCCGCTGGGAATACAAAAGATCATCCTGCTCTATAAAATCCTACAAGCAAGAGTAGTATTTTTGAACCAGTCCTTTCCTGTCCTAAAGGCAATGTCATGGGAGATACAGCAACTTCACAGTTGCAGTAAAACTTGCAGCTCAATTCCACAGTTACTCTGTAGATCATTCTTATCCATCAGATTACTTAAGGTAGAAAAGCAAATGGCAACACTGCTTAATTTAAAAATCAGTTGGCACCAAAAAAAAAAAAAAGTTTAGTACTTCTAATAATTTCTTCACAAAATAAAATAATGTTTTTAAATACAATGTAATGACAGTATTTTGAGTGAAACTATCCATGGAAATCAGAATTTCAGTTGAATTCACACAGTTTAACAGTAAAAGACATGGTAAAGGAAAGGAAATTTTGAGGTATACATCTGTAAATCCTGAACAACCTTCCAAGCGAATACATCATGACTATCCTGCTTGCTGGAATTAGAGGTAACTTTCAACACAGGGTAAGCTTCTACCCCTGGTTCTACTCCTGGAGCACAGTTTTTGAGAGGTGCCCAACTTTTTCTAACAGCTCCCAATCCCCCTGTTCTGCAGCCTGTACAGGCACGCTCTCCCAAAATCGCCAAGGATGACATGGCATCACTGTGACAGTTACTGGTGGCAAAGTCCACAGATCAGTCAGTGTTTGTGTTATGGCACTGGGACCCCCCAAGTATGGGTTGAGAGACCTGACTACGGATGGAAGCATTTTCAACATCCTCCATGTCTACATTATTTGCTGGGGGGGCTGATGCTGATTGATACAAGCCTTTATTAGGTATGTCATCTTCATTGTTTTCATCAGTGTCCTCATCCTCCTCCTCCTCTGGCAAAGGAACAGAGGACTCAAGCCTTTGCTTAGCTTTAAATTCCTCTACAAGCTCCATAGGTGTCTTATAATGGTGAGGGACTATAGCAGTAGGGAATTTGTATTTACAAGGAGTCTGAACTAGTTTGTGGGGTGAAGGATAGCAAACCCTCAGACCTTTCGGGGCTTTTGGAGCCAAACCCTTGGTAGATTTTTTAGAAGGTGGATCCGGACACCACACTGTTTTCATTTTATCTGCTAAAGCACTCAATTCAGAGGGAGACGTAGCAGGCGGCGCTGCTGAAGTGGCTGAAGCTCCCTCCTCCCCTGCAAATCCTTCTGTATCTGACACAGGCTCCGTTTCAGGCAGCTGAAGGCCTTCCAAAACTTGTTCATTAAGCCAGTCTTTCAAAGTCTTAACCAATAAATGACAGGTGGTAGGCAAACCTTCTACATCCTTAGCACCCTTACAGATCTCTTTCCACAGTTTATCCCCCACCTTGTGTCTTTACACTAAATGCAACCGATGTGTTAGCTTCAAAGCCTTCCTTTCTGCACCCTAGTAGCAAACGTTGCAAAGCATAATCTTCAACAGTTACACCTTTACGCTTTAAAAGATACTTCCAGGAGGATAGCACCAACTTTTCCTCTTTAGAAATCTGATTCCCCATTATCACAGTCCCTTTTCTTGGTGGCTCACCTTTTCCAGATGTCAATAGCTCTCAGGTCCAGACCAAGTAGCGTCCCTGCTGCTCTCAGCTACTCCAAGCTCCATCACCACCACCCGTCACCTGGTGGTCGCTTCAGTATCACATCGAAGGTCACCATAATATATAATGGAAATAAATTAATAAATTAATAGTAGGGCTTTGTCTATAATAATGAGGAATGATATAAACTGTGATTGTCTAACAAAATAATGCAGTACCCAAATACTTTGAGTTTTGCAGGATTTACATGTGAGTTGGGGTTAGCAGACTTCTCCACACATAGTGCTTGCAAGGAGACTATTCCGACAAACTGGACCTTTCTTCTAAGAAACAGCTAATATATTTTGACTGACTCAAGTTCTAGCAATATGACACTCTGTCTCTCACACATATCATTTCTATGATGCAAGTTGTTTCTGCAGAATTACAGAGGTAAAAGAAGACATTTATACTAGAGCTTAGATTGTGTCATGCGTAAACCTGCTGAGCTGAGATGAGAAGAAAGGGGTTGATAAGTAAGGTAAACCTGCTTGGTGACAATGATGAAATAATGCAATTAAAGAAGAATGAAGTAAGAAGTGAAGATGATGAAAGCAAGGCAGTTTACTGACAGTGATATTAGAAAATGATTATCAGAAAAACTTATGATTTAGGGATAGTTTTTTTGAAAACTATTAAGGTAATAATGACAAAATATCAAGTAATCAAAGACAAGAGTATTCTTAACAAACAGATTAAGCTAAATTTAAAAATTTTTGTAGATATGCTATGAGGTGGATTATATTAATTCCAATAAAACTGCTGTAAAATTCTCTGTTGATATACAGTCCAGATGCTGCACTGGCCTGCCACTCTATGTCAGATGAGGGTATGCTCATCCTGATGAACAGAAATTAGGGAATTGAACTGAAAGTGAAGAATATGCTGAATTTTTTCTTTTTTTAAAAAGATAAAATTTCTAGATTTCAGCCTGCCTTTTCACAAAAAATAAAATTAAAAGTGTTATGCTCATGACTGGGTTCTTCTCTGCTTGGCATATCTCAGTCAAGAAGATCTAAGCACATAAAGGGGATGTCACCCCTGACCAACCTGATACCATTCTATGAATAAATGACTGGGTTTGTAAGCAGAGAGAGAATGTTGGAAGGTTGGACCAGATAAAATCCACTGGTCCTACATCACCCATTCTGTAAGAATGTGGTTAAGAGTCTCTGATTCTTCCACAGCCTGGATAACCAGAAAGAAGAGGTGCTCAGCTCTGGGACAATCACAAGTGCAAAAGTACACATGGTTCTGTACATGCAGAAACACATGAGATGCGGAAAGGTAAGTCCACTTTAATCCACATGATATATCTATGTCCAGTGACAGTATCATCCCAACGCAAACTTGTGTTGTAGTCTAATATCTAAACCTAAGACTCAGATGAGAGTAAACGCAGTTACAGTTAGTCATTGAATGTAAAGAAAGGTGAGTACTGGGGCTATGATTATAAAAAACCACTTTGTTAGGTGATTTAACAGGTTTATGGTGAGTTATTTGCAATTGTACATCTTCAGATGGTGACGCTCAGTGTCTTACAGGACTGCCTTACCCCGTTTTTTGTAAAAATGTCGTGGCACACGCAGTGTTTATGTCCTACACACCACAATACATACATGTTAGGGTTAGGTCTTGTGTCTCACAGGCAAGTGTGACACATTCTACCAGTTATTTAGTGGGGGGTTTTTTTGCTTGCTAATACCCAGCTGATCATTTGCATGATTGAAATGGTTGATCAATTAAGTTATTGGGTGGTGAAGAGCTCTATTTATTCTCTGTGGTACTTTTTTTGAACAGTGCCTTCTGATACTTCTGACTAAGCAAATGGTTGTTTTAACACTGCTTCAGTTTTGAGCAAATGAGGAGTGATATTCAGGGTCATTTACCTACTTTTAAAACTCTATCATCAGTGAATTTGATGGGGCCAGCACAAAGGGAACCTGGTAAACAGACTGACAAAGAAGGGTATCTCCCTAGCAGGAATCCTGAGACATCTCTGATAAGTTCAGAAGAAATTTCCTTGATGGGGGGTGGTAGGTAGGACAAAGAAATCTTGACTGGTGCAGGACAAAGAAACAGTGATAAAAAACTGACCATCCTACTCCCACATCATAGCCAGTCTTTGCAAATGAAGATTTGGGAAAGGTCATTACCCTTCCAGCCTGCGCAGTGGATTTTTTAGGTGAGACACAGTGTGTGCTGAACTGAGCCCACCCTTTAATCCTGAGGTTCAACTGCCGGGGCCGAGCGAGCTCGGACGGTGGCAGCGAGGTCCTCAGGACGTGGGTTTGTTTGGAGTGACCTTCTCTTAGATGGATGGCCTTACAGGGCTGATGAGCTCCATCTGCCTGGGGGGGTTCCCTGACCGGGAATCGAACCCGGGCTCTGGTGGTGAGAGCGCTGCATCCTAACCACTAGACCACCAGGGGTCCCCCTACTCCCACATAAGAAAGATACAAAAGGAAACTCTTTACCTATCTACCCAAAATAAAGTTCTCTGCAATGCCTCTCTGCACAGAGAGACCAGATCCTTATCAGGAATGCATGAATGACTCCAGTCTCTATTATGTGATTTCTTCTGTCACTGATTAGCTCCACTCCTGGGAGCAGATCGGTGAGTGTTGAACCAGTGACATCTGACACAACATATTCATAGGTATGTGCATAAGTAAAGGCTCATAAGTGCATACTTGCTTCACTGGTTGGAATTCTGTAATAACTTGCAAGACAATTATATTTTATTTATGCTTGTAACATGCATGTACTTTCAAACTTGCTTTCCCAGTGGTAATTTTGTAGTGCCCTGTAGTGTATATTTCTGTACTTGTTTGCATCAGTGTTTACCCTTGCTCTCCAACATCCAGTAGCTGCAAATAAACTAAAGGCAACTTAACCAGCCAGTAGAAACAGAATTGCCATACCCTCTGGGATTCGTGCCAGTGCTGTTCAGTGACTAACACAGCTGAAGAAAAGGCAAGGGTTACAAGAACAAGTACTGCTTGAAGTTTGCCCTAGAGAACAAGTGTGACACAGTGCATGTAACAGAGTTGACTGATGGCTCTTAATGCCAGAGATCCCTCACAGTACACATTGTTCCCTAAGCCAAGAAGCAAGACATTTCAGATGCTTTACTCTTTTAAAATGTTTCAAATATTATAGATCCCTTCTCAAGAGAACACAACTGCCTCCCTCCCTGGGCTGCTTCTGATCTCTTCCAAGTATGAATCTATGCTTAACTGTGATTGATGTGGTAATTCAAGCTGACATGGGGGAAAGGGAAAGTTGGTTTATGTTTTTTTTTTTTCTTCCAGGACAAATAGAGTAATCAAGATGCTGCTGGTGTATACAGTATTTTTAATATGTTAAGGTACAATTAGGTAAATAATTTATGCCTCTAAGTATTCAGTTGTCCTTTAGGAGGCTAAGAACAAACAAAACCTTTTTCCATGATGATGGTTTTAGATCAATAAAGGTCAAAAAGTTTAAAGATGGGGCAGACTGGGTAAGTGTTAAAATACCAGGATAGAGGTGATGAAGACCTCCGCTTCCTTATCCTGCTGGAAAGAGACAATAATTTCAAAATGTCACCAATTTTTAGGTTTATTTGTCTGCTTACAATCCTTCTAAACTCCCACGCGGTGGCTTCAAATCAAGCCCATGACTTTTTTCTTGTTCATTTCCACACAATTTCAGTAGTTAATCTATACTGCAGCATTCTCTTATTCTTGGTTATTTGCAGGCAAGTCATAAATGCACTCTAGAGTGCTAACAAAATTCCTCAGGAAAAACTAAGGAAAGAGATCCTGCTATTAGATCCAAGGCATCTCTGCTTCATAAGGGGCAGGTGCACAGGTGCTGGCTGTGGGGGGCTGAAGAGGTACCTCTGTGAGGAGAGGCTGGGGCTGCGTCATGCCGTGGTGCCAGGAGGAGGAGCTGCTCCATGGTGAAGCAGATAGCCACACCACAGATCCACAGTGGAGCAGATATCCACAGACAGTGCAGACTATGGAGGACCCCATGCCACAGCAAAGAGGTATTTCTGAGGGACCTGCAGCTTCTGAACAGCTGACATCAGAGCAGAGGAAAACTGAGAAGGAAGAAGCAGCAGAGAGGAACTGCTGAGTAGTGACCACAGCCCGTAACTCCCTCACCCTGCCTTGAAGAGTGAAGCTACACCTGAGAAAAGACAGGCATTTTAATGTTCATGTTATTTGTGTTTCTCACTACTTGGATCTATTTTAATTGACAACAAATTAGGTTAATTTTCCCAAGTAAAGTGTGTTTTGTGTATGATATTAACAGGTAAAAAAAATCTTTCTATCTTTATCTCCAACCCATGAGATTGATTTCTACTGTTTTTTCTGTTTTCTTCCCCTGTCCCTCCAGGGTGAGTGAGCAGCTGGTGAGAGTTCATCTGCTTCTTAATGGTAACCCACAACAATAGTGAAAGCTGCCAAGAATAGTAGCTAGATATATAAGCCTAATGCAATTTCTCTACTTATGTTTGAGTCAAATATTTCTCAATTACCATTTTAGCTTCCTTTTCTGAAAGAAGACAAAATATACTGTTTCTTGCTCTGTAGATTTTACAATGTCCGAAGTAGCATGTGCTAAAAAGAAGTCCGAATTTTATAAAAACAAGAAGATTTTATACTTCTGATTCTTGCGTTTATATTCTCACATGAGTTTCTATAAAGAAATTCAGACTACTTTGGTCCCTTTGACATTTTTGTATGTTCACTCTAACTATTCTGCGAATATTGTTCTCTGCAAAATCCAGCCGCAAAAATCTAATAAGACTTTTAACAGTGACCAAAGATAGACCATATTGTACTGGTGAGGCCAGTCAGGAAGGTTTCCAAGAGAGTTCTGTGTTAAAAGCAGGATTCTAGTTTTAAGGCAGCAATAATTATGCAGGTTTATATTCTTTATGTGGTAGTAAATAAGTGAACATAGGAAGGGATGAGATAGCTGGCAATTATAGTCATTGTTTTCTTAGATTATTTTATCTAGAAATGAAAATTATTATACTCCTATAATAGGCTTTCTATTGTTTTCCTTCTCATATTAGCTACGTAGTACCAGCCCCTTAAGAATTGAGAGTCCTTGGAAGACCTGGTATACCAGTCCATTAGGATACATGTGTGGAATAAAGACAAGTACAGCAGACATTCAAACATCACAAAAAATCTTTTATTGCAGTAAGAATAATAAAAAGCTAGCAAAGAGAATCAAAAAGCTAAAATAGAATACAGAATAACTACTTTATCGGTTGGCATTAAAACAATACTGTGAACATTTAATACAGTATTAACTAGTAAAAAGGGAACTAAAGGGATACCAGAAAAGGATATTAAAGTAATACTACAGATAACTTTTAATACAATATTAATTAGTAAAAAGGGGAATTAAAGGGAAATACTATGGACAACTTTTAATACAGTATTAACTAATAAAAGGGGAATTAAAGGGACACTAAAGGGATATTAAAACATTTACTTTCTCCGTTGCTTTCTATCAATAAACTGTGCTTACCCACACAGACAGGCCAGGGCTGTCAGGATCTGCAGCAGCTGGTCCGTACCCATGCTTAGCAGGCGTCCCTGCAGAGCAACACAGTCTCAGTGGCAGGATGAGCTTCGCTCAACCCAGCAGTCCTGACACCCCATTTTTATCAGTTCCACATTACACTACGTAGGGCCAGTACACAGTATAAGGTGATGCTTGAGTGGCAGCCAAACACTGCCTAATCATTACCTAATGGCAACAGTCTGCGCATGCCCTACTTGTAGGGCAAGGGGCTAATGACCCCTGCCCACATAATCTTCCTCCCATCATCATCTTTCTCACTCCTATGTATGACCTCTACCATTGTGTTTCGAGGGTATTTGTATCCATCTTACAGTATGTAGCAAAGCCAAGGAGGAACTCAGATCTGATAATAGCGGATATCAAGTTGACTTGCTAAAAAACACAATGGAGCTCACAGTTAACTTGTGCCATGAAGTTACATTGTACAATACTCTGGCTGGTTTCACATCCTAATATAATTTCTTTCTCACGCCTCTATGCTCCACTGATCATCTAATTCAAAAGTACCCCCCTTACACCTGGACAAAAAATTAGACAAGACTTGACCTAAATTGGGATAAAAGTATATAGTGGTTAGTGAAAATATGACCAAGAAGAGCAGCAATCTTCTTGAAGATTGAGCGAGGCTATGAAAGCAGAAAGCAGTTGCCTGACCACTTGATGTACTTGTATTCTCTCTGAGAATTGTGGAAGGTGCATATGTAGTTTTATTTGTTTTTTACTGTATTTACATATTCATATAGTCCCTACATCATACTCTTGAGTTTTTCCTGATATGTCCACCTATTGCAGGCTAGTCCTTTTGGTGATGACTTTGTAGGGTTGCTGCAGGAGAAGACTCAGAGATCACTCAGAAAGATGTGATCTAGTTGTTAATTTATTGAGTTCGATTCAGTAAATTTAGGTATGGAAGATATTTAATATGTACTGGTGGACTGGTAGTCAATACTGCTTACTGTAATTACTGTTAGTATGACATTAAAAGTTTATTATTTAAGCTTAGCTAAACATATCTTAAATATTCTATGCATACAAAAATTGTCCCTTACCAACCCACTGATGCCTAGTGTCAGGTAAGGGACCACTCAGCCTCAATGGGTAGCCTTGAGAGGTGCCCATGTTCTAGGGGAGATACTGTACCATGGCACAAACAGATGCTATGGAAGGAGAGCTCAACATATCCTGATGGCTGCAAATATTTATATTGTGAAGCAGTTGATTTGTAGTTCTGCTGTCAGATTTTTCATGCAGTTTTGGCCATTTATCAGCCCAGTCACCAGCCAAACCTTTTGGAGGTGTTGGTGCTCAGGTCCCACTGATAGCCTCCCACAATGAGCAACCTCAAGGCCCTTGGTATACAACTGTAAAGGTGCAGAACATGCAAGAAGAAGGCAAAAATACCCATATGCCTACATCTTTATTTTTCCTGAAACTTTGTCTTGTCAAAAATTTCCATTTCAAGATCCCTCATAACTTAGTTTACCCTTGCTTGTGGCTAGAAGAAAGATAGTCTTTTCCTTGCTACCATCTCTATCCCCTTTCCCTGGCTTTGATTACCCCAGTTTACAATCTCTGAACAACCTCTGACCCCCTTCAAAGACCTTCCTGCCTTCTCTTGACAAGCCTACAGCCTTGCTGTTCTCTAGTGCTTGAGAACCTCTGTGGTATCTTTTTTTTTTCAACATTATCAACTGTGTCGGAAAAAACAGCTCTGAAATATTTCTTTTTACAGAGTGTTGGTCTGTTCGTGTGGCTGAGATTCTTGTTTGTTTGCTTGGCTTTCTTCCTTTCCTACTTAACTCCTCTTTAGCAGCCTTTCACTGGCTCATTTTACAACAAAAAGGCCTCACAAACAAACCTGTGAGGTCTGTAACACAACTCTCAGCCATTTTAGAAAATAAGTATGACTCGGTCTGAATCTTTATAAATAAGCACAGATTCACTTTCTGGGGAAGAATCCATGGCATTAAATTGTCTGAAAGACAGGATGAAGCCTGAAAACTCTGGATTTAAGTGCTACATGTTTTGAAAAAGTACTTAACTAGATACTGCATCAGCTCCAATTCTGGTCCTTTATATTTTCAACTGGGGAGAAGAGGCAAAAGAGTTAAGCTTACAAACAAATCATTATTTTGAGGCTTTTTCTTTTTATAATGATATAACTAGAACATTGTATTATACTAAGTCAATTACAGGATTAGGGGATATTATTTTAAATACTTAATAAGGGAAAAGCATACTGAATTACTTATGAATACATTTGTAAGTTTAAATCTGTGCAGATACTTATAGGTGTTTAGTTTTAATATGAACTTCTTTATTTCTTCTACATTCAAAGCTCCCTTTGAATGATATATAAAGCAGAGATAATAACATACTCTCGAAGTAAAAATAAAGCAATAACTTGCTTTATTTTACTTTCTTTTTAAGTGTAGGAAAATTGACCCTTTAACACAGTAATTGCATCACTTTGTTTCAAGTTCTTTCTTACCCTGTGGCCTCTGAATATGTTTCTCCAGATTATTATTCTTTTAGATCTTTCAGATTGCAGTAAAATTGCTGCAGCAAAAATTAGCAACATAAGAGTTTTTCCAATGACAAGCCTGCTTCAAACTGATTGTTTTATATCTCCTTTGGGCTTCCATGCTGTTATTCCCTTTCTTCTTTCTCTCACATTTGTATTTTTCAATAATTCAGCAATGTCACCCATTCAGCTATGTGCACAGCATTAACACCTTTGGAATTCAAAATGCAGAAGTTCCGTACCATTCAAAGGCAGGCAAACAGAACTGACAAGGAAAGTGGACAAATACATCCATAAATGTAAGTGAAACAGCAGTTTTGAATACTTTAGAACTTGTTGCAGCGTGCATGAGTGATAACAAATTTTCCCCCTTCCTACAGTAATTAAAACACTTGATGGGTTTTTACTGTTTTGTGGTATGATTAAAATGGGGAGTTGACAATGGGTTTTGCTTACAGCACAGAGACACTCAAAAGCATAATTTGTGAGGGACTTTCATTTACCCTGATGAATCTTAGCTCCATAACTTTCATATACCCTAATACACAGCTTCCGGAATTAATAATAGGACACAAAAGACTTTCACTTCTGAATTACTGGGCTGAGTTAGCACAAGTTTAGGTTGAGTAAAGGACGTCTGTACATAGTGACCCATGTATAAAATAAGATTCTGGTATTAATTTAGTTCCTAGTGGACATGTCCCCATAGGGCAATACAAACTAATACAATTGACAATAATTCATAGTGTTTAAAGATCTCACTTCAGATTCTGGATCCATGAGGAGTAATGGCCATAAACTAAAACACATGAGGAAAAACTTTTCCTCAATGTGAGGAAAAACTTCTTTACACTGAGGATGGTAGAGCACTGGAACAGGCTGCCCAGGGAGGTCATGGAGTTGCCTTCTCTGAAGACAGTCCAAATCCACCTAAGCTAGTTCCTGTGTCACCTGTTCCAGGTGACCCTGCCTTGGCAGGGGGGTTTGACTGGATGATCTCCAGAGGGCCCTTCCAACCATAATAATTCTGTGGTTCCATGATTCTGTAACTGGGCATAGCACAGGCAAATTCCTAGAAAATAAATGAAAGGCTTTGACTATGTTGCATTATATTTTGAAGCTTAACAAGCTTCGAAAGTGAAAACAAATCACATATGACAAGTCCACATGACAGAAATGTTTATAAGCATCCTGACAGAATGGTTTCACAAAAATACAGCTGAAGTTACCAGTCACTTGTAAACTGGTACAATTGTCAGTTGCTTCATATACATAGCTATGCAAAACCAGTTACATACTGGGACTTTGTGATTAAAAACATTGGCACTAAAAGAATGTTCTAAAATAAAAAGTTAGTGTCTTCAGTCAGTTTAAAGCTTACACAAATCTATGTAACTGGGAAATGAAATAATTTGTTAAATGTTATTTCTAGAACTTCAACCTTTTCTCTGTTTTTATTTTCCCATGCTTCTTTGAGAAGCTATCTTCTTTCAGAGACAGCAGTACCTGATAAGCCTTTTTACCTCACCACTGTGTGAACTTGAACTTACACTTCAAAATACTTCTGGAGAACTAGCAGCAGGTTCTATATCCTTCAAATTTGAGTGGTTCTGGCTACATCTTTCTGTTCCAGATGGACTTTTCAGTCTCTGCATACTTGCTCTTGTACCATCATGATTTTCTGTACCAATCTTCATAATCTATTCAGACATCATGCTGGGGTCTAGATCATGAGTGCTGTTCACCAGTATAAGCAATTTTTTTTCCTGAACATGTGCAAAATGTAATTGTTTTAAAGCTTGCTAGCACACAAAAGAGCAGCAGATGGGTAGCTCAAAGTTTCAACCTGTTGTCTTCAACACCTTGATGACTTAACTTTTTATAGATGTTGGAGGACAAACAATACTATCTTGTGAACAATACTTCACAAGGATCTTCTCCAGAGGTTTTTCAGTGTTTTCATCAAATAAAGGGAGATAAAGAAAAGGGGGGAGGGAGGAAAGTAGACAGAAGAATAAGGGAGAGACAATCTGGGAATAAGTGGTTTAAAATATCTCAGAACCTACTGATGAAAAAGCAGGCTGAAAGGGTGAAGAGCACAAATTCAAGGTTTTGATGTGAATTACAGGGACCTGAGAGGTAAGAAGTGACATGTCCAAAATGCAAGGGAGACATCTTATAGAAACCACTCATTACAACTGAGCTCTCACTTATTTTAAGGCAACAAAAGAGCTGTCTTTTCTTTTGACATGAAATTATTTTCAACAGAAAGACTGATGAAGACCTAAATCCTAAAAGAGGGTGGTAGGAGGATGAAGTTCTTGCAAATAGGTATTTTTGATGGAAAGTAAATTCCCAAGAAAGTTCCAGCTTGTCATGTTCTCAGAGCTAGCTGCTCCTTGTACTGCACTGAAAGGGAAATTCTAAGCTACTCTGAAATAGCAAAACATAACTGTAAGACATTAGGAATGGAGGGAGGAGAAAGGAAAGTCCCATATGGTCAGAAGGTGATAATAGAATAGTTCTGCTGGAGGGGGCCTACAGTGGTCACATAGTACAACTGCCTGACCAATTCAGAGCTCACCTAAAGTTAAAGCATATTAATCAGAGCATTATTCAAATGCCTATTAAACACTGATACTCTTGGCTGTCAGCGTCTTAAACACTGACTCATTGATCACCTCTTCAGGAAGCCTGTTCTGCTGTTTGAGCTCCTGGTAAAGAAATGTTTTCTACTGTCAAGTCTGAACCTCCCTTGCTGCAGCTCTGAACCATTCCCACACATCCTGTCACTGGATCCCAGGAAAAAGAAATCAGCATCTCCCTCCTCAGGCACCTGCAGAGAGCAATGAGGTCACTCTTCACCCTCCATTTCTTCAAACCAGACAAACCCAGAGTCCTCAGCCACTCCTCAAAGGACACACCTTCCAGCTCTTCCACCAGCTTGGTTGCCCTCTGTATGGTGTCTGGATGGAGTTCATTTCCCCACAATAGCCCTCACAGTGCTGTGCTTTACATTGGCAGCTAGAAAGGTGTTGGTAACACACCAGTGTTTTGGCTATGGCTGAGCAGCACTGGAACAGCATCAGCACTTGTCTCAACATCCCCCCCCACCCAGCGTCCCATCAAGGGTGTGGGCGAGATCCTCCAAGCAGTTTCAATCACTTTCATATTCAGGCCCTGTCATTTCTCATAACTATCTACTTGTGCCATTTGGCTTAATGCCAGATATGTTTTTCCCATCTGTTTGATAATTTTGGACTTGGAACGGCAAGGCAATAGAAATCTGAAAGTCAGTGTTGATAACATCTAAAAGAACAGAAAACTTCCACCAGCAAAAAGTCAGTAAGTACCTGCAGGTATGAACAGTATGGTTGTAATGAGGAAGTACAACTCCTGGAGTATCATTGTGCAATCCTAGGTCTTCTCTTTTCCACTTGTCCCTCACTTTGTTTTCTAGCAGTACTCAAAGGAGACACAAAGTAGTTATGTATTGCACAAAATTTCTCTTGGAATTAAAATCATCATTAATTGTTCAGTGAACCCTTTGTCCAGATTAAGGGATACAGCATAATTGCTGTATCAATTTTTGCCGACAAAAACCAACAAGTGTAAAATTAAAAGGTCCATCTGTGGACTGATGTGTGCTTTAAAGACGTTACTAAATTTATGTGGGCTGATGCTTATTTCCTTTTAAATTAATTTCATATTCTAAAGGAAAAAGCTAAAGTTTTTCACGTTACATTAGTATATTATTTAAAACAGAGCTTAAAGAAAATAATTCAAGCAAATACTCAAAAACTACAACTTTTACCTAGAAATCAAGGCAAAACAACCTTACCTGAGGAAGAATGAGGAAGGAACCTAATACACTGTATTTGTGAAATTTTTCGTGTAACTAACTGCCCAGAAAAATATCTCTTATTTTCCTCCTGTTGTAGAAATATTTTCCCTTATGTTCCATTGGTTCGATTCAGAAAAATGCAAGCTAAGAAGAGACTATTATTAGTGTTAGATAAACAGGTAAATAGTGTAAAAATTTGGTGGTTGCAGGTTTGGGGGTTTTTTAGCAAAACAATATTTCATTTTAAAAAGGACTTTATTCTTTTTGTTTCTGCTACTTTTTAGTGTGAGAAGAAAATACATTTCTTGTTTTTCAGGCTGGCAATTATATCTAGTGGCTTGCAGAAACAAACCCCAAAACTCGCAAAGAGTATTGAAGCAGGTATGTTTATTTACAGCACTGGGTGCATGGGGAATAATTTCACCAAACATGCACACCTATTGCCTTTGTTCAGCTTCTTTTACGTGATACAATGTTACATATGCATTAGCTGTGTCAGCAAATTCCTGAAAATTGGGAGGGGAAATCATTAACATACACCACTCCTACAACTCTGGCTTGGAATGCCCCTCGGGGGTCTTCATTTGAGGGTCTTTTGGATGAAGTAAGGGTCTTCCTCAGCTCTGAACTACTCACCTTTGCAAAGAATGCTGAGCTGGCACTGGCCACTCACCTCAAAACAGGTCTCATCTTGTCTCTTTCTCTCAGAGCCCCCCTTTATCAATCTTCAAGGTCTCCCTCAAAGCTCCTTATCACAACTCCAAGGATTTTGCTTCTGCTAGAATCCTCATTATAAAGTTAACCATGTCCTGTCTGTAAGTCAGCATAAGCCAGCAAGGCCCTATTCTAATTTAACAGCCATCATCATGGCTGGGCTTCGCGAACGAAGATTTGGGAAGGACTCTACCCACATTTGCTACAAGCGTGCTGGTGGCTAAAGAGACCCATGTGAGATAGACAAGATCAGTTGCAAAAGGCACAAAGACTCCTTGGATGGTATCAGCAAGACACGATTCTTTCTGCGTTGTCTTTTCAACGGTGATCCCACGTGTGTTCTCAAAGGAAGCAGCAGTGTTATCGATAGTGTGCCTCCAGAGCTCCCGATTGGAGGCCAGAGTAGACCAGCGATGGAGATGAATGTGGCCAAGGCTGAGATGTTGCATCAGAGAGTCTTTATATCTCCTCTTTGGGGCTCCTCTCTTGCGGCAGCCGGTGGCAAGTTCACCATAAAGCAGGATCTTAGGGAGGCGGTGGTCCTTCATCCTGGAGACGTGTCCTGACCAACACAGCTGTGTTCTCATCAACATGGCCTCAATACTTGTGACTGCTGCTTGTTCTAGAACAGATGTATTGGTCACATAATCTGACCAGTGGATGTTTAGGATTGTATGGAGGCAGTGTTGATGGAAGTGTTCTAGGAGTCGCAGGTGGTAGTGGTAAATGACCCATGATTCAGACCCATATAAGAACAGGCTAGACACATGTCTGTTGGCTTGGTTAAATTGTAAGTCACCCTGTCTTGGGACTAATGTGCTTAGGAACCTGTTCAGGTTCTTACCGGCCCTGTGATTCATCTACTATAGTCATTAAAATAGACAAGCAGAGAGATTATAAAGAATGGAGAAAAAGATAATCCACAAGTATCAATGGTGCCAGTAGTTTAAATAGCAATTACCAACATTTTATGAATACACAGGTAGGAGAACACTCCAATTAAATGTTTGGGTTTTACTTTCTTTGTCTCTATGAGAAAATGCAATGAAGAAAATTATTTTAAATTACAGTTGCTGTAAAGTTATTTCAGTTAATACATGAAGAGGAAAAAACTTTTTTTCAATATTTTCTTGTCTCCTTTAAAAAGTAAATAAGATTAGAATGCAAAGAGAGAAGATACTAAATATCTAGTCATTTTGCAGAATGCAGTGACTTACAGCAGTTTACGGACAGATAGGTTTTAATCTTATTTGTGTGCTTCTCCTCTTTCACATCACTTAAAAACTCTGTGACTTTCTCCACTGTGGTTAGAGGCAAGTGTAAACAAAGAAAGTGACTTTGAACTTTGTGTCACAAAGCAAATGGTTTCCCCGGAAACATCCATCAGAATATCTTGAATTTCACTGCCTTCAGTTTAGCTTTGGATGCATCAGTTTGAAAGGAGAACCAAATGTGTCTGGTTTTAAAAGTTAGAAATGAAGCAAGAGTTTGTTAGTATAATTGAATCATTATTGAATGAGCATGCAAAGTGTATTCTCCTTGCGCTTGGAGTTAGACTAGATGGTTGTTTCTTTTCTAAAGTGCAGACCACTAGAGAATGTATCTATGATTAGACAAAACATGCAATCTATCAAGAATGCAGAACGAGCCAGAGAGATTTTTTAACACAAGCTAAAGAAGTCATGCATTCACCATTTCCTCTTTTTTTTTTTGATTTACAGTATGCTTTCACTTTCCACAGTGAAAATTATTTGTAACTTAGTTATTTGTCTCTCTAAAAACTGTTGGCATGCCATACAGCATAACTTTCTAATCTTCAGACTGACATTAATTGTAATAGAATATTTTTAAATTTTGTGTGTGATTTGTGGCTGTCTTGAAAATTATACAAGTGTTCCTTCTTTGTGTCAAGAAAAATTGCCACTAGTACTGTCTATAATTTAGCAATTGTGATTGCTGAATAACAGCTAAAAATATGAGTGAGATGTTGGTGATTTTTTATAGATCTGGGAACAGTAAGAGGGTAGTTCTTACTTTGCTGTAATGATCCTGACAGGAAGACTTCAACGAGTTAGTGATCCATACTCAGCTAACCTGAGTGATCCCAGGCCTGTGCTGTGCTGCACTAAACTGCATGTAAATGGTGGCCTTCAGGTCTGGGTTGTGCTGCACAAATCTGCTTGTTCCAGAGTAAATTTAACCAACTAATTGTGGCACAGTTGTCTGCAAGCAGTTCCCCCTAGGGAATGCCTAATCATGTCAGTAATTGCACAACCAGCATGGCCTTGTCTGTATCTAACAGTGCAGAAAAAGTTCTCATGCAAACAAAGTTTGTGTTGTGCTGTCCCTGGCAATTTGTCAAGAACTTTCCCAAACAAAAAACAGCAGCAAAAGCAGCCCTTCACTAAAACAATTCCCTGATAAAGTATTCCTATATACTTTTTTTTCCCCAATTAAGATTCTTATTGTATAATGTTAGATCATTTGCACTTAAATTATTTAAAAAAAAAAAAAAGAAACCAAACATGTTTTTCCATAGATGACATGTAAGGCAACTATACCATAAGTCTCTGATGACATGTTATTCCCTGCTAGTTCTGTAGTATTAAAATATTACACAGGGTAGCTGGAGACACTTTCTTTGCTATTAAGGACATTATTCTTTTTTTTTCACCATAGTCTGTAAATTACAATGTTGCCTAACAGGCAGATGATACATTTAAGTAAAACTTGTAAAAAGAAGTGATCTAATTTTTGCAAAGAATGTCTCCAACTATATTTCAGCTGAGGGCTTTCCATGCGGTGGAAACATTTGACAAATAATTGAAAGATGTGTGGAAGAGGAATATCCAAGAAATTACTGTTTGTTATGCTGTCTTCTGAAGTCATTTCAGTCATATAAGTAGATTATGCTGACATATGAGATGCTTTTGTAGTATATAAGCACAGTAATAATTTACAAGTTGCTGGTGTCTCACAAGACAACCTGCCTTTGGAGCCCAGAATACAACTTAGTTTTCCCAGTGGGCCTGATAAGTTCTAATGGAAAGATAATTGTCCCTTATGTAATGAAAAGGATGAGAAAATAAAGATAAATGTGAACCAGCAGTACTTATTCCTGCATTTCCTTCATCCCATGTTCAGTGTTGTTTCATTGTAGTTTTGTATGCATTCTGCTTTATCCTCTTCTAGTTTCTGGAAGTTAATCAAAATCAGAAAGGATAAAAAGAAAGAAGCTGCACCAACAGTTGTGATCGCTACAGTTTTGATTTGACATGTGCCAGAAACTTAATAATAGGAGTTATATGTTGCGGCCTGAGTTTCAAAATCAGCAACACAACAGTTAGGTGAACTTGCTTTGCATTAGCTAGCAAACATTTTGGTTTTCCACCCTTCACTACTGTTTTTGTTGTTGTTATTCCCTCCATGAGAACCTGATGATTTTGCCTATGTAATGCAAAATTGATCTCTATAAATCATTAATGAGCTTCCATGAGTTTATGAGCACTGCACCTCAAAAGATCTGTGCATTTTCAGCTGTAATTGTGCATCGGCATAAGAATTTTAACCCTCCAAATTCCTTGAAAGGATACTTGTTTTCCCTTTCAGAAGTAATTTGACTTTGTTAGCATATTTGTCAAATCTACACTTCTATGGGCCAGAGATCAGATGCTTGGCAAGGTCTATGCCAAAATAACTAGAAAATTAATGTAATTACAGTATATGCTAGAGTTTCTTGATGTCAACATTACTTGTAAAGGCATATAATTGCAGCATATGTGTGGAACAAGCTACCACTGAAACCTGAGTTTCAGTGTTGACTGTGATGGGAACCTCTAGAAACTATTTAGAACCAATTTTCCTACCTTTTGGTATCTTGAAAACTGCAAATATCACTGATCCTTTATCTAAAATGATGAATATTGCTGATAAGTTTATAAACACTTCCTGACTATCTTGTATCGAAATTTCTGTGTTTTTTTTTTTTTTTCTGGTGACTGACACTTTCTTGCTAGCCAGACTCTGCTCCAAACTTGTATTCCTTATTTTGTAAGGATTTTGGAACTATTTCTCCTGTACTCACAGATCACTAACCCTGAGGTACCCCTCTACCTTGGGAATCAAACTAGACTTTTAAATAGCTTTGGTTTATATAAATGAACTGCAGAAATTATGATATAACAATCCATTACAGCATAATGCAGTGATTTGTTCTCTTGGTGCTCAAATAAGACACAACAGCTTCTCTGTGCTGAATGGCCTGTGTTTGCTGCTGCCACTTGATCATCTGTACCTGGGTCTCCAGTGGTCCTGTTAAGAATATCTTTGGGATTTTGCCATGGCTCCCTCCTGGCTGACCTCATCTCACTGCATGGCTGTGGAAATGTTTGAATAGGTAGATGGGACTAGTGCTCAGACAGAGGAGCTTGACACCTTCATCACCCACAGTATAGATGTAGCCCCTAGAGCTAAACAGGCAGAGTTTAGTCTTTTGGAGCCCACCTACAGCCTGATTTTGATCTGTGAACTATATGAATTAAGACAACATACAAAAGTGTTATTTTTTAATTGAATTGGTCATCTTTGCAAAAAAAAACCACAATTGCCTTCTCATCTTCTCCCACAGTCAGACTTGTAGCCGCTCGGATTTATTAGTCAATCAGTTTGGTTTTTTTTAGTGAGGTATCCTAAATGAACATAGTCTGCATTATACATTTTTCTTCAACTAATTTGCAAAACTTCAGCTGAGAAGTTTTAAAATAAAGTTTTTAAATAAATCTGCAGGTGAGTTTGTACTTATAACTCACTTGATTTCATATATTTTGGTGACATTGCCTACCTGCTGTAAGAGCCTAAGAGATGAATGGCAGAATTCTTTTATTTTATTATGAAGTTCATATTTTTCTTTAGTGGAAAAATGGCTTACCTGCTCCTAAAGAAGGCCAATCACTTTACTGCATGCCCCAGTTTAACTCTTATTAACTGTATAACTTAACATCAATATGGGGGAAGATTTTCTTTGTTGTCTAAAACCTTTAAAATTGCCTTTCGAGTTTATCTCCACAAAACCAGGACACTAGATGCCTGCCAAAGCAAACAAGACAAACTGCTTTCAGTGAGGATGAAGAAAACTTTTCTGATTCCTGTGATATCCACGAATGATTCTAGTGCCTACGTGGTAAAGGGTTTGATTTTGTTATTAAGATAATGTTCAAAATGTTTATTCTCTGTTTAATAATTGTTTCAGCAAGTGAAAGGATTCCCTGATAATTTATATAAAGACTTATATAGGATTTCATGTGAAGATTAAGAATGATAAACACATATTTGATCCCTTCTGCCCTTACAGCATTAAAACATACAACACATGGAGTTACAGCCAGCCTTCAGCCTTGAGGTAAAAAGACAATAAAAGCATAAAATGACTTCTTGCTTTTGCTTCAAGCACCAACAAAAGGCAACTCTGAAGTAAAAGACACTGAAAAGCCATCAAATGACTTCTACTGCTTTACTTCAAAAGGCCATTCCTAGACAAATCTCCAGAGAAACTGCATGTTTGCCTAACCTCTACATCTATTTCTACCATACTAGCCACCTGAGATTGTTTAAATTATTATTAACATGCTTGTTAAATTGTTACTAAGGGCAAAATGCAGCTAATAGAAATGGACGGACAAAGACTGAAAAATTAACTGCATTCTGGACTCTGAGGACAGCTTGGTCTTGTTTACAGAAGATGCTGAGTTTTAAGCTATGTTAACATATTGTGATGGTAACTTGTGCATGCATCTTTGAATTTACTGACTTCTGGTTTTATATAACAAAAAAGGGGGGGGAAGTCCTTCTTAAATCTGTGAAATAAATCTCTGTGCAGCCATTTACACTACATAATTTCAAATTCCTGAAACAAAATCAATTGAGTGCAGTGCAGAGCACTGTCTCTTCCATTATGTAAATCAGAGTCCTCTCCTGAACATACCAATATTGAAGAAAGGCATCTTTTCAAACCACTAAGATAATATTGGGTAAAAACAACCAGGTAGAACTCTGAAATTTCCTGAGAACTGTATGCATCACAGAGCAAACTAAAACTTGACTAGCATGCTATTAGAACTCATCACTAGGAAAGCTTTCTGAGTTTAAATGTGAAGACCTTTAATTTCTAGGACAATATTTCCAAAAATTGAACTCTAACCTTTAAAAGACTGTGACCTATATTCTGTGCTGCTCAAGAAGAGCAAGCTTGTCACCTGAAGAATGCTTCTAACCCTTTCTACATGGTAATTTTAAGACTGCTAAGTCATTTTGTTTTGTTGTAGAATAGAGACAAGATACTATTGATTAATTTTTCTTTTCATGTCATACATGGTGCATTTCTAGCTGAAATTTTAGTAAGTAAACAAAAGGCAAAGTGTGAGTGGAAGCACATTTGTGTTTCTTTAAGAAGTCAATAAATAAATTTTCACTTTTAAAGACTTTGAAAATCTGGTCATATTCATGCATGAATAATTGGCTTTTCTAGTCCTGATGATTTTTTTCCTGGTTATTGCCTTCTACTTGCATAGAATTTTCAAATGTCTCATAGCATTCCTCAGCATCAAAATTATTTGATAGGATTAGGTTTTACTCTGTAGCTTTAAACTATTTGGCCAGTCTCTCACCTGTTTCCATATGACAGAGAGGCAGAATTCTGGTGGAAATCTCTGAGGCAAAACAACCCATCTAAAGGCACAGTCAGTTGCAGATTACTATCTAGCACCTTATCAGTTTCTAGTATAAATTAAAGGTAAAAAGTCACTGGGGTGGGAAATCACTGTTGAGTGGAAAATGGAAATTCTGACATTTTCTGAGGGTTTACAGGAAATTTAGTGATTACAGATTTAAGTGTGAGAAGTTTTTTTGACTTCAGCCCTACACAGTCAATTGATTCAGAGTGAGAAAGTTGTGACTGTTCAGCCTGGAGAAGAAAAAGTTGCATGGAGATCTCGTAGCAACTTTCCAGTATTGCAAACCCCAAGTAAGGGGGCCTACAGGGAAGGCAGAGAGAGATTCTTTGTCAGGCACTATAGTGATAGGACCAGGAGTAATGGGTAGAAACTTAAAGAGGGAAAATTTGGGCTGGATATTAGAAAAAAATTCTGTACTAGGAGGGTGGTGAGGCACTGGAACAGGTTGCCCAGGGAGGTTGTGGATGCCCCATCCCTAGAAGTGTTCAAGGCCAGGTTGGATAAGGCCTTGAGAAACCTGGTCTAGTGGAAGGTGTCCCTGCCCATGGCAGGGGTTTGGAACTAGATGATCTTCAAGATCCCTTGCAACCCTTAAAATTCTATGATTCCATGATTTGATGATAATTTACATTTTTAAAAATGCACTAATGGTCAAGTGCAAAGAGAAAAAAGGCTACTGAGCAACTCACATGGACAAACTAAAAGCAACCAATATATTCAGCAATAAGGTCATTATGGCATAATGCCAGCATTATGCCATTATGCCATTATGCCATAATGCTGGCACTTCACTTTAGCAAAGTGAAGTGTATACAAGAGATAAAAGTTCATAAAACTTACAAAGCTGTATTGGTTCACTGCTGAAAAAGTGCATTTTAGAAGTCCCTATGAATTAAAAATTCCAGACACTGTTCTATCATCTTGGATTCAAAACATTCACATAAGAGAAAATTATGCCATGAGACTAAAAGACTGTTTCAACTGGTTTTAACAACATGTAAGTGTTGAATCAAAACTTCAGCTAGGTATGCTTGTGCAGAAAGTCACTGAGCAGCCCCTGATGTATGAAAAGGTAAATAATAGGAACTCTAGAACAGTTATGTAAAGACCTCTGTTATTGTTGAAGATAATAACTATTTTGTTCTTGACAGTTCTGTAAAAAGCATAACTACATACAGCTCTGTCTCAAAATATGCTTTTCAGTTCAATAGTGGATGATAGAAAGTAAGTTTTGCCTGAAAAGTTTTACAACAGGTATATATAATGATTTTAAAAATAGGTATATTCCTGAATGAGGCATACAGCAGCAATGGGCAAGTGGCCAAGTATTTTTAAAAAATCAGTTTCAATAACTATTCAAAGCTCTGCCTCAGCAGAGCTACCGTATTTCTTTGTCATGAAAAACAAGATAAAACCCTTAAAAAGATTTTTGCACCTGTCATGATGACTTTTACTTTCAATTCAGTCAAATACACTTTTAAAATATTTTCTACCGTGAGATTTTAATATTTCCCTTTCCAGTCCTCAATCAAAAGAAGAACCATAGAGAACAACTGCTATTTACATTATAAACTAGCCATTTTAGATTAATTAAGTGGATCTTAATTAACTATTATGTTAGGATGGTGGTTAATCTTTCCAACTCCATCACAGAAAAAGTTTACAAATGAAAAGATTCTGTCTTTGAAATGATTCATAGCCTAAATTTAAGACACAAACTCCCTTACACTCTCATAAATATTTGGAGAGCCAGATTGAATTAGAAAATCACTGATTACACTTGGCTGATATGAGAGCAGATCACAAGAGAAAGAATGGGTCAGTGGTTGCAGTGCTAAAATGAAAACTGGAACGACGGACTTTTGTTCTCTCAACGTCTTTAAATAAACTATTCAAGTTCCCTGTTGGAAAAATTATCATCCTTTTGCCTCCTACCCTTCTTTTTCTCCGAAAGCTTTGAGAAATGAGCTGATGCTAAAATTTTGCTGTTTAACTGAAGAGGTCACTAAGCATGTTGATACAAAAAAGAGTACAGAGATATTCCAAAATGAAACAAGTAAGAAGAGAGGGAAGGGGGCTGTAATTCTTCTCTATTTCAGAAGACTGTTTAATTTAAGATAATCCAATCAAACAGAATGAGTAAAGCAGATCTCTCAATACACAAGAGAAAAGCAGGTGAATAATGAACCTTATCAAAACCAACTCTGACTCACTGCAGTGCCATTGACAGGGGGTTGTCCTTCTCAATAATACTGCTCACAGAATTTGTAGCAAGTCTTGATTAGTGAAAAGTGGTCATTAACAACTAAAACAATAAAGTTGTCAATACAGCTCTTATTTCTGAATCTTAAATCAGAAACATTAAGAGTTAGATAGAAAAAGAAGGTGCCATATTATTAAAAAATAGAAATTCTCTGGAGATGTTTACAGGAGTCACTTGATGAAGGCCTCACTGCTTACCGAAATACTTCACCAAAAAAAGTGGGCTTTTTTGTTGGTAGTTGTCAGGTTTTTTAATGATTGAAAACTCTGGGCCTGTTCAGCCTCAAGGAGACATGACTGAGAGTGAACCTTATCAATGTCTGTAAGTACCTGAGGAGAGGGTGTCGAAAGGATGGACCAGGCTCTTCTCGGTGGTGCTGGGCAACAAGACAAGGGGCAATGGGCAGAACCTGATGCACAGGAAGTGCCACCTGAGTATGAGGAAGAACTTCACCGTGCAGGTGATCACATGCGGGAACAGATTGCCTAGAGAGGCGGTGGAATCGCTCTCAGTGAAGATATTCAAGAACTGTCTGGACAAAATCCTGTGTGATTTGCTCTGGGATGACCCTACTTAAGCAGGAGGTTGGACCAGACTGTGGTCCCTTCCAATCTGACCCATTCTGTGATTGCATGATTCTGTGATGTTGATGTGTGGAATTCTGAATATGCATTGACTTCTCGTAGCTCGTAGCCAATCAAGCTAATCAACCTAAAAAGAAATTTAAAAATGCAAAGAATTTCAAAACTACTAAGGGCTTTGCCATAGCTCTTGGCACAAGGCTGTCAAGACAAGAGTCAAGAAAGCAAAAGCAAATAGGAAGTTCTCAGTTTCAGCCACAAGCTTTGTCAAACTTTTAAGTTTCAAATTATGTATTCATCTTCCACAGCACTTAAAGTATAAAGGAGGTATTTTTATAAACTATTCACAGTCACTTCACTGTACAAGCCTGAGGAAGAGTGATGCTATTAAATATAGGAATCTTATTTTTTCTACTCTGTGTTGTACATAAAACAAAAAAGAGTCAATCATGCATATTTATTGGTTATTAGTGTGGTTAAAACACAGACTTTCATTAATAAAAGAAGGATTTTTCATTAAAATGGAAATGTTAGACAATTTCATGGTCAGTGCCACCAGAACTATAAAATAGTCTTTTGGACCTTCATCTTTGGCTTTTTGTTTGTTTGTTTGTTTTTGTATGCTGTAATAGCTTGAATGGACTGGCAACAATGCAATTAAATTGAAGCTATAAACACTGATGCTATGGTATAATACAGTCTCTGTACTCTGTGCCTCTTGACCACGCAGAGATACCAATGACCAAATTTAGGTGTGAGAAACCCTAGAAATGTTAATCACCTTTTATCTAACTTTTCATTTTTCTTTTGTTATGAAATGTGTCAGAAATAATCGTATCAAAAACAGTAAAAGCCACACTGCTACACACAGAGCATGCCAGTCTCCACACCAGTGTCTGCGTCATGAATTTAGTTGTGAACACTGGCATAAGTTTCAAGAAGCCACTTCAAGAAAACGTTTCTCAAGAGACCAAGAGAGAAAGTTCACCAATACTAATCTTTGGTTCTTTCTTTTCTTTCTCAGATGATCTCATTTGTAAGACTGTTCCTTCTTCAAAGGGACTAACCCTAGAACCTGAAAGGCAATTGCAGGAAAATGATGAACTTCTTCCCTACAAAGATGGTCAGATGCTGGAAGAGGTGATCAGAAAGGCTGTGGACTCCAGCCTGGGGATTCATGCGGCTATGTCCCAGAAGCTGGAGAGATCTGAGATCCAGGGTATGTTACTGGGATGACTGAGCATGTGAGTCAGTTCTTGGGGGTCTAGACTTGCCCATATACATATTTCACACTAACAGATATTTATCTGCCAGAGGGAACAGTCTGAGGACACTGATGTTTTTCTGAATTTTCAAGAGTGGTGTGTTTTCTCCCTATGATCTGTGTTGCCTCCTTGCATGATGTGGACCACATACATCTATTTGGCGTGACTTCTGGGAATACATGTACAGCATTGCTACTGATTGGGACTAGAGGCATGGAGCAGCAGCACACTACCACATTCAGCAACCTCTAACACGGAGTATCCTTCCAGGACAATTTTTTTTGGATTCTGAGTTCTGAAAGAATCTGAAGGAAAGCTAGATATCTGAAGGGAATATCAAGAAAAGGAATGGAGATGGAGGTTAAAAATGGCAACTCCCCCTTCTAGGATGGACAACGACCTCCTAAAAATTTCATACAATTATAACGATGTCTAGATTTTAGGCACAAAATGCTGAAATCCAAGGAACAAGAAACTAGGCTGTATGACCTTTAAGATCAAACACAATACAAGAGGTTACATACATCTTTTTACTTCAGTTCTTTAGGAGAGCAATAATTAAACTTGGCCTGTGTGCATGTCTTTTCATTCCTTGTCCCAACACAATAGCAAAAGTTAGCCTTGTTAACAACTAGTACCTGACTTTGTTTACCTAGAAATTTAAAAAACAGCATTTAGTTCAAAATTATCTTAGAGGTTCAAACTGTAAAGCCACATGCTATGGAAAAGTCCATATTCTACATACAAAGTAACAAAGATCTGAGTGTAGTATATAGATTAGGTATGGAAACAGGAAGTTTGCAGTTTATGTTGTTCATTAAATAACATTTCTGAATAGTTTTTCTGTAACTTCATGACTCACATTGCGTTAAATATTTCTAGAAGAAAAAAGAAAAAAAGACACAAGGGTCTCTTTAGACCTCTATCATATTTAATAAAATTTTTGCTAATAGTCTCATTGTCATTAAGCACTTCAGTAAGTTTGAATGGCTCCATATTCACTAAAAAATAAATACATTTCTCTGATTCATCAGCAGCAAACTATCAGACTATCTTCTAGTCCAAGTGAGGAGGGGAAGGTTTTGGAGATTTGGGGAGCTGGCCACCCTGACGGAGGACAGGGCAGACCGCGGAATTCTCTCTCTGGGATGGAGACGGGGTTCTGCGTGCATGCATTTGGAGAGGGGAGCTGGAGGCCGGTCTTTCTGACTTCCCGCCCTGGTCAGCTCTGACTACTGGCCTCAACTTGCCTGTGAGCTGTCTCTTGTCTCCAGCCCAGATCTGCTGTGTTTTCATCGGAGAATTGCGTGCCCACGGGGAAAGAAGGGAGGCGCTGTCATCTGAGACAACAGTGAGTCCCGTGGGAGTGAACTGCTTCCCTTCCCCTTTCCTTCCACTGGGGGAAGGGTCCCCATTCTCTTTTCGGCTCCTCCCACAACCCCAGACCCCTCCCCTCATGGTGACCGCAGAGCCCGACAGCGCCCCCTGCAGGCCAACACCGAGCACTGCAGGCTCTGCTCCTCCAGTGACCCAACAGCGCCCCCTGCCGGCCGGGACTGGAACTGCGCTAAGGACAGAGAAGTGTTCATTCAGACCTTTTTGTTTGTTTGTTTGAGACTACTGTCTCGGGTTTTTGTGTTCTGTTACTGTTACTGTTACTGTTCTTGCCAACATACATATATCTTTTAATAAAAGGTTGTTATCCCTTCTGTTTTTCCACACTTCCTTGATTAAAGCCCCTTCATTTTGAATTTACAATTGCTGAGAGAGAGAAGTTTGGTCTATCTCATAACTCATCCTCTTTAGCAAACTTTCCAGTCTCTTCAGACTGAGACAGCTATATATGAGATATGCTCAACCAGGCTAGGACTGTTCTGTTTGGAAAAGAGATATTTCAGGTACAAAATGATGGAAGTGTATAAATAAGAAATAGTAGTATGAGATAAAAAAAATCAGTTTCCTCTACTATGAGTTCCAGGGAACTTCAAGCAAAATAATTAAGGGTCAGATTCAAAGAAAATTAACAGAGACAGATATAGAGTACAGAAAAACATAAGAGTGCTGTGGGTGCAAAAAAGTTTCTATGGGTTCAAAGGGACACTGAATATTTACTTTGGGTTATTAAGTAGATTGCCCGCAAAGTTGGAAATGGTCAGAGGCTGAAGACTACTCGGATGAAGTATTAGATGTTTGCTTTCTCACTTATTAGATGTTTGCTTTCTCACTTATCCACTTATGAGTAGTTTTCCATTGATCCTGCTGGAAAATGATTCTGAGGGAGTGAAGTTGGTCCAAATTAGTACCCCCACTCTTACATTTTCCCTTAGAGGGTCAGATTGTCATCCAAAGCCAAGCCTTGAGCAATTATGCCTAAACATACCCACTCCCTTTCTGATGTTCAATTTTTGGTATCCCATTTAGAAATGCCATATGTAGTCTTCTGGGCACTTATATGGGTCACTACTCATGACCCATTGCATTTTGGCATGAAAATATGATCACTGTCCTTAAGGTCAAGTGGTACACCAAAGGTAAAACAAGCCAAGATATTTTTGAAAATCTTATACAAAGATTTCCCTCAACATATATTCAGATGGTCAGCATGTGTTAAAATGTAGGTTACTTTGGCTACCCAGATAATAGTACTCAGTAATATTAAAATTAACTCATATACATATACTAACCACAGCTCCCTGCTTCCTAACTTGAATCTCTAAAAAGGCTAATCTATCTTTTCTGTTTAGCCTGGATATTATTCTCTCTCGACCCACATGCAGCATCAGTTATTGTGACTGTGTAGCCATGCAGGAGGTCAGATCAGGGTAATAACCTTCAGGGAAAAGAAAGTTTTCCTTTTCTGGCTCAGTCCATTCTCAGGCAACTGAGTGAACTCTCCAGACACAGTGTGCCCACATTTCACTGAAGCTGATGCAAGGTAAGGGAGAAGGCTGTCTCTGTTCCTGACAGAATGGCCTTAAAGCAGAAGGTCCTCCTGACTGTTCCTGTGGACATACAGTTGGTATATTTTAATGTAGACATCCCCATTAATTTATTTCTCCAAATTAAATCTAACAGAGCATAAAAATCCTTGTCAATGAGGTTGAATCAATATTTTATTCCCTGGAGGCTGGGAAAAGGTAAAGAAAATGGTAAGAACACTCCTGTACCCATTTGGGGGGGGAGCAGCATTCAATCAGCTTACCAAAATAAGTTGCATCTTGTGTCCTGCTTCTCCAAAATAACAAAATAGCCCAAAATTTGAGATGAAACCTATGTCTTGCTATTAGAAAGACTTACCAGGAAAAAGAGACAGGAGTTTCTATATATGCTAAATGGCAGAGAGATAATTTTGTTTGAAGATCTATAGAGGGGGGGTGGGGGGGAATCAAAGATAGAAGTATTTTAGAGTCTTGTAAATTGAAAAATTTAGAGGAAAATGTTTTAATTATCACTTCAGCATTTTTATGGCATCTTTTCCCAACACCCTGGCACTTATCTCCACTAATTTATTCAAATCCTCTATGCTCCAACAGCAACACAAAATCTGATCAGGCGTGGAAAGTCCAATATCATAGACAAGATTCTAAAGTTAAAACATGGTTGGACACAAAATAAAGACTAAAACAGATTGAACCTAAAGTTAAGTCATTACACTACTATAATTAAAAATGTGAGCATTTTTTTATTCATGTTTTGCATGGGTAATTCAGAAAAATCTCACCACAATATGGAAGTATTCAGTGTGTAGAATTTGGAAATGCTGCTTTTTGGTCTGTAGAAGTCTGATAACAGATGTTGTTTTAGAAGGATTGAGAGACAAAAACCAAAATACTGAAACAAAATACTCCTACGAGAGCCCCTGCAATGTGATTTTGTTACATAAACAATACATTTTCTTAAATATCAGACAAATCTAGTGTTTCAATAGGCAGCACTGATTTCAGATTAGAAAAAGAAATATAATAAAATAAAATATTCATCTGAAAAAAACTACCTGGCTAGAAAATTAAATAACTGGCTAAATGTATGGGTTTTTTTAACTCAATAACAGTATGTGATACATAACTAGTATTAGATCCACCCTCCAGAGATGGGGTCTGCAGCGTAGGCCTAATGTCCCTTTATAATTTATTTATTTATTTAGGTAGCAACTTACTCATTAAGGAAGCTCTGAGCAAGCTGAATCATGTAGAGTTTTATAAACGTGGCACAGATTTACTGTATAAGACATACACATTCTTAGAGCTTTAGATTATCACATTGGGGCTTCACTGCAGAGCTTGCTCTCAAGGCAATTGTGGGAGCAGTGCAAGGATTCTTCCTAGTCTGGGTTTCTTCTAGGCTAAGAAATGCCTTCTAATTGCTGGTACTTTACAGTTTGAGATATTTGCCTTTTCTTGCTTCTTTTTTTATTCCGTTTGCTGTTATGCATAATAATTTCCTCTTTCATCTCACACGTTAATTTGCTTACCATTTGCCTCCGATTCAGGACAGAACGTAAAATTTTATTGATTTCTGGAAATTAACAAACTATTTTAGTTTCCTGAGTATTATGAGTTGGAAATATGACATCAGATTTCAAGTATTTGTATACAGCATGATCTCCTCCCATTCTCCATGTTACTTTCCATTTAAGTAACATATTTATAATTTCATCCAAACTCTGTGGTTAAACTCTACTAGTTTCAGCCAGAAAGGAAAATCACAGGATATGGTTTTAATAGATATGTGTTTTAATAGTTATGTGTTTTAGTAGATATGTGTAGTTTTTAATTAGAACACTCAGGCTATAATGTAACAGCTGACTCTTGTTAAACATGTTTATCTAATTTAAACTGTATAGTTACATATCAGAAATAAAGACTTAAAGTCTTGATGTACACCAAGCAGAAAGCTGCCTTCCTCCTCTGAGAAATATCAGTGGCTAAAACTCAGTGGATAATAAGCCCCAGGACTGTAGCAACATGGAAAGTAGAAGTTGTGGGAAATAAGTACGTAAATCTGTTGCCATGACAACAAAATCCTAATTCCATTTTCAAGAGGAAGCCAGTTTCTCGATGAAAAACAAACTGCCTAAACAACATCAAGAATTGTGTTAACTGCCAGTGGGCTAACTGGCTCACATAAATGTACAAAAATCACCACGGTCTTTATGCCGCCTGCTTTAAAACGAGACACTTACCTACCATAAAAATACTGGAAGCATCTCCAAAAAAAAAATCACCCCCCCAAAAAAATCAACAATAAAACAAAACAAAAAAAATACAACAACAAAAAAACCCCAATACTTTATACTTCAATGTGGCAAAGGAACGCCAACTCAAAAGTCAACAGCTTCACTGGTTCAAAAGAACCTAACACTGCAAACATTGCAGAACATATTTTCTTTTAGTTTAGTAAAACCTATGACAGCTACATAAGTCCATTTACATAAATATAAAAAAAGACACACATTTTCTTGGACTTTACAGTCCTACTTGAAATTCAGATGATCTTACATACAATTACTGCCAGATTCTTTACTAAAAGCATGATGCCAACTCATGATGCCAACTAGGCTAATATTCAAAATGTTCCCATTGCAATGAACTGTAGCTCAGTGGTAAACAGCAACATTTGTCCCTAGAAATGTATCACATATTTCCTCCCCTTCAGAAAACTAGTGATAAAAATAAAAGCCTGACTCTTGGGATATGCCAGCTGAAAGACCAAATACTTGATCAAGGTCTGCAATGAAATGGCTGCAACAGTAACTAGACCATCAGTTGCAACATAAAAGCCAAGAGAACCAGTAAAAATATATTATCAGCACCTTCAGATACACATAGCTAGACTAATAAAGATAGATGTCTTAAAGTTGAAGACTTAAGAATTCAAATGAAGACAGCAATTAAGTTTAGGCAAAAAGCAACTCAACAAAAAAAAATCTTTACCTCAATAGCATATTAAATACATATCTTCACCTTTTCCCCATAAATTTTATGAAAAAAAGCAGTCATTGCAATATTCTGGAAAGCTCATTAAATCTAATTGATATTGGACTGAGAGTAAACTCCAGGGACTGCACCGAGAACATCCTTCCCTAAGCACCTCCACAAGCCATTATTGTGCAACGTATCATAGAGGAAAAAATAGCTCTGGACACATAAAAAGTACCATTAAGCAAACACACAATGTAACCTTGGTCAGCTGACACACAAGTGACACAAAAACCTGTGTTGCTTTCATTCTACCTCTTCTTCACATGGAGAGAAACAACTTTTCTTCCCCCCATGTTTCTTTAACTCCAATTTAAGTGTTATTCTTTAAACAGACTAGGTTCTAGATTATAAATGCACCTATAAGGAATCATTTAGTGTTCATAAGTATTTCTGTAATCTATTAAATTACATGCTAACTACTCATGAATGCATTTGAAGTTCTCTTCAAATAATAGCTAAAGAGAAGCCTCCAGCTCAGATAAGGAACGGCAAATCTTTCTGTAGCAGAAGCACCTGAATATTGTGACCAAAGTTCTGGTGATGTTTTCACCTCTTCATCTTAGCTGGCCACAGATTCGTTCAACTACCTACCTTGTGTTCTCTTTATCAGCTACTAACACTGAGATTCAAGACAGTCAGACTAAGTGGGTCTTGAACAATATCTGATTTGGTATGAATCTGTCAAAACTCAATTCCATCATTTGCACAGTTTCCCTCCACTGCTTCCTAGCAATAATTATTTTTAAGTCTGGATTTTTCTCCAAGTTTTCAGTGTTAACCCAATGTGAAAGAATAGAATTGGTATGCCATTCTCAATTATTTTTCAGTATTCATCATATAAAGCCTTTATCTTTATTGACAGGAAAAAAACATGTATCTTTAACTAAGGTAATAAAGGGTGAAGTAACAATTTTCTGAAGAGAAATAGAAAAGAGACTTGCTCTTAGAAGGAGCTAAAGCTTTTTTCTGGTTAACACTCTCTCTTCACAAGCAGCAGTACATTATTTTAAGTTGCACAGGGGCCTAATCTACCTTGATAAAAATAGCACATTATTATTTAGTGACTGTAACCAACTGAACATGCAGATCTTTTTTAGCTGTCAATCTTCATCTAAATCAGTATTTTTTCCCTAGTGCCTGGCCTATTACAGACAACATTCACTTCTGAACTATAAAATACATAAAAGAAAGGGGGAAAATGGAAAAATTCACTTGATGCTATCTTCCCTCCATCCATTTCATCTCTCATGGAAATTACAGTTAGTAAAGTATGTCACGGAATGACAGAGAAATGTACATGCTTTGAGATTTTGGAATTCATAGAATCATACAATAGCCTGCATTGGAAGGAACCTTAAAGATCATCTAGTTCCAACTCCCCTGACAGGTGGCAGGGACACCTTCCACTACACGAGGTTGCTCAGGGCCCCATCCCACCTGGCCTTTAACACTTCGTGGATGGGGTACCCACAGCTTCTCTGGGTAACCTGTGCCAGTGCCTCACCACCCTCCCAGTAAAGATTTTTTTTTCAAATATCTGTTCTAAACCTATTCTCTTTCAGTTTTAAGCCATTCCCCCTTGTATTGTCACTTGTAACAATAACCTCTCTCCATCTCTCTTGTATGCTCCCTTCAGATACTGAAAGGCTGTAATTAGGTCACCCCAAAGCCTTCTCTTTTCTAGACTGAACAAACTCAATTCTCTAAGCCTTTCTTCATAGGAGAGGTGCTCCATCCCTCTAATCATGGTGACCCTCCTCAGGACGTGCTCCAACAGGTCCATGTCCTTTCTGTGCTGGGGCCCCAGAGCTGGATGCAGCACTGCACTGCAAATGGGGTCTTACCAGAGCAGAGCAGAGGGGCAAAATCACCTCCCTCACCTCCTGCCCACCTCCCTCATCCCACTTTGGATGCAGCCCAGGACACACTTGGCTTTCTGGGCTGCAAGTGCACACTGATGGCTCATGCCCAGCCTCTCACCCACCAGCTCCCCCAAGTCCTTCTCATCAGGGCTGCTCTTGATCTGTTCATCCCCCAGTCTGTGTTGATACTGGGGTTTGCCCTGAACCAGGTGCAGCACCTGGCACTTCATCTTGTTAAACCAAATGAGATTTCCATGGCCCCAGTTCTCGAGCTTGTCCAGGTCCCTCTGGATGGCATCCTGTCCTTCAGATATGTAAGCTGCACCATTCAGCTGGTGTAACCTACAAATTTGCTGAGGGTGCACTTCATCCCTTCATCTATATCATTAATGAGGATATTAAATAACGCTGGACCCAGTATGGACCCTGAAGGACACCACTCGTCACTGGTGTCCATCGGGACTCTGAGCCATTCACCACTACCCTCCGGATATGATCGTCCAGCCACTTTCTTATTCACCTAACAGTCCACTCATCAAATCCTTCTCACCCCAATTTAAAGAGAAGGATGTTGTCGGGAACTGTGTCAAAGGCTTTAGAAAAATTCAGATAAATGACATTTGTAACCCTTCACTTGTCCACTGGCGTAGTCCCTCCATCGTAGAAAGCCACTAGGTTGGTCCAGCAGGACTTGTCCTTGGTGAAGCTGTGCTGGCTGTCTCTAATCACCTCCATGTTCTCCATGTGCCTTAGCAGAGCTTATAGGAGGATCTTCCATGATCTTCCCGGGCACAGAGGTCAGGCTGACAGGTCAGTAGTTCCCAGGGTCCTCCTTTCTACACTTTTTAGAGACGGGTACAATGTTTCCTTTTTTTCCAGTCACCTGGGACTTCACCTGACTGCCATGCCTTTTCCATATCAGGCAGAGTGTCTTAGCAGCTCTATCAGCCAATTCCTTCAGGAGTCTGGGATGAATCTCATAAGGTCCCACAGGCTTATTTACATTCAGGTTCCTAAGGTGGTCTCATGCTCCATGCATTTCAGGAGTCTCCTGGCTGAAGTCCCCCAGCAGAACCAGAGTATACAAACATGAGGCCTCTGGCAGCTGGAGCATAAAAGGCTTCATCAATAGGCTCCCCTTCACTGGGCAGCCTGTGTAGACACCAACCATGAGGCTGCCTTTGTTGCCTCAGTCTCTGATGCTTACCCAGAGACTTTTGATCTGCCTTTGGCTAATTGTGGTGTGTTGCAGGAATTACACAGGAGCAAGCCAGAAATACTACCAAAACCTAAAATTTTTCAGCACCAAATAAAAGCTGGTTGTTTTTGAGGTTTTCTTAATTCTTCGTTACAAACAAAGCAAATATAATAAAGCTCATGTTAGCCAAAGATGTACAGGGTCCTGAGTGGGCAGAGACAGCTGGTAGCAAGAGTGACTCAGTGATCAGCAGCAGAGAAGGCAGCTGGAACCATCCATCAATCCAAAAACATTCGTAGAAGCAGATATGACATTCTGTTATCAGCAGAGCAGCACAACTTCAAAAGCTTGACATGGAAAACAATAAATTTTTGTCTCATTTATTTCAGTTTGAGACAAAATAAATTCCCAGTCATGGTCCAAAACTACCAAAAAAACAGAGGTGTCTGAATCCACACTGGAACACCAGCAACACAGTTAAGAACATAGCAAATCAGTAACACAAAATTCAGTGGAAAAAGCTCCTGGCTGACCAGAGAAGAATTCCAGGTTTCTGCACAGAATGATTGGAGCACAGCTCAGGCAGTCAAACAAGAAGTGAATCTCATCAATGCAGAGATCATATAGGTTAAAAAACCATATATATTTGCATTTAGATAAGACCAGGGAGTCTTCCTTGCACTTATTTAGTTCGATATTTAGCTTATTGAAACAACATCTTGCATACCAGTAATCAATCTATAATCCAATAGGAACCAGGTACCCATTTTAATGCATTTCTTTGGGCACAGAGTACAATTAATTTAAAATTGCCATTTCAATGATTTAACATGCAATTTCCAAACTGAGCCACTTGGAAGGCTCCTGAGACATCTCATTCATAAATTTATTAACTTTTAAAGCTTAAGAGTAAATGTCAACATACTACTACTAGCCTATAGGCTATTCAAGTCAATATAAAATTCCACTTCAAATATCAGCTTTACCATACTGCATAAATATTGCTTACTAATGAAATGTATAGTAAGGTATAAATCAATTGCAAAGGTATAAAATGTTTGCATTTTTTATTTTTAAGAAAGTAAAAATTAAAATTACACAATTGATTTGCATAGGTTATAAAACCTGCTTCCAAAGACATTAGTAGTCTTCAGAAATATGAGCTACACATGAAAATTGTAAATTATATTTCTTGTGATGCTATTAAATTTGCTTAATAAAATCAGATCAACAGTACTACAGTTATAAAAATTATATTTACGGACTCACAGGGCACAATGGGAATAGATTTGAAAGTAGTTGCCTGAAGCTTTGAGCTTTATTAGTGAACTCAAATGCCACCTACTGACCAAACTGACAGGAATATTTCATTTTGGTTGTATGAAGGGCATCATCATCCTATTGTATCACACAGAGATCCCAGAAGAAAATTCACAAATTCTTCAGACAATAATCCCTACAGTGAAAAATACTAGATTCTACTTCCAGTCAACCAAGCTCCACATTTAACACAGCCACTCTCAGAAAGGCAACAGGGGTGTGAAGGAAAGTATAACACTTTTGAAGATAAAATAACTAATTGCACTGAGCTCTCATTTCTAAATACCACAAAAAGAAGCAACTGTGGAAAGTCTAGAAATGACAGCACTGTAGAGGTGTTCTCACAAGTTTCTCCACTCAGATGACAGATGCACCTTATGTCACTTCTACCGACCAGTTTTCATAAATGCCTTTTCACAGGCTCTGTTAGTGCTTTACAGATGGGAATTTTGCTGCAGGGCCTTAAAACATAATTCCAGCTCTTTATGCCAGGCCTTACTCTCCTGTGCGACACAAAGCACAAATGCCTGCCTGCACTTCCACCATCCCAGTTCAGTCCAGCAGCGCTGGTAAAACCTGCCAATGCTGCCATCCAATGGAAGCAATCCGACACATCCTGGAAGCACTCACTGGCTGAACAGTCCTGAGGATCAGCTGTCTGTAGAGTCAAGGGGTCTCTCGTTTCTATGGACACAGATGTGCTCATGACATGTGGCACTCAGAATTGCAAAGGATCCTAAAGAGTTCAATTAAGAGGTCCCACATAGTTTTAACATGCTTTTCCCATCTATCTCCCTTTGATTTCTCAGCCTTAACCTAACCTCCTAGAAAACAAACCAAACCCCTCACACATAAAAAGTAAATTATCTCATGGTCTAGTTAAAGGCGAACAAATCGAATTCACTTGTCAGGAAAGGGAAATTACTTTCACTAATCATACATGAAGAAAAATCCTTACTCTTCCTACTAGTTGGAAGATTTAAGTTATGCTAACTTTAATTAAACATATTTTACTTTGTTATAAAAGATCTAAAAACGTTAGCAATTCTGAAAAAGTCCATTATATTATTTTTTGGGATCCAGAATTTAAAAAAAAAAATTGTCACCCAGATTTGAAAGGTTAGCAACAGGTTTGGAGAGGCCTGTACTGGTATTTTAGGTTCATTTCTGACCTGACTTGCTTCTGATATTCACTTCAGCTACAAAGACCATGACTGCTTTAAACAGCAGTGAGCAGGAGATGGTTTGCCTAGACTTACAAATAAGGAGGAGGCACGTTAGTAACAAAGGAACATCCATGACATTGCCATCTCAAAAATCACTGTTTCCCCTTTCATCACGGCTGGGCTTCGCGAACGAAGATTTGGGAAGGGCTCTCCCCACGTTTGTTGCAAGCACGTTGGTGGCTAAAAAGGCCAATATGAGATAGACATGTCCAGTTGCATGTTTCTCCTTTAATAGGAGAATTGTTCCAGTGTCTCACCTATATCATCTGCACTAAGGATCTCCTCTGCTGTACTCCAGAGGAGTCAGGTCAAGGAGGAAGGGACTATGGGGATTCTTGTGGACACACTATTTTGAAACTTTTGATTTGGATTTAACACATCCTTGCAACTTACCTTTAGTGAAATCATGTCTCAACATTTCAGTAGGTAATTCATTCAGGAGTGGAGATATTCAAAACTCACAGTGGACAATCAATCTTGATATGTCAGAAGTCTCACCTGTTTTAGCCTGCCCAATAAAATTGGAAAAGAAAAATGTAATTCTGCTTTAAGTCTAGTTTTCTTTCCAAATTTAGCATCCTTCAGAGACAAAAGACTTTTGTAAGACAAGATCTTGAGGCACTTAAAATTTTACTTTCTTCCAAGAATAATACAGAAGAATAAAGAAGAAGTTTTTGGCCAAGAACTGGGAAAAGTAGTAAGGCTGCCCTAAAAAGAAACACAACACATATGGCTGCTGTTTGTGAGATGCAACTGATGTGGACTTCTTAGCCTTCTTTCATCCCTCTTTCACCTCACATACAGAAACTCCACAGCTTTTCATTAGAGGGATAGGTATAGGCTAGAGAAAAAGAAAAAAAAAAGTGCTGAGCAAGATGAAATGTCATCTTTTTAAGAGGTCACAGAAGATGAGAGTGTCCTGACACACTCTCCAGAACAAAGATTATAGAAATATGTATACACAGACTAAAAGGCAAAGCAATTAGTATTTTGGGATGCTTGGCAAGTTTAGCACTGTTGTACTAAATACCCTGGATTTATATTACGCCATTAAATTAAAATTCTTTGTTCTTTTTAGTGAAGAGAATATTGAGGCATTTTCTAATTGTCATGATGAACTATCCATTTATGCAAGTAACTTTTTATCTTGATCTGAAAATTCCATTCTGTTTCATTCCATATTCTGAATATGCTCTTTAGCAAGTTAAGATCTACCTCTTCGTAAGCAGGAGTCATTTTGATGCCCAGAACTTTTCATTATTTTACTTCTTAAAGCATTGAAACAAGAAAAAGCAGGATGATGATGGCGTTTCTGTTGGACATGCTTTGCTGTGTGTTATCTACAAACACACAACAGCATGGGAACAAGATGTTTGTAAACTAAGATGGTATATATGCCATGTTAGTTTCCTTTTTCCTGTTTTTGCGATCTACAATCTAAGTTTTAGGTTCTCCAATGCTACTGTGTGAGGATTTGCATGTAAAGTAGCTGTGGTACTCCTTTACTGTGGTTAGGTGCTTGATTGCAGTTATGGAGAGGCATTTTTTTTACTTTTTTCTGACAACTGATTGACAAAACAGTGACATCCAGGCTGCACACATGGAATCACAAGGTCATAGAATATCTCAAGTTGGAAGGAACCCACAAAGATCTTTGGGTCCAACTCCTTGTTCCTTGTAGGACTAATTAAACTAAACCATAACTATACAATCCTATCTGAAGGGTAAGGAGAAAACAGCAGTTCATATTCACATCAGCAAGAAGCCCTAGAAGCCCACTTAACTGCATGAAATCAAAGAATCAGAAACTGTTGAGTGTCAAACACGACTCCTTCACCTTTGAAGAAGTTATTTGAAAGCCTGGTTTTGTTTAAGATAATACCTCTCTTTCCAAGGTGTTTTAAATATAAAATATGAAAATGGACATTTAACAAATTTGAAAAAGATGACAAAATCTTGCCACATTACGGATACCAATCAGATTATTAATGTCTCGTGCAGAAATCAATTCTATAGAACATAACATGGTAACATAATACCAGCATTTCCCTTGGCTTTATGCAGCACACTGTTTCAGTATTAAATTATCAGTCTTTATTTTAAGTGCTGATTCTCTAGATTGCATTTGCAGAAATACTGGTAACACTGTAAAATCACTTTGTTGTTTATTTACAAAAAACCACAGTTGTTCAGAAGTGTATATATGGTCTAATGTACTATTTTGTAAGCTAGGGGCAACTTGATAAAGAATTATCTGCAGCCTGACAACCTGTAATCGCAGAAACTTTTGATGACTATATATCATCAGACTCCTTTCCAGCCCTCTCAGATAGTCAAATTCATTTTATCCTCACAGTATCATTGCAAACCCTGGGAAATTATGAGATTTAGATATTGAACTACAGAAAAGATTTCAAATGAAACAGCAAGACACTTTCAGTTTTCCTCTCTAGAAATCAACAACCTAACTTAATGCCTGCCTATGCCTATTCCCTGCCTATATCTATTAGGATCAGACATATTATTCTCTCTCTAAGTGTTTAGAAGCACCTTCAAGTAGAGCTGAGCAAGGCAAGAAGCCGTGAGGAAAACATTCCACTTCTTCTTCATTTCCCCGTCTTCTCAGCTTCATGGTACCACAACTTAACTTCTATCTAACTGAAAAAAAATGCTGGAGAATTTATTTAGTAGAGAAGAGCCATGTCAGTGAGTTAGATGAACTTGGTGAAGAGGCAAGGCTGGTGTCAGAGGAGGAAAACCAAAATGTCCGTTTCAGTAACATCAATTGCATGTGCAGAAGACCTTCTCAAAATTTCAGTCCCAAGGTGGTTAGGCAGTGTCTGAGTGATTGTAGTATGTAACATGGATTAAGTAACCCCAGGAGTAGGGACCAACACTGCAACTTCAACTCAGAAAAATTGAAAAGACAATTTCTTTGAAACAGCAAACAGATGCTTCACTCTAACAGAGCTGCTGTTGACTGTTCTGCTGTGCACCTCAGTAGTGCAACTCCTGATCAAACCATAATCAGTCTTCCTTTTTGAAATAAAAACTGTCTAAGAAAGACATTTTCCTCACAAGGGAGAAGCTACAGAAAAAAATTAAGACAATTTCTGATCCCATTATGATATCTAAGTGGGATTTTTGTGCAAAATACAATCTAACTAAGGTCTTCAAAATATTAATCCAAGGATACAAAAAACCCCTATAAAATCAAAGAAACACTATTAAGTCTATTTTGCAAGTTTTATGTAGACATTCTCTTAGAAATGCTGACACAGTGTAGATACGTTGATATTTTAAAATCTACATAGTTACTTATGGAACGATCTAAGCTAAGATACTAAAGTCAAAGATAATTGTTTACTTCTGTATAGCTGGAAGAAAATAAGTTGCAACACAAAATCAGTTCGATCTCTCCTAACACTTCATGATTTATGTTGCATGTCTACTTCCTATTGCTATTATAAAAAATAGCCTATTTTATGTTGACCATTAATTTTCAGTGAAAAAAAGTCATATTTGAATCCAGCTCTAATAAGGTAGTCCACAAAATGTAAACAGTACCTGAATACCTTTGCTTCCAAATAGCCTGGAGCTTAGATACAATATCATATAGGAAGAACTAGAACTTACTGTCTTACCTAGACCTGTTTCCTTGCAGTTCTTTGACTGTAAGCTGTTAAAAGGTTAATGATGCAACAATTTCACAAAGAGGCTGTCTATTCTACTCTACCCAAGCATGTTCCCTGCTCTAATTGTGCTTTTCTTCAAACCTCTGTGTCAATTATTCTACGATGTCAAGGAGCACCAAGAAAAACCCAAACTACCTTCATATTACAGGGGAGAGAGAAAAAAAAAAGGTGCAGCAGGGTATGTCTGCTTACAAGTAGAAGAAATGGACTGCAGATGATAGAAAATAAAGAACAGAGATCAGTAGACAGCAGATCTACATTTTCACACACTTTTCTTCACAGATATCCCAGATCTACCTACTGCCAATTCTGTTTGTTGCTGTAGCAGAAAGATGTTTCAAACAGGTTAGGCATCTGCTCCAGGCTTCTTGGTCACCCAGGTTGCTTTTGAGTAGATGATCCCAGCCAAACAGCACATAAGTATGAGAAAGAAACAGTGTCACTGGCAACATGACAGCCTGAAGAAGATAGAGAGGAATCCAATGGAAAACAACTGTGTTGGAAGTCAAGTGCAAGAACAAAGGATTCCTTAGAAAAGGAGAGGAGTTATTAAGAATGTTGATAGGGGTCCATCTTCTCCATTTGTCTCTGACATCAGTAAAAAACAGAGGTTATTTAGGGTATATCTCTACCTTTTTCCACTTAATATTCAATACAGACCATAGTCTGTGATTTTTTTTTAAATCCCTTTTGAACTTCTTGATGTTATGTGTCTCTACAGTCTACTGTCAGTTTTGTAGGAAAAAAGAAAAGTGCTTTTTTTTCTAAGTTGTAAATGCTTTTCTTCCTAGCTATTTACTACTAATTCAATTAGTGCCTCTTATTCCAAGACTTGACAAAAATAGTACTTGCTGTATGCGCCTTATCCATAATTTTCATGATTTTGTAAGCTTTGATTGCATTGCTCTTCATCCCTCTTCTCCAAAAGCTGTTCTACCAGCTATTTCAGTCTTTCCTTACGGGGCATTTGCTCCATCTTCTAAATTATAGTACAACTGTATCAATGGAAAAAGAGCCAGAAATCAGGTAAAATACATCATCTCATGGTTTTAAAAATTCATAGTTTCATATTTCTTAGAAAGACAAAAAGGGAAAAGCTTCTGTTTAGGAGAGACAAAAGTGACTGTTTCAGAAAGTCTAGTTGTCTTAAATTTATTATTAGAGTGTCTATATTTTCTTTTACTCTGGTTAATTACAGGAAAGATATTACCCATGTGGCTCAAGTCAACAATTATTCAGAATTCTTAGATTTGTCCCGTTAATTACTTGGCCATTATAAACACCAATAATGTTTGCAATGTGTTTCCCTATTTCTTAAACAGCAGTTGTTAATAGAACCTAGGCCTCATTTTCTGAATGAATGGAGAATGTATATGTATGGTCAATGACTAACAATATTCCACAGACCTGGAGTTATTACACTGTGCACAAGTACTGTATTTTTGGTTACTCTCCATTGACAACATTTGCCTTTTTTTATTCTGAGCTACAGTGCCTTTGTTATTTCTCTCACAAACTCTACTTTTAGCTTCCTTGACATGGTTTTAGTCCCTCAGTTATGGAGAAAGTGTAATTCAGTTGCACAACTGAAGCTTAGAAACAACAGAGGAAAATTAATTGTCTTTTTTGTAATGTTTAGCTGAAAATAAAGCACCTTGGGCAAGTTATTTTATTAAAATTTTAAATATTATTAGAAATTATTACACCACCCCACATAAATCACATCAGGCTTAAGTAGTTTAAAATCCACTGTAGTATTTTACTGAATAATTTACAATCTAGCTTCAGTATGTTACTCAATGATTTCATCTTCCCTGATCTCTATTAATTGTGAAAATCTCACCTGTCAGAAAAACTTCTTTTGTTGCATGTTTATAATCACTGACTACATTGAAACCTAACTCAAACTTGATTTTAGTGTTCAAACTTCCTCTACCGTATACTACTGTCAACAGCTATTATGCTCTGCTAAGCAGCAAACGTAAATTGATACTCTTTTCAGGCAAAGCTTTCAGTTGGTCTACCTTTTATTTCCTATAAAATTCTTTTCATTCTGTTGAACTCAGTCCTACTATACAGCAGGAAAACCTAGCACTGTCATTCTGTCTCTGAAGAAAACACGCCAAGTTCCCAAGTCTGTTCTTGCACCTTTACTTAAAAGGGACAGCTTGTCGTGAGCAGCTCATCATCTGAGACTTCAAATTGCAACATTCTTATAAGCCCTTCCCAAGTTCCTAGTAGAACAACCAATTTTCTCCTTTTTTTAAAAAAAAAGTGCAGCTCCAGCCACAGGTAAAGGGCATCATGAATTCTTTCTTACTGACACCTTCACTTGTGGACAGGCAGTCTCCTAAGACTAGGTAATCAGTTTTCTGACAAAACCAGGCTTAAGCTTTTCTCTCTCACCCAAAGAAAAACACTGCCTAGACACTTCTGCTTGTGCACTCTTAGTCCTGTGTGGTGCAGAAGAAAAAACAGTCCGTTTCATGGAAACAGTTCCACATGTTCTGCAAATGCCTATAAATAAGTTACCACATTAGGAAGTTCTGAGCTTTTCTCCTTGATACATGTTTCTGTGGACTTTTATTCCAGCATTTACTTCCTCCTACTTTCTCCATTGTGTCCTGTGAACACTTAAGTGTTCAAATTCAAGGGAGTTTATTACACTCTGATGTATGTATGTTACAAAGGAGCCCAAATTAAAGAGCAATTTACCTGCATAATACACATAAATTGCCATAACTTCACCATTAAAGAAAAACCTGAGCACCTGCCAAGAAAATGACCGTGCTTGTTTACCCTTCAAATAGTCATCTGTTGGAATTGATATATGCCTTTGGACAATTAACAGTAGATTAAGGAACTGGATTTACTTGAGATGCATCTAAAGGAAATTAAAAAGGGCATTCAGACAGGCAATGAATTTAGTCCTTTTTCTCACCCTTTTTCTGTTTGTTTTTTTTTTTAAAACTCTCTATGTTCCTGAATAATACAATGAAAAATATATTGGGGATGGCTAGTCATTGTGTTTGAAAATAAAGCTTATTTGTGAAAAATTATGTTTGCTTAAAATGTTCTTTTATTAAATTCTGAATAGGTTGGAATGAAAAGAACAAAAACCCCGACGGTCTATTTTCTCTTGATATTTGCAGAAAACTGAAAATGAGGTTTTACTTTTTATGCCTTGACTTTAAAAAAAAAATAAAAAAGGAAGAAAACAGAAATTTTAAAAAATCTTGACAAATTACGAAAAAGAATAGAATTCTCCTGCTCAGACAACATGAAAGGTACCTTCTTGTGTCTCTGCCATTTATTATAATCACTTTAAGCAACGCTGTGTCAACTAGGAGAAATAAATAGTTTTAAACCACACCAACAGAGCTTGAGATCTGACAAGCCATTCTTCAGCTGAACATTTGGCAACAATAGTCATTATCTTGTCTCATTGACAATGTTATTGTTCTCTCTTTAGACATGTTGTATTGCTATATTCCTCGGTTTTTCACTCTCACTTGGCTTTTCTATTCTACTCTTAAAAAAAAAGGGGGGGAAGAAGAAAACAAAAATTAAGTTGATTTAAGGCAGCTAGAATAGGTGTACCCAGAGTCCACTTCTATCCAAAAGTGGAACTGATTTTGTTTTTTTTTTAATTCTGTCTTCTTTTCCACACTCCAGCTAATTCCCCTCCTGTTTTGATTCTTTTTATTATTTTGAGTATTCACATGTAATTTAATGCAAAAGGAATAGCTGTTAAAAATTATAAAAACAATGACAAAAACCCCCATACACACACACAAAAAAGAAAAACAAAAACCCCAACCAAATAAACACAAAAAAGCCCCCCACAACTAAACCGCACACTAACAGCTGTCAATCTTACAGCAGCTTTTCCTTCTATGTACTTGTACAGAAAAAAAAATCTAAAAATTCTCCTTAGAAAAATGTAGGTGTCTTTTAGTTTAAGATCATCCAGTACTGACACTTTATGTCAGCCAAGTCCCACACTGATCGCCTTGTGTAGCAGTTGGAGCCGCTGCAATGAATTAGTTAAAAATCCTGGAATGATTTTTCCCTTTCCTATCTGAACAGACGAGCCAATGTGCCACCGTAACGTTGATGCCTTTTTTCACTAGAGGGAGCCAAAATCCCTAATACATAATTTTAAGTATTGATATTTCCAAGTTTTCAGTCTAGTCCTATGTTAGCAGTCATTGTGGTAAAGATAAATGTGCAACTGTAGGAATATTAGTTTTATTATTAATAACAGTAATATATTATTGCAGGATTAAAAAAAGGACATTAAAAAGGTACTGGCTTATTCCTGCTGGTACAAGTTCACAGGAATTTTGGCAACTAAACATAAAGTCTTGGATATAGCAACATGTTATGCTTTTGTATCTTATGAGAAATAAAATAATCTGGTTTTATTATAAGTAAAGTTATGCAAGTGGGAAACGGGGTGTTGGGACTTCCTTCTTACCTCCCATTTAATTTTATTTCAGGCGTCTCGCGAAGATTGTAAGGTGAAAGGCCCCGTCAGGGCTGTACACCAAGGGAATATTGCGGCCGAGGTAGGATACAATATATAGATGGAAAATTTACAATCAGCCACGTGTCTTTTTGTACAGGGGGGTCCCCCTGTACATGTACAGAGGGGTACGTCACCAATCAATTAAGCTGTACAGGGGGTATGCCCTGATCCAATCAGGTGGGACCAATCAAGTAAGGAACCAATCAGGTGGGAGGGTGACACCCACCCGCCGGTTTGAAAAGTACCCTTTAAGGTAAAATACTTGTTACCTGCTGAATATTCAAGATATTGGGTAGCTGAAGAATATAAAAAAGACACGGGCTCTGGGAGGCGTGTGCTTTTCCAGGCGGGCGGCTTGGGACTGCACCCAGCGCTGCAAATAAAGGATCCTTTTCTGTAAGTTTCCTTGTCCTGCGAAAGTTTTTTTGCCGTTTCTATAAATTGATAAAAGAGAATTTTCTCACAATCTTAGCACTAAAGAAGTTATTTTACATTTAATCATCTCATGTACTAATTCATGCTCAGAACAGGGCTGTCTCAGCATCTCTGTTTTCAGTGACAGAAAACAATTTAGAACACATGACAACTTTAGAGTGCATTGCTAATACTTGTTATTGGACAGGTATATTTGAGACTCAATTTTGCCAAGGCAAAGCAGGGATAGGGATTATATGGAAGTATGAGGGACATTACAACAAATAGCCAGAGTAAGTCTTTCATCATTCAACTTTAGCAGTCCTTCTCACAGAAAGATTTTATATGAGGCCTCAGAGCTGACGAGGAGTTTGAGAACAGGATCAGCCATGGTGCAATGTTAGTGCAGCCTGGACGCATGAGATGTACATTTTGCAGTAACCCAAAGGCAGCATTTGCTAAGGAAACTACACTAAGGCATCATACAGGAAACTACACAGCCAAGCCTGGCTTAACCATGTACAAAAGATTACAGCTGGAGAACATAGTGCTAATTTCAAGTGTAACAAGGAGAATGCTCAAATGGGCCTTTAGGATGAATAACTTATCTCCTCCAGCATTTTGATTGTGTGAAAAAGGTTTTTTTCATATGTTATCTTTGATCATTCCTGTGTTGTTGTAATACTAAAATGGATTTCTATCTGGCAAAAGACTTCATACAGAGAATAAAAGAACTGGATTTGGGGACTTAGGAGTTTGGAAGTTTTTTTCAGGTTTTTCTTTTTTTCTTTTTCCTTTTTTTCCCCCCTTAATAACTTCTGAATATTAAGGCCTTTGGGTTACTGAAACTAAAATTTTTTTTTTTCTTGGCTATAAATCTTCTATGTCCCTCTAAAAAATTTTATACAAGACAGTTTAGTTTTCATTTGTTATCTAGATTGCTCTTCTCTTTGGTTTTATAATTGGCTGTTTATGATAATTTATCTAGGACTAACAACCGCTCACATCAACCCTAATGCATACACCACCATGCACTGCTGTCTCTTTAGGTTATTTTCTATATGAAAGGGACATAAGAAGCAAAATGCTGTTGTTGTTGGAACTAGGCCCCTTCCAACCCAAACCATTCTAGGATTCTATGAATCTATGACATTAGAAAATTAAAAAGAAGAAGAAAAAAAAAAGAAGTTAGTCTTGAAAGTAACATGTCCTTCTTGGGTTCTAATGAAAGAAATTATCAAGCTATCTTCTGGGGGAATTGTTAATGCTCCCATCAAAATACCTCTTAGTGTTCCTTACTAGAGTGGGTTTTTTGGGGTTTTTTGTTAGTCAATTTCAATTTACTTACCTAAACAAGTTTTACCTTTCATCCAATCTCATTGTCCTGGAAGGGAAAAATGTGCAAGAGAGTAGGAAAGTAATTACTCTTTATCAGGGAAAGTAACTCTCATAGATTTGCTAGTGTAGCAGAAAGACAGCAAAGTCATAACTAAGTTAATTTAAAATGTTAGACAGAGTTCTTCAAAAGCTGAAAGCAGACTATGATTATCTACATTGCACTGCAATTGTGCTTTGAATTTATAGTCACATTCTTGCAAAGTTTGCTAAGATTTTAGGTTGGTTTCATGAAATAATGTAAACAATTTGGATGTAAAAATGAAAATTCCCTACAGATGATTGGAATTAGGGGCAGGTAATACTTGTTTAAAGTACTTTAAAACATCACTCAAGTCTAATCTTAGCACAAACAAAACCAAAAGATAAATACATAACATTGGCTTTAGTATCTAGAATCCCATCAATTTTCAGACCTGGACAGTGTCAGATTGTTAATCCACATTCAGTGTCTGCATATTAACTACCAGTGCAACTTCAGCTCCCTGAACTTAATGACTCATGACACTCATTCCAGCCTTTCCACTGCATTAGTGATGCTAAAGAGCACTTTCTAGTCGTTTCTGTTGATGACAGCTTCCTTGTCCAGAATACCTCTCCAAGGCACAACAGCAGAAGCCTTGTCTCCTCCACCACTCACTTCTGCAATGCCCAAGTCTCAGTGCAAACACAATGCAGCTGGGGATGCTTTTTAAGGAAGCTCCCTCAGTGAACCCTACAGGGACGGTAACCTACTTTGCATAACAGAACTGTGCTTGAAAGCACTTTTGAGATCTAATAAAGCTCTCTACGTACAGAAAAGAGGAAGTAGCAACTAAGCAGTGAAGACTGTCTAATAATAAGTTGCACTGTAGTAACAGAGTTATGCATTAGAGTCTGAAACATCATTTGGGAGTAAATGCAACTTGCACTGTCTCTGACTGGGATAGATTTAAATTTCTTTATAGCTGCCTGTATGATGCTGTACTGTACATTTGTGACCAAAGCAGTGTTGATAACACACCAGTGTTTTGGTTGCTGAACAGGGCTTGCACAGTCAAGGCCTCTCTGACTCCCTCTCTCTGAGTAAGCCAGGGGTGAGCAAGAGTCTGGGAGGAGATGCAACCAGAACAAATGACCCAAACTGACCAACTGCAAACTCCATGTGCCATGTAATGACATGCTCAGCAGTCAAAACTGGATGTGCAGTGTTTCCAAAGTAGCCAATCCTCGGACACAAGCTAGGCATTTATGTGCTGGTTGGAGATGGCAAGTCCTTGCCTTAGCATCACTTGCTGGTTTTTTCCTCTCTTGTTCATTACTAGACTATCCTTATCTCAATCCATAACTTCTTCTTTATCCAAAAAGCAAGAAGCACCTCTTTAATTCAGTCCATGGATTATCTTGAAAAGTTTCCATACCAGTGGATGGGAATGTGGGGGTTGGGACAGAAGATGTATTTACTTTTTAGGACAAAGTAGTATGCAGCCTCTTCACATCTCCTTGAAAGAAATAAATTAATTATACAGAAAATATTTTTTCCCATTTTTTATTCTACTAAAGAAAAAAGTGTTAACAAATTCAGCATGGTTAAGTCCAGCAGCAATTTTATAAGGCTTTATACTTCAGTTACAGTAGCAAAGAAGAATTTTAAGTTAAACTTTTGACTAAAATTTGGTTTATTTTAGAGATTTTAGGGAATACCCTTGCTCTAAGATTTTCCCATGAGCTACCAGTATTGGATGCTATGTTTTGCCATAAATAAGGCCTTTCACTATCACTGTTTTTAACTTTATAACGGAAAAAAAACACTAGTGATATATCTTAGATTCTAGAAGAATGATTGATGACTGCTTCAAAGTTTAATGTCTAGGTTCCCACACAAGGAAAACACATGTGCAAATTCCACTTCTGAATCAGAGACCAAAGAATCAAACTGGTATTTTAAATGTCAGTTGAGGACTCAAACAATGGATTTACTAACTTTTCTGATTACTCTTACTTCTCCCTTCTTTAAACATTTTTTGCCCCTCAGGCAGCTGATTCCCAAGATTACATTCTTATGAAAGGAAGAAACTACATCTTATTCTGTATCATTTTGGTGAAGATATGTTATGTAAATATATAGGAGAACCAGAATTGATAAAGTCATTTGTAAGCAAAATTCCACAATGCTTCTTTCTTCATGATACCATTACTTCAGAATCCTAGATCCTTTAAAGATGTGAAAGAATTAGTGTGTATTGAAGGAAGTAATATGTGTCTGTATAATCCAGCCTTCTCTACTAAAGGCAGAGACAGATACACTGTCACTCTCATTTACAAGTTGTACATGGGCCCCTAAGCCTTTTTTTGAAGTGCTGATTTTCAGAAAAAATTTAAAAATACAAACAAAAAACCACACACACACACACACACCCCAGTACTGCAATAGCAAATATTTCTTACCTAGTTGAGCAATGAGTTTAAGACATAGTTCTTTCTTTATACACAACCATTTAGTACAAGCTCATTCAATTCCTTGGTTTGCTTTATACAAACCAGTATCTTCATTTTTCAACAGAAGAATTCATGTTTTGGAATCGTGAGCCCCAAGCAACTCATGACTGTGATATACTTAGTTAAAAAAAAAAAAAAGAAAGTTTTGAAATAGACAATATTTTAAAAATCCATATAAGACACCCTTAATCACATGATTTTGAAGGTATCTCATCAAACATAATCCATCACTATTCCTGTATCCAGGAAAACTTTCCCTAATTGCCAGATCTGTCTCACACAGCTGTGTGATCTCAAGCAATTCACAGTCACTTTCATATTTATCTTCTCACTCATAAATGCAACTCTGAAATTTTTTCATAGCAACAGAGTGCACCAAAGCAAGGCACATACATATATTCTCTTTATGTCTTGGAGCTCTCTGTCTTTCTCACTAGTCTTTACATTTCTCTCGTTTTTGGAGCTCAGGAATAAAATGTAGTAATACACAGCATAAGTAAATAGCTTTCTCCCTTTGACTATGCATGCACTTCCTTAATGTCAGCATATATTTTAAATGATTTATCAAACTGCTTGGTAAACCATATGAAATCAAAATAAATTCATTCCTATTCTACACTACCATGATATTTAATGTCCTGAAAATGTTTTCCTGTATGGTATTCACTGCAAAGTCAAACTTAAAATTACTATTAGACTTACATTTCCTGGACTTTTAAAATAGAAATTGCCATTTTATCCTGATCTAAAACTTCCTTTTTCTTTTCTTCAGCTAAAACTCAGTACCTACTCTATTCACTTTTTTCTTTAAATTTTGACACTGAAGAGGAGAGAGGGGAGAGCAGAGTATATGTATTTTATTTATCTGTATTTAATTATTTTAATATAATTATTTATTATATCTGTCTTTACAGAAAGATGTGATGGAGTTCTGGTGTATGAAAGAATCTTCAATCAACAACAACAAAAAAATTAAAGCAGCATTTTGTGTGACCAGCTGAATTGAGGTGTGTCATTTAATGTGAACACTTTTATTATATTTGCAATAATAGTTAGAATCATCAGGATCCCATACACTGATCAGGAGGACTAACCAATAGAGCACTAAAGATTTATTTAAATAAAGACGCCTGGCACGGTTCTCTAATTTGGTCATATTATTTTATTCCTCATGTCTTCAATGAAAAAAAAACCCAACAGTTACATCAATAGTAAAGTTTTTGGGTTTGAGATTTTCTTCCTTTTAATGGATATTCCAAAAAAAGTACATGTATTTTTGCAGTTGTATTTCTATATTAATTTCCAACTAAAAGATTGGATTAAGACTGTTCATATATACTTGACTGGACACTTTCTGAATTTTAAGTTGTCCGTTTCTTTAAATGACTATGGGCCTCTTAAAGATAGTCATACATTGAAATGATATGACACTGCTGCTTTACCCACTATGCAGAGGAATGTTTGGTATCCATATCATTGGATGTCCTCAATTTAGAAACATGGAATGGCCAAATGTGCTCCTGCCATGAACATGAAAGTATTAATTCACTGTAATGCTTTTCTATAACAAACAATATTATTGCATCTTCCTGTTTCATAATAATTTACTAAGTTTGATGAAATCTCACTGAGTTATACCAGCACTTTCACTTCCACTCTGCACCTAAGAGTCACACTGCAGAAAGTTAGAGAAGATGTCCTGTAATTCTGCATGCGTAGTTTGAAAAGCCTGGGATCTGATCTGCCACTATACCAATACATAAGTTTACTTATGTTGCTGTCTTGAGTACAAGCCTAAATGCAAGCACGTGTCCAACCTTACAGATATAGAGATGTATAAAACAATACATGGTTTCTCAGCTCCTTACTGGATCCCTCTAAGGTGATTGACTTAAATTTCAAACACTGAGTCTTTTTCAGGTTTGAAACAGGTTGAACAGTTTCGCCAGTTCCCTCCAGATCTTGTATGTCTTGAAGAAGGACAAGAAGTTCTGTTAGCTGTGGAGGGGCCAGCTGTTCCCGGCCTCCTGTGACAGAAAGGCAGGCAAGGCACAGCTTGTGTTCTCTGTCAGCTCTATACCTCCTGCTTTCTGCTCCTACAAGGCTTTTTGTATTTTACACATATATATGCAAAGATATAAGAACACAATTTCCTGCAATGCAATACAGTGCTCTTGTTTCCAGTCATCAGATCCCTCAGTCTTGCCACACAGCTAGCAATTTACTAGGACTTCCTCAGGAAACGGAGAAGCATGTCAGCAAATGACTTTGTCAGAGCCATCAAAAGGAAAATTGCTAAATCTCTTTTGCATAACTTGGTGCATGCATAATTCATGGCCCTTCATGGGACAAAGATGAGTCCTGAGTTGTGTCTCCCAAGCTGTGCTGAAAAAGACTATTCAGTCTCAGCACAAATACTACACACTCCCTGTAAGGCTCAGAAATGCCACTGTTACCTGGATGTATATCCAGCTACTGTCAGCCATCAGAAAAAACTTCTTATTCTCAGTATTATGGAGTACAGTTTTCAAGGAGACTGAGCAGCTCAGTGAGGGTACAATATGAAAGTTTTTGTAGATACTGGAGCCCTTGTTACTGTGAAACTGACCCGGTATCTTATTGCGTTGGGTCTACAAGGCAACATTTTGGTTGCTGAGGTGAAGTGCAAGGACAACCTCTGTGAGGAGGGCTGCCCCAAGTGGTTCAGTCAGCTCCGATGGACACACTGAGCCCTGCAGCCAAAGTGGTGGCACCTCTTGGACAATTTATTTAAGAAATGGTAAAAAATGCTGCACAACAGTTGGGAGAGAGAAGTGAGAAAAATGTGAAACAGCTCTGCAGACACAAAGTTCAGTGAAAGAGGGTATGAGGTGCTCCAGGCACTGAAGCAGTGATTCCCCTGAAGCCCATGCTGGAGCAGGTTTATCTTGAAGGAACTGTGGCCCATGGACAACCTATGTTAGAGCAGTTTGCAAAGGACAGTATCCCAAGGGAAGGAGCCACATGGGAGTACAGGAAGAGTGTGAGAATGAAAACGTGGCAGAGAGGAGCTGTTACAGATTGATCTCAGCTTTCATTTCCCATACCCCTGCACCACTCAGGTAGAGGAGTCAGGATTGAAGGAGTGAAGTTGAGCCTGAGAAAAAGGAGGAGGGTGAACAGAAGGCAGTATCAATATTTTGTCTTTGTTTCTCCCCATTCAACTCTATTTTAATTAGTTTTTCCCAACGCTAGTCTGTTCATCCTGTGATGGTACTTGGTAAGTGTTCTCTCTATCTTGACTCATGATTTCTCCCCATCCTGTTGATGTTAAGGAAGGAGAAAACAGTTCAGTGGGTATCTAGCAGGCAGTCAAGGCCAACGCACCATATGCAGTGGAATTTGTCCCTACAAAGAAACAGAACGGTCTGATAAAAGGATCCAGTTTCATTGACAGACAAGTTATAAGGACAAAAATAACTTGTTCACTTAAAATCACAGATTGTAGCAGAAAAAAACAAACAAAAGAGAAAATTGTAAAATTCACATTACAATTTCTCCTTACTCATATTACCTTCTAAGCAAGCTTATGAGCCTCTATGAGCCAAATATTCTCTACAGTTCACACTTAGCATGAACTCACAGAACTTTATCTTTTCTGCTCGTGCCCTCACATACAGCTTAATATTTTCTAGCACATGATGTAAATCGTCTCTTCCTATTTCCTTGCCTTGTAAGACTGGGCAGTGGAGTCTTAAATGATAGTCTGACAGCAGAAGTATCTCTCCTACATTTCTTTGAGTTTTAGGGTTGACTTAGCTCTCTTTTACTTCAGTTAACAGATTCCTGTCTCTAAGTGTTTCTTTCTACTATAGTGAGAGTTCAGCTCTACAGTCACTAACTTCTAATCTTTTGGTAGAAGAATTAATATCAATAATTTCAGACAGAACTTTTATCCCATCTTGTTGGTAAAACCTGAAGACAGGGATCTATATTTTAATACATGAATGAACTGTCTCAGACAAGGCCTCAAAAATTTGAGAAGGTCCCATTGCCATTCTTTTATCTACATTAGTAGTAAATGGACTACATAACTAGTGTCCTGAAAAAAGACACAGAAACATGTTCTGTCTTTAGTGTCTTGCTGTAAAATTTCCGCAGTTAACAGTTTGTAGCCTTTTTTCCTGCTGCTATTGTATCATTTTAATTCTCATTTATTGTGCCTTGCAGGAGTATTTTGAGGATTACATTCTTAGTGACAGTACAAACGCTTGAAAGGAATGAATATATTTTGCATTTTCGCAACTCTTCTCAGCTTCAAAATCACTGCTTTCCACCACTCCCTACATCAAACAGCCAGTTGTCACTGTTTTACCCAGCGGTATAGTGCAGGCCTTCTCAGTAGACTTCCCTATGGTTTGTATGTTATATGGTTAAGTACAGAAGGATGATTCCTCTTTCAGATAGAACTCCTGTTTATCCTCCATTTAGTAAATGGAATAAACAGTTCACATATGATTCCTTCAATTTCTTTGGTCTGTTTTTCCCATCAGCAGTAGGGTGAAGGAACAAACCTCAGCTTTGAGCTGACTTCTGCACGCTCCTAGCAGTTCTTCTCGGACCTAGACTATACTAGCTCAAACACTGAAAACACTCAGTTACTTTTTATAAACTTATTTACACCTAAAAGTACTGAAGTACTAAAAGACTAATCATTAGTATAACCTACCATTATACTACTATAACTAAGAAGGAAAAAGCAGTCATATACAACTTGGACCAAGTGTAACACAGTACATGATTTCATTTGCTCTAGTGAGAGAATTGCATTACTCCAGTACATGAGGCACAATGTTTAAGGTTTTGACCATGTATAATTATTATGTTAGAGTAAAATATATTAGTTTACTAAAATTGACACCTAAGACTGGCATTCCTGTAGCAGAGAGGAAGCTCCAAACATCTGCATTGTAAACACTTGTAGTATAAGCTATGTCAGGTTGGAATACGAGTAGGGGAAGCTTGTGACTGAAATAGCTGTGCAAACAACAATTCCAGATGTAAATACAGTGTTATATACAGTAGCATACAGCTAAGTTCACTTTATGCTTCTTAACTTCCAGTGAATTACAAAATCTAAGGCTACAGTGACATGTTACCAATAACAGGTATTTTATGCATAGGGCCACGTGACAGCGCTTATCAAATGAAAAATTGGTTCGAAGTAATACATGGTGACAGAAGAGGGCCTGCAGCACAGAAAACACCTTATGGACGGAGCTCATTAAGCAAAGGTGCATATTTCATGACAGCTGCCCAGTACAATGCCTTTTGCTGTTGCACTCCACCTGCCATGTGGATCTGGCCAATGCCATACAAACCAGTCCAGCTGGCCAACCAGCTGAATTTTGGAAGACGGATGAGGAATGAGACCACTAGAAGTACATGATACACCAGCAAGCAAACAAGGGAAGAAAGAAAGGTGCCAGTTGAACAAGACTTGTATGATAATACTGTTGCAAACCCTGAAAAAAAGGCAATCTGCCCTAGAAATGGTATAACAGCTCTCTAAAACAGAATTCTGATGTCTTAAGTCTACATGTAGGAGCTGACATATTTTGATTGTTGAAGGGATGTTTTAAGTAACTTTAAACATAGATTTTTAGGAGTATTTCGTAAGGCGACATTAGAGAGTATCTTTAAAACACTGGTTACTTTCTTTGCCAAACATTACTGACACTCTTCTACTAGGGCTTCCTAATGAAAAACACTCATGTGGTTGAATTGACTTTATTTACTTTTTCATTCACTATCTTGTTCTGCAGTAACTTTTGAAATCAGCTCGCAAGTTCAACCCAATCTATCAAAAGTGTTGGGATTTTGAAAGTACAAGTGTGTGGTTATAAACTAAGGTCTAAATGAATGCCCTGGTATCCCTGGTATCCAACAAAGCCAAGTCAGCCTCCCCCTGCCTTTATCCTGTCTTACCCTGTTGCAGCACAGTTAGTAGACATGAAAAGCAACCTGAGGAGTTGAAGAGTGAGAAAGATTAGGAAACAAAGATTGAGATAGTGTTATATGGAACACAAGTGTGCAGAAATAAAGATCTTAGCTAGCTGTTCCTGGAACACTTATTTGTCTTCTTTCAAGTACTTGTAGATTGTCAGGTACAGCACGGTATGAACCTGCAACAAAGGTAACTAGTCTCATTCTGTAAACAAACAAAAAACCCGTATCTACTACCCAGTGTGCTTATGACTGGGTCTGCTCATGTCATCATGTTTTCTTTTCTAAAAAAATAGCCAGTTCTGTTTTTAATTTAAAGCTCGAATGGTTTTAAACCAAAGTGTTCTTCTGAAATAAGATTTTCAAAGTGATTGGCAAGAATCAAAATACGATGTATCCAGTCAGACACTGCAGCTGAACACATATACTTTCCTAGGTAACTGAAACACTAAATAAACATTGCAAGAAAGTACAACCTGTCCTAAAGAAAAAACGGTGGCAAGTGGAAATATAGCTTGAAGATGGTGGTATTGCTCAGCAATAGCTTCGTAGAGGTCATTGTTAGAATAGCTGACAATTTCTACCATCAGCAACAAAGAAGGCTTTACTAGACTCCAAAATAAAAGTAGCAAGAAATGTCTCTGATCTGTTCTGGCCTTTTGGCTTTTGCATGTACTAATCATGTTCACTCACTGTATGTTTCCCCTGCTACCCCCAAAAAACCAACAAAACCAAACAACCACACCGCAAACCAAACAACCACAACAAAATAGTAACAAAAGCAAACCACCCAAAGACCTTAAACAACCAAGTCCCTCATATCGACATGGACTAGGGCTGCAACTTTTATTAATTACAGCAACAGCTGTATTGCACATCCATGAGCAAAACAACCCAAGGCTGTTGAAAACAGAAGTGGGGAGAATTGAAAGCATAGGCCAAAAATAAATATATTCATAACAAACCAAAGTCATCCAATATGCTATAACAAATCAAGGCTACCCACATTCCATTCATATCAGAAAATGTCTTTCTCTTCCAGACACACCAAAACTACAGGAAACTAAAGACTGACAATATCATCAAATAATGACGATAACAAAGGCAACTAAGAAAAAAACGGTCTACTTCTTTCATTATCAGAATCCAAACCACAGCTAAGCAAAAGAAAAATCTAGAATTGACTGCATAACAAGCATTTCTTCTCAATAGAAAAGTTCCATATTTATTTTTAAAATTCTCTGAAAGAGTTACTATGACCGTTCTGACTTGAAATAAAAAGGCTATAAAAATAGTATAATAACAAGAAAACAGACACATTTAAAACTAGCATCTGACAATTCTTTATACAAAGACTAATTGTGGCTTGAAGAATCATTACTGTAAGATTCTTTTTTAACTCTGAATACTATAATCAAAATTTTTATGCACAAACATTTAAGTGGTTACTGTGATTAAGTAAGTCTCTAGTAAATAATTTCTGTCTCCTGCTCCAGAACATAGTCTAAAGTAGCTTACTGTAAAAAAATAGTCACAGGTTTGTCTTTACATTGAAAACACCAAGGGTTATCACCTAAGCAGTAGAAAAAAAGTTTGCTTCAAACTCAGTTTACACTTTTGTTAGCTAAACATTGAGAAGAAAACATTAATAGATACTACGCATAAAAAGCAGGCAAAGTCTCCAAAAAGCCCAGAAGCTGCTTTTTGGAGAATTAATGCCTCCAACAAATCAATGGTAATTTAGACAGGCCTTATAAAACAGTAGTTTAAAGAAAACTGTGAAAGTTTCTTAGCTGTCCTGATAGATGCTAACTTTAAAGTCTCACTATAACCATTTAAATGCCACTGTTTAAACTATTTCTCTGATCTTCTCAGCAAAATATTCAGCCAATGCTGCAGTGATCCAATGTTTCTGTTGAAATGTTCTAATCACGTACAGATACTCTATTCAGACAAGGCAGCAATCTGTTCAAACTTTACCTGATAGTACTATAGATCAGGTGTAAGTAAAGCCTTGAATCATGCTTGTCCAGTTACCAGTTTGTTGTTCACTTTAATTAAATTCATACAGTTAAGAAATTTTACGCATACACATACCAGTTGAAGTTGGGTTTTTTAAACTTGAAAATCATTTAATTGAAGATGATGTACTGACGTATTTTTAAAGGAATTGCACAAATAATTTAAGAAATTTATAATTAAATTATGAAAAAAACCATACTTAGTTGGTCAAACTTAGCCAATTTATTTAAACTAATCACCAGTTAATTTTTTTCTTCCATAATTTCAGTTTCTATGCACTGCATTTAACAAACCTACCTGCATTTTAAATATTAAGTATTGACAGATTAATGAAATTTAATTCTAACAAGACTTTGTATCTTACACAAAATTCTTTTGACATAACTACTTCTGATCAGCTGTATGTGTAAACAAGACCTAAGCAAGTACCAGATTTAACCCAAACTCATTTCTAACAAGGCTAGTCTGAAAATGGCCCACAGGCTAAACTGACAAAAAGTTTAGACTAGCTTTTTCCTCCTAGAACTGAATCCATTTATTTTTCTTTTAGCTAATTCTATAAAATAAGTTATTTTTTGTTACCTTTGTTTTCTTCTCAATCTCCATAATCTTTAACACTGTTCAGCCTGCTGGGTGGTGAGGCCCCAGTGAGGAAGGGATTCTGAGCATGGTAAAAAAAAAAAAAGAGCTAGCAGAGGCAAAGAAGTCAAGAAAGATGTAGTATATAAGTCATAGGATAATGGCTTACATAAACTTTTTTTTTTTTTTAGTAGAAGAGAGAATGTAAAATTAAATAGAATAACTGTAGGGGTAAAAAATTAATGAAAAGAAGCAAACTAGGCTACGCCTGCTGCATATAATGTCTGCTGAAGAGAAGAAAAATATTTGTTAGTGTATTATATCTCGAGTTGTTGTATTTGAGCTCTCTGGGACATGTTTTAGAACTAACTGAAGGGTAGAAGGACAAAATCAAAGTATGGTAAGGGAGTTGTTCAGAAAGAAGAAAAAGCGAAAAACCAGTATATAACTCCTTGTGTAGTTAAAACTTAAGGATACTTCTTGTATTCATCTTGCCTAACTAGATCCAGTATTTAAAGCTTCCCAACTTTATAACGGAGAAAGCTTCTTTGTCCAGAAGAACTTCTAAATGTTACGAACAGAACTTTTCTTAACACAAAGACTTTTCTTAAACATACTGTGTTTGCTTATAAATATAAATGCTATGATAAACATGAACGACTACCACTATTAAAAATATACGTTAAGGTAAGTAGCCTGAACACATAGACATTGAAATGGATTATGCTAATTGCAAAACAGTGCACCTATCTTGGACAGTGTATTGATTACGTTTTGTCTACAAGCAAAAATCCGATTCATGAACAACTATGGAGTGAGGTATGGGGTAAATCAGTGACACCATGGGCATAATAAATATTCTTGCCCACATCCTGGTGAGGTACAGAAACTTGTAATACAGTTTCAGAAGAAGACAGCTTATTCCCATGGGTGGTAGCTTTCTGTAATAACAAAAAGCTTTGTCCCTCTGTCCTTAAAATGTTGTGTGTCACATTTCTCTCTTGATGCAGACTGAAGGCTGTGTGTAATAGAAGTCAGTATTACTTATGTAATAAGGTATAAAATGCTGCTAAGATAGGAATATCATCCATCTGGGAAAGAAAGAATTGGTTAAAGATGCGATATGAAGAAGTTCTGATGTGAAAGAAAAGCCCTTCTCTCACACAGATGTGGGGAAAGATCTCCAGATACTGTTGTGACAATTTTTAACCACTGTAAATAACAACTGCTGCATGTGCAACTATGCCGTGACCCAGTTCAGAAAGTTAAGGGACCAAAAAGCAATTGGTTTTGAGTGGGGCTAGTTTTTGGCTCATATGGCAGACAAGGATGGAATCACAGCAGTTCTAACACCAGTTATTTAAACCACTGTGAAACCATACCTTCAAAAGGGATTTCCAAGGCAGCTGAGAAACTCTAAGGAATCTAGCTGAAGGAAACCAAAGAATCCAGGAGTAAAACATAACTAAACATGTAGATGTGCTGGTTTTGGCTGGGATAAAATTAATCTTCTTCACTGTAGCTAGAATGGGGTTATGTTTTGGATTTGTGCTGCAGTGATGATAACACAAGCATATTTTAGTTACTGCTGAGCAGGGCTTACACAGAGTCAAGGCTTTTTCTGCTCCTCACCCTGCACCACCAGTGAGCAGACTGGAGGTGCACAAGGAGTTGAAAGAAGACACAGCCTGGACAGCTGATCCCAACTGACCACAGGGATATTCCAGACTACACAGCATCATGCTCAGTACATAAAGCTGGAGGGAGGAGGATGGGGAGACACTTGGAGTGATGGTATTTGTCTTCCCAAATCACCATTACATGTGATGGGGCCCTGCTCTCCTGGGAATGGCTGAACACCTGCCTGCCCATGGGCAGGGGTTAGGCAAATTATTTTGTTATTAATTACCTTAAAACAGTTACTTTCATTTTGAGACTCTTGAATTTACACTTCAGTCCGTTGCTCTTGCAGAGCTTGTCTATCACAAAATATTCTCGTTCAAGCTGATTTGGGCAAACTTAAGTGCTTCAGTAAGAAACATAGTGTAATTATATCCTTCTTGCAAATTTTGTAGCAGTTTTCTTGTCTGACCAATTTCTAATGCAATTTTTTTAACTCTATAGGTATATTTTTTTCTCTGCCGTCCCCCACCGAGATTTTGTGGTAATTTCCTACGTAGTGCTTAAGAGCTGGGCTCATGTGTATGCCTCATCTGGCCTCTGCAGTGCCTCAGTGCATGACAGCCAACTCCACACTGGGCCAGGTGGGCTGAAGGCTCGAGGAAACTCCAGCAACTCAGTTGAAGGGTAGTGGGTACATCAGCTGTCCACACTCCACTGAGCATTGTTCACCCTGGAAGGGCAGCCATGAGGTAAGCTATAGGCCCAAGAGGTCTCCAGCTGACAGACTGTGGCTCTGATGTTGGGTCCTGGCCAACACAACTCTTCAAGCTTGAACTGATTTGACAGCTGCTGTGACCACCTTCCTCTTGTATACCCACACGGTAACTGGCTTCCTTCAAGCTTCCCTTCGTTGATGAGCAGTGTTTTCCTGGTGATATGACTCCTTGCACCCTTGCAGGTGTTCAAAGGTCTGGCAGTAAAGTCGCCATAATCCTCTTGCAGCGACAGAGCCTTATGACCGGGTGTGCCTGCGCCTGGCAGAGGGCAGGTAAGCTGCTTCCTCTTCCCAACGAGGTGTTGTTTACAGCACGCCCTCATTCAGCTGCTACTTTCCTTTGCCGCCCTGGGAGCTTTTGGGCACGCAACTTAAACGTCTTTTTGTGTGTGTGTGTTTTTTGGGGTTTTGGTGTTGGTTTTTTTTTTCTACGGGGAGTCTCGTTAAACTAACGCTGACCACTTTGCAAGGCATGGGCGTAGGTCCGGGTGGATCTCCTTGGACTCAAGGAGGAAGGCCAGCCCCCATCCAGGGCACAGTGCAAGCCCCGATACCACTTTTGACAGCGTCGCTGGACTGAGAAACGCGGCCGCGTTTGTCGCCGGGCTGTGATTTCACAC
>NW_021939718.1:2232489-2428432 GCF_001715985.3 Manacus vitellinus | reverse complement strand
GGCTCGGAGCTCCTTGTAGTCGCTCTGCCCTCGCTCATCGCCATTGTTCGCAGGCCGGAGCGGCCCGAGCGCAGGGCAGCGCCCGCCCCTCAGCGAGGGTTCCCCCTTCACCGCCGAGGTTGGGGCTGTGGCGTGTTCGAGGGGAGCACCCCGGGGCAGGCAGACCCTAATCGCCTTCACACCGTTGATTCCGAGGGCGCAACTCTTGATCTGATTATCAGTGAGTTTATACTTGCGGCCCATTTCCCGTGAGCCCAAACTTTCTCTGGGTTCACCGGATACTGACTGCAGCGATCTGACTTAAGATACGCATGTATATGGAATAATTATCATTCCATCTGTGAGATCTTGCTGGTGTGAATTAGTGGGGACTCTTGTGTTAAACGGGACAGTCTTTAATTTTCCTGCTCCTCCCCACAGGTGTATGTAAGCATTATGTATGTACCTGGAAATGCCTCCACTGTGTTTTATGTATGAAATACATTTTACTAAGCAAGCCTTAGCTGAACCTTAATATTTATGGGTTTTTACCTGCGTGTACAAGTAGGCATTTTTTTCTTTAAAATTTAGATTTACTTTGTTCTGAAGTCAATACTATGGTAAAAGTTAAGACATGAGGTATAGTACAAGTATGCAGTAAACTGTTCTTCTCACCCTGCAAAAGCTAAAGAAAATGTAATTTTCATAACAATTCCTATTCTGCAGCTAGTGTGTTGGCAGAAATCACCATCTTCATAGCATCATCCACGAAAAGTTTCATAAAGGAGCATAATGGCATAAAGAAGTGTATATTGGGACCCAGATGGAGTCAGACAAAAAGCTGGACAGGTTTTTTATGCATTTTTTATATTTTAATTAGCTCTTCCATTTTTTTAAAGTGTAGCTCCTAAAAAGACCTGTTTTTTGTTTGTTTTCACTGCAGGAAAAACAATTTTTTTTTCTCAGACAAGAAAATGGTGATAAAATGTATCAGCAATGAACAGATAGCACAAAAAAAGCTGGTTTTGAATTACAGACATGATGTCAAACATGCCCCCTTTCACTGTTAGTGAAAAAAACAGCTTATTTTTGGTATCTCTTTAATTGGAAACATACTTTGAAATTGTGTTAATGTTTTTCTTTACTGTCTTAGGTATTTTTGGAGAAATCTTGAATACCCGGTGAGAACACTAAAGCAAACACGTACAGAGTCTGGAAGACGTACGGAGTACCAAGAAGTGGATTCCTAATATCCACCTTGTAACCTGAGTGGACTTTTATTTATCTTTTCTACTTCTTACTATTTACAATGAATGGGCACAGTGATGAAGAAAGCGTAAGAAACAGTAGTGGAGAGTCAAGGTAAGCACTCACTCATTTCAGTTATTCTTGGCTATATAGTAGGCTCCTATACTTTGTTTACTAAAACTAGTTTATATTTGAACTTAGTGCTAAAGCTTCATGGTTAACAAGTGGATCATAGTTAGGAGGACTGGACATGCTTTCTTACAGGTGCTTCATCTGCTTGTTACATTCACATGGTTTCAGCTAAGAATGGGAATGATCTTGTATACATGTTACATAATAAAGCTTAAGAAGTATTAAAGCCACGTCAGCATCCAACAGAATAGTATTACTCTTCTGAGGAAATAAAGTGTGTGAAGTGTCAAAAGTGGAAACGTTGAATTCAAATGTTAAACTAAAGCTACGGTCTATAAAGTGCCAGGCACACATGCGTAATATGTGTTGTATAAAAGCCTAACTAGACTGTCTCCAGGTGGGGTAGTGGTTTGTTCAGTTTTTGGTGAGGAGTACTTCGTGATTCTGTTAGTCTTCAGAACTGTCACAGTAGTATAACTGCAAGTGCTAACTTTGTATTTGTTATCCGAAGTGAAAGTACTCTTTCGAGTTGTGTTTTTAACTAAAAAAATAAAAATCAGTCCTCTAATGTTGAATTATACTCTTACAGCAAGTGCTGAGGGTTCACATGTCCGGAAAAGCCTGATTAGAACATCCTCGCATCCATGCAGAGTGACAGCCAATTTCTAGGGGTGGAATTAAGTTCTTTTACTAGAATGGTTCCAAGTTCAAAAAGTCCCTCCTGCGCTACAAAGTTTAGATTTCTAAAACTAGAAATATGATGAATGCTAAAGGTTTAAAAGTCAACTTGCAAATAAAAGGTGGGTTTTAGGCTTCTGTTCTAAGAGGCGATTCTGACCATGCTGTTTTTCTGCCCCGCTATCTGTCTGGTCACAGCCTGGTGAACTGGTTAGCTAATTCTGTCAGTCAGAGGGTCATAATGAAAACTAAGTTTTGCAGACTTTGTGGAAACTTCCAGTTGCGTAGAGAGAGATCTAAATTACTGTCTCAAAGAAGTGCAAGAAGAACATAGTTGCCAGCTGATCATGTGCTGGCCGTTAAGCTTGCAACTTACCACAGTGTTTGATGGGCTGGGAAGAAGGGGAAGAAAGAAGTGATTTAAGTGACTCTAGGTGCAAATCGCAAGGATATCTATGAACAGTAAAACAGAAAATACTTTAATAATTCTTGTGTATTTTTATGTCAAGTTTCCTGGTGTACACAGGATTGTCCCAGAAAAACAGTAAACTTTCAGCCTTGTGAATAATTTGTAGGTTCTAATACATAATAATTTTTGAAAATGTCTGCTTTCATAGAAGTTGATATTGTTTCAGTTAGCAAACAAGTTTGAAGTTCTTCTGGTGAGGGGCAAAATATTCCTTGTTACTTAAACCCAACCGAACAACAAAAAATTCCAACAAACTTGAACTTACCCGGGACAAATCTGATGATTTTGTGTGTGAACTTTCTTACTACTTGAAACAAGCCACCTTGCTAAAGATTTGTGGAAAAACTATGTTGTATTGAACTGTGACTGCCCATAAATACCAGTGTATCAAAATTATTTAAAAGCTGTAGCAGTTCAAAAGACTAAACAAGTTAAATGTCATGAAGTTCTCAGCAGCCTAAGGAAAAGTAGGTATCAGAAGGATACATAGTACTCAAATTTTGATAGTTGCCTGTGGAGCGAGACTTTGTCCTTCATCTTAAATGTCTTGCTGAGCACATTTTAAAACTTCAAAAAGATTTAAAATGCAAAAAACTATTTTTTTCCTGGGCTTGTGTCCCTTGTTAACCCCATAGCCTAATTCACAGGCAAGTCTTGGAAAGCTTACTTTCGTGTTTGACATGCATTATCAGGAAATCATTCTTGTAAATGAAATGTGAAAACTTTACATTTTACATGATGGAACTCTGTCCTATCTAACCTAGTTCCATTATTAAAATAATACAGAATATCCTTATATGACTTGCCCTTGGTTTTTAGTCTTTTTTTTTCTTTTTAATTTATAGGTTTCCAGTACTCGAGATGGTTTTCACTCCAAGGGGAGTTGCCTTAGCAAGCTGCAGACAGATAGCTAACTGTAACTTGGGAAGTGTTGTGGTAATTAGCCTTCAAATCTGAAAATGTGAATTTTACGGAATGGAACTAGAGGTCACTAACAGAATATGTTTACTAAGCTTCTAGTGGTCCCATTCCATGCAGAATGCTAGAGAGGGAAGTGGAACAAGTGAAGAAAGCAATTGAGAACTGCTAATGGCAGTAAATTGCAAAGAAGATCAAATTCAAAAATTAGTAGGATAAAAGAAGAGATGAAGGCAAAACCAGTGATAATCTGGGCAGCGGCATTGGTGATAACTACAAGAAGTCTTTGAAAACTTGTGTCAATTTACAAATTTAACACTTTAAAAGTGCAGTAAAGCCATTCACCAGCCTTTCGTGTCTGGTGTAAACTCCTGTGGCTGTCCTTCTGGAGTGACAGTCTTGAAATAAAACCTGATTTAGGGGAGCCACCATCATAACTCTAGACAGTTAAGCAGTGGATCAGGGCTGCATTTGCAAAAATACACAGGCAGAGGACACAGCATCATATTGTTTTATGGAAATAATTATGACTTGCAAAAGGTGTGGAAAGTCTCTAGTATTCTCAGCAGTACAAGGGCTGGAGAAGGTTGATCGTAAACCTTCGACTATGCATGGATCTGCTTTGTGGTAAAGAATGGTAGCTCTCCTTAACTCACTGTGTCTGGCTGTGAAGATGATTTTTTTTCTGAAGTGTGTGAGAGGAATGACCAGTTTGCAATTCTGCTGCACACCTTGCCAGGGTTGCATATGTTCATCTGTCTGCTAGATGACTAGAAAACTTTCCCTTGTTGCAGGTGTTGATCCTGAAGTTCTGTTTTGTTACAAGTGGAAGAGTACATGGCCACACTATTTGGACTTTCCTTGCCTATTTCAGCAACCTCTGAAGCTCTAGATCAGTATTAGAACCAAACATGATGGAAATTGAAGGCTATCATAAACACTTACCTAGTCTTGTTGGTTGGTGTTCTGATTTTTGTCCAATAATCATGTGGATTCTATTCTCCAGCTTCCTGTTTACTTGAAAAAACTACTCTAGTATTTTTAAGTAGCTCAAGGTAAAATATCAAAGGTACTGTTCGTCTGGAGAGCGAGTGTAGACACACAGAGTTTACAGCAGTACTCTGCGAAGCTGACTCCTAAGCGAAGCATCTTTGTATAGTGTTCTTGAAAAGAGCTCCATTACAACCTTCAATATGAATAAATACATTCAAGTTATATAGTAATAAGAAAGCTTAATCAGCAAGGAAGGGCAGTTATGCCTGAACTGCAAGGTAAGTACCAGGTAGAACAGGGACTGCAGCAGTGAAACATAGGTGCTAATTGAATAACAATCTGATTTCCCATCTCATTGCTCTTCCTGTGTTCTTGCAGACCAATGTATAGAGGCCTTGATGAAACCTTCCATTCTGTAGGTAGTAAGACATGTGCTCAGTGCAGTATAACTGGATGGTAGCTACCTGGGGTGTAGTTCTCCCATTTTTGCAGTAAGCAGAGGGCAGCTGCTAACACCAAAGACTTCTACAAGTGTTTGCACACTTAAAAGTCATTGCTAATAGAAGATAGTAATTTCAGTGGGTTTAATTCACTTTGTGGATTGAATAGTCTGTGGACCACAAAAGGTAATTAAGTGAAGACCAAAGACTTTGTCAGCAGGTTTCAATTCGCTATATAAATTCATACCTTTCATAGGAAGGAAAAAAGATATATTAAAAGTCACGACTTTAGGTTCTTGCTTTCCTGAAATGTAATTGGGAGTTAAAACAGAGATTGACCAAGCAGAATTATGCACTGGATTATTTTTGATAGTACTTTAATACATAATAAAAGTCTGTGTATACAGCAAGAGAGAGCATATACATAAAACTATATGTGTGTAGATGGATACTTACTGCACAGGATTTCTCAGATCAACAAAAGAACCTGATTGGTAAAGAAAACTATTGGTAGAACTTACTGTAAACATCTAGTGACTAAAGCAAGCTCCTCACTTCTGTTAGCAGTATTTTTCCCTTTAATTAGCAAATTACTCTTTTATCAGGGGTGATCTCTTACAGAATTGAGCGTACTAAAGCATGGTAAGGTGTCACTATCCAAGTTAAAACATCTTTTGACTTCTTTTTGGAAGAGTTCAGATAGAACATGTATTGAGATATCCAATTAACATTGGATAGAACCAAGTGTGGGTTTTGGTGTAGTGGTTTTTGGTGTGGGCTTTTGTTTGTTTGTTTGTTTGTTTGTTTGTTTGTTGGGGCTTTTTGTCTAGAAACCTTTCCAGCTAAAAAAAGAAATTATAAACTCATGATCCAGATGTGATCATACACATGGTTTTAAGTTTGGCTTTGGGAGTCCTGCTGAGTTTATCCAGGTCCTGGTTATAGTCTAACCTAACTGGATGGCAGATACCTATTCCACATATTATAGATGCAGTTCCACCATTCTGTGAGTTTCACGATTTTAGCTGATGTGAGCTTTTTGCATTCCTCAAAACAGAGTGAGGTTCTGTGAAACAGGCAGTCTATACACCAGACCTATTCAGATGTGGCCCCTCAAGTGGCTTCTTTTTTTCCAGTTAAATTCCGTGTAATACTTTTTTGCTGGTGGTCTGCAAGGAGCTTCTGGGAGAGACATCATGGTGGTGTGTCTCAGTCCAGCTGCATATTGAAGGTGGTTGCTCTTAAGATGTGTGACTTGTGTCTCTCAAAGACTTGCAGTGTGGTTCATAGCATTGTGTAAGTTGGTAGGTAATCAGCAACATTTGGTAGATTGAACATAATACTCTTTGTGCCCTCTGTTTTTTATTGGCAGCAATAAATAACATAAGTCATCCTTATGCATCTAGTCAAACAGTGAAGATTTCTTGCAAAAAAAAAATTAAGAAACCCTCCACTTACATGATATTTGCCTAAAGAAACTTGCTTGTGAACTTGCAATTTTAGGAGTTTGGTACTCTGTGCAGTTCATATTCAAATGCTTACCTGTCTTCAGCTTGTTTGAAAAGAAACCAACAACCAAACAAAAACCAGATAGTCCACTGTAGTCTCAGATGCTTATCAAAGGCCCTGCAGAAAGTAATCTCTTTTTTAGTATGTTGAACTTCATTTTGCATGACTTGGTACTCTCCTGCTGTTCTTGAAAAAGAACATTATTAAGGTAACTTCACCTAATGAATGCACTTAAAATCTGTGACAATAAACTACCTGCTCTTGGATTCATTATTATCCTAGACCTTACACGGGAGCTTAAATGCTCAACCAGTTCTTTTGCAATGTGACTTGTTTAGCTTTCCATTTTAGGATTTATATTTCTGGTGCCTAGTTCCTCATTGTGTGATCTTCTCAGGGGCACCTTTTTTTAAGGGATAAGCTAGTGAAGCTAAACTTAAGACTATTGAAAAGAACTGATGGCTCTGTGTCAGGATACTTGCTTTAAGCCTGTCATCTCCCCAAAACATTCCCCTTTTTCATTTTAAGGGGTGGTAGTTTGGAAAAAAGATAATATTTCATGTTTGTTTTAACCTTTTACCTCTTCTGATACCTTCATTAAGCTATGGTGCTTTCTTTCAAAAGAGTCTGCAAATAAAACTGCATTCAGGTATGCATTTGTTGTGAATATGTAGAGACTAGTCAGAAACAGTGTTTATAAAAAAGAACAGAAAAATTCCTTCAGTGTGTCAGACTTCCATATCAAATCAGATTTGACCTGTGCTGAGTAAAATGCAACTATCAAGGGCTAGAGGTAAGAGGTTTCTTAATATGTCCTGAAGGGTGCTCTTTCTAGATTTATACCTCATTTTGTCAATATGCATGAAACTATAATTTTTCATGTAGAAATTCCATCCTGAGAACTGCTACTCATTTTCAGTGTATACTTTTGCCTGCTGCTGAAAGTTATTAGTGACAGCTGACTTTTTGATCATTGCCGTGGTTTGTTTGCAGGATAGAGAAAAAGTCTCACTGCAGCAGTACTGAGATCATCACTGGTGCTTTATCAGTCACGTTTGTTTCTATTTTCCTTAGCCTTATGACGGTCCACTGTTTCATACTGTCTTTGTTTATTTTGGTGGTTTTTTTGTTTTGGCTTTTTGGGTGTTCATTTTTTCCTTTTCTTTTGAATAAAGTGAATGCAATGTAAGGTTTCTTACTCAGGAGCATGCCATTTTCATATTACCTTTTTTTTTTAATAAGTAATATATTTAATTTGCCTGGAGCTGGAGGAGGGAAGAAGGCTTATGTAATGCACAGAAGGACGACTGAGAAAAGCAGTAATTTCATTTTGAGTAATGGAGTTAAGTGTCTTAAAAGAGCATAAATGGTCTTTATTGGTTAATCTTGGTAAACATTTTTTTACTGTATCTATTTTATTAACACCGCCTCTGTTTTGTAGCCCTGTTGTTTTCATCTACACTTCCTGTTCTAATTTTTATGGTGTTTATAATTTCTTAGGCGCTTTGCTTCTTGGAAGAAGGTAAGGAAAAAAAAAGTTGGACCACCAAGTAAAGTTGGTTAGAAGACATCAGCAGTACAAGAACAGGACAAAAAGACATGATGTGACACAGTAAAATAGGGTGAATTTGACAAACACAGGTTTATGGCAAACATTCTCAGTTAACTGAGAAAGAAGTCTTGTATGCTGGCTATTTGGCTGATTATATAAGTGTGGCTTTTCTCCAGAAGAGTTGAATGAAGAGAAGCAGGTTCCAGCTCTGGACTCTCCTGCAGAGAGACCTTCTCGACTAAGTTAGGAAAAGGTGGGGGAGAGAGAAACGTCCTCATTTATGCTAACTGGCTGAAAATAGCATAGGTTTTCTTTTACTTTCTGGTTTCAATCAGGCTTTTGTTTGGAAGAAAGAGGTGGATACAGTTGCACAGAGCACAGACAAAAAAAGGCTGGTTAGGTTGTACTCAAACTATCTCTCTTACTCTACCCTAAATGTCTACGGCAGCATGGTAAGATAACCACTTTTGTGTTTTGCTGAACTGTTTCCAATAGGATCATCTTAAGCAAAGACCCTGGCCTATACAGGAAGAGGAATTGTCAAGAAATAACACACTGTGCATCTCCTTTTCTGCAAGGGGGACTCTGAAGAGAAGGGACTGGAAGCGCTGTTCCTGAGACACTGTTTATGTAACAGCATTAAACAGCAGGAGACAGCTAATTGTGACAATACTCCATCATTGAGGAAATATGTAATGTTCCTTGTGTCCTACTCCTAGAGATATGATACCAGAATCTTAGTAATTAGTAATGCCAATTCAGGTGATTAATTTTCTGGAGGTCAGTGATGCTGCTTTGCACGAATGGGCATTACTTGTTGCAAGGAAAGTTAGTCAGATTACGGACCCTAGTTAGACTACATCAGCTGACACTTAAAACTCCTTGTCTAGAAAATAAATTGCTTATAGACTATGTTTCAAAAAACACAGGTGTAAAATTAAAGAATCCCATAGGCAAAAGTGGACAAAAAAGCAACCAAGGGTGTTGTAACGATCTCACAACTCTTAGCTCCCTGAATTTATGTTTTAACATCTTTTTTGCAGAGCTTAGGTTCTGTTTCTTTAATGCAAGTAAACTTTCTTGCTATCAGACAGGGGGGTTTTGTCTTTAATGCAGCAATGATTTTAAAAATCAAATTTTATTACAGTGTGAAATGTCTTCACTTATCATTTGGTTTGCAATGGTAGCTTCCTTTGCTACTTTCAGAAAATACACGTTTTCTTATTTTGCACCTCCTTTTCAAGGAAGATAAACCATTTCTGGAATTCTGCTGATAAAAGTTGTTAAAATAAGAGATTACTTGTCTTCAAGCTTTTAGACCTCTCTCAGGGCTATTATGATTATTTTTGCCTTGGTATATAGCTGGCTGCTAGGGTGTCCGCTTCAGCAGATAGGAAAATTTCAGCTGAGTTACTATAAATATGATGAAACTTCTGGATCATGTTTGTCTTTTCCTACAAACTTCAAAAACTCAATTGCATTTCAGAAACTCTGCTGAACAGGCTCTCTAAGTTTGCAGTGATGCTGGTAGACAATGCAGTGTGTTGGGAGTTGTGCGTGCTGCTGCTCATTTTCTCAGTCACATCCACAATACCACGCTTCATGGAAAAAGGGAGAAGGTATTACACCACGTAGTAGTGTAAAGACTTGGAAAAGGACTTGCAGTGTGTCGCAATTCAGTGTGGATGCATGTACTAAAACTGAAAAATACCAAAGACCCCTTTTTCATTTGAAGTCTGTTTAGCTTTTTTTAATAACTCTCTATTGATTTCTAGTGGCTTATACTTCAGTTTCAGGACAGGAGTCTCAAGAAATACTGTCTGTTCACTCCTGCTTGTTTTTTCCCCCTCTCCTTATGAAAACAGAGACTGTTTTAAAATGGTTTATCTGTTCTTCCTATTGGTGGTACTGACACCATAGGGGAAAATAAAGAGGGCAGCAATAAAAATGAACACACTGGTGAGGACTGAGTGTGTTTTCAAAGTATTATAGGTCATATTGTTTCCAGTGGTGTTTGAATTGTGCAAAAATTTCTCTAACTCAGAGCAAGGGTAGGAGTAGTTAAGAAGAAATTCTACAGTTCTGCATATTTTGTTTCTGCCTTCCCCCTTTACTGTGAAGAGATGACAAATGTAAATGCTCTTGAATTCTGTGTATGTAAATGTGTGTACCTTTTCTTAAATAATTCCATCTTTACTCTTAGGCTTAGCATCTAGCATACTAGGATTTAATTTGAATTACTACTCATGTGGAAGAGAGTTGTAGTTAATTCTGCAAAAGGGATTACAGATCTATGTTCATTTTTAATAGGCAAGGCTTGCTCAATATGTCTGGGTTAAGGAGAAATCAAGGCTTCTCTTCCTTGTTTTTTTATCACATAGTGCAGTGATTTCCAAAGTTCTTGTTTTTGCACTCCTATCAATATTTAATCACACATCTTTAATGTATATATAGTTCATTTATAAATTATGTACATGCAGTAATACCTGTACTAGTACCTACATTACAAAACGTACACAAGAAGTAGAAGATTTAGAATTATGAGATAAAGATTAAATAATATTTGAAAATGTTGGGGTTTTATTGGTAAAAAAAAACCTTTTAGCACTCACAGAAAAAATTATGAGGAATATTCTTGTTAATTAAAATCTTGGTTTAACATTTTGTGGTACAGTGGTTTGAAGGTATAGTTCTCCTTTAAGTTTATTTAGGTAAGATAAAAAGAAAATCTTGTTTTAATGACTGACACAGCTGAAGAAGATAGCTAAAGATAAATGGCTCCAGGGGGAAGAAGTGCATTGTTGACTGCGCTTATTAAATCACAGTACTTTTTTTTTAAATCATATCAACTACTTGTGTAAAGGTTTTTCTTAAATTTTGTCTAATAAATTTTCATCTACCTTGTCAATTAGTTCTTACATATTTAAAGCTTTGCAATCCCTCCAGATTAGTGTTTTTAACAAATGGGTTCAAAACCCACTGAAACTTTTTGGAAGATTTTCAAACAGATTAGAAATTTCTGTCTCCTAGCTTTTAAAATGTACAAATACAATAGCATTTATAGGTGACATGCATTGATTTTGGTAATAAGATGACATAATGATGGAAATATTTCCAAACATCTGTTTTCAAAATGCTGTCTCTATAGCATGAGTTTCTTTTGAAAACCAGTTGCTTTTTTATTGTTGAAATGTCATCTTCACCTGGAAGGAGTACACAAAGTTTATTTTTTTCAAAAATGTCTGTTGTGTAGCATGCTACTGGTAACAAATGGATTCCACAGAAACAGTCACTGTATTTGGAACACTTCTTTTTGAAACCAGCAACACTCCCAGAGGCCACCAAAAACTAATATTCACGGTCAACAATGCTTCTAAGCAGTTGAACCTCTCATGGTATAAAACTTTCTTATGGTCACTCTTTATCTTGCCACAAAGTATTGTAAGTACTTTACTGTTTAGTGGTCTTGTTTTCATAAAAGTAAGAACATCAGTGACATCCTGTTCTCTTCTTGCTCCGGATTCTTTGCTGCAATAAATTGCAATGGATGAATTTCATTTGTGCTGCAATATCTATCACCCCTACTAGATTCTAATTTTTATTCCAACAACCATATCATTGCTGGTTACATTTTCACAGTTTTTCCATAAAACTTTTTTTTTTTAATTAAAGAAATAGTTTACTGTTCATAACATAGCTTCTCTAATACATTTCCTTCAGTGGCTCATGAAAAGTAGTTTTTTTGTGTATTTCATTATTGAAAGAGAAAGTAGTAAATACCAGAAGTTGGGACGTGATGGAAGCATCTGAACTTTCATCCAGCTATAGAGCAAACTTCCTACAGTGGATGATTTCTTCTAATACTTGTTTCTTCAGATCTTCACCACTGTTTTCTGTCTGTCTTTCAACACCATTTGCTGACAAAGAAATGCACTTCAGTTTGTCACTGTAGGTTTCCATGCATTATTTTAACCATTTTTACAGTAGCAAAAAGTAAATTCTCTGATGGCATGGGGCATGTTTTTCCCTTTATCTTAGGTAAAATAACTTCAGAATTCAGGCTGCTACACATTTATCATTAAACTAAGTGAAATTTCGTAAAGTGCAAGATTGAATATCACATGACTTAAAACTCTACTGGGAAAAATGAAGGTTTGTCTTTGTGTTCTGGATGGTTAGTTTTCAGATGTCTTGCTGATTGTGATGGCTTCATGCTACCATTGGCCAGTGTCTCAAGGCACAGTATGCATTTAGGGCGATAGTAATTCTTAGCAATGGTGGATGTAAATACCTATCTCAGATAGTCTTGATAATTGAAACTTTTTTTAACCAACTTCTTGTCAGATGCCATTAAATTGTCATTGTATTTTACCTTGTAGTGTGACTGATGAAGAGCTTGTACAGGAGGAAGAGAAGTGTCAGCTCTGCCATTTTCTTTTTCACTTGCACTCACAGTATTAGTGTTACCTTCCACTGTTTCTTTACAGGGCTCTTTTTAAACCGGTTCTCCATTTTGTAAAGGTTAGTTTCATTAAAGCTAAGTAATACTATCCATAAATACACCTAATCAGGCAGAGGCAGTCTGAAGTCCATCTCACTGCACGGAATAGGAATGGAATGATTGGACTGCTGTCGCTGCTCTGAGTTGTGGAGCACAAACTTCCCTCAGGTTCCCACACATGACACAGGGCCCTCAGACTTGTGGACTGAGTGAGCTTACCAGTGACAAACCATACATTAAATGTTTGTAGAGGTGAATTTGTCATTGGGGTTTTTGGGTTTGGGGTTTTTTTTTTATTTCCTGGGTTGTTACTTTGTTGTGGCTTTGGTTTTTGGTAGGGTTTTTTGACTTCATTTGTTTGTTTTAGATAAAAATAAATCTAAATAGAAGTTCCAGTATGTTCTTCACATATCCTGTTGGTTGTCTTGCACACCTTCTGGTTGTGTACACCCCTCTTTGAAGACTGCCTTCATGTTCAGTGGTTTGTCTTGTCAGAGAGGTGCAGGCTGGAAGAGCGGGAAGCTGCTTCTCTTTCAGTGAACACCTTAAGGGCAAATAGTGTAGCTAAAAGATTGGTTCCTTAGAGGATGATAAAGTCTTTAGGTAAATCCTGGCTTTCCTGACATCAATTAGCGGAAGTATGGATTGTCTTTCTCACTAGGGAGGCTGGCTTTCAGAGGTAGATTCTCAGTTAAGTCCTGAGGCAGGGTCACTGGACCCTGCTCTTGTGATAATGGGAAACAACGACTTGTTAAGTTTTGTGCAGATCAGCACTACAGGTGAAAAAAAAATAAAAAGTACAAACAAAGTCCTGGTGATGTTATATCTGCGGAGGCAAAGTGCTAGTAACAGTTGGTCTCTGTATGTTGAATTGATGTGATATAGTAAACTGCTAGTATCTATGCTGAATGGAAGTTGAAATGGCAACGTGTTGCTACAGTGGGGGTTCAGTAGGACTTTATTTTCAGTGCCTTGTTTCTTCGTTATGGACGCAGCTTAAGAGACGTGGGTGGAAAATGCCACAGATACACTTTTTCATTTGTTACAAGAGGAAAGGTAGCTCTTTATTCTCCTCTTTACGCAACTCATCTTCCTTTGTCTCAAATGAGTCTGCATATTCTGGTGGATTTCTTGATTTTTAGAAAAAGCTAGATAGGTCTGTGTTTTTATTTTATTGCTGCTGCTTTTTTACAGGTATTTTGTAAAAAACAAATAAGGCGTTCCTTTATGTCAGAAGCTGATTACTGGTGTGCTCTGGTCTTAGTCTAAAACTGCTTTACATGAGATAGAAGCAGAAAAAACCCAGTTGGTAATCAAGTCTGTTCTTTCTTTCTGCCTTGTAGATACAGAACTTTAGAGATAATTAACTCTTAGGCTGAAAAATTCTAATCAGTTTCTGTTTGAATAGATAGCTACTCCTGTTAGACAGTAGAAGGTTTCAAGTTTTTTTTGTTGTGTTGATACAAAAAGGTTTTCTTTAAAGTGCCTTTACACAAAATATTATCATGAGAAGTGCTAGACAATTTTTTTTTAAAGTAGAAAAAGGAAGAGGACAGTCTTCACCGAGAAGTATATAATAATTTAATCTAGGCATAAACATGTTCTCTTTTGGATCTTTTTAGTGACTTAAGTGATAAGAAGAAAAATACTAATTTTCTCTCTAATAATGAAAATACTTTATACGCTGAAAACTGAGCACTTGAACTCTGTAGCTCTTAGTGTAGGGTGTGTTTTTTGCCTTAGGCTCTGCATCACTGTTACTGTTCATTCAAAGCCTTTAAATTTCTCAAGAGGAGAGTCTTTTGATATGTGCACTGGTGTAGTCCACATATCAAAATTTGGGGATTTATAGGTGTTACATATTATACAGTGCTGCTTGATACTGTCTTAATGGTCTCCAATTTGCCTTTATTGCATATGTTCATGCAGAGTTTACTTATTACTCCACTTCCTACTTCCTTTGCAAACAGGGGCTTTACGTTTCTGAGTTACAGTGCTGTCTTTGTAGAGTTGTAGAGTGCCTCCAAGTCAGTGTTCTGCTGAAGCCCAGGTTGCAACATTGTATGAAAGGACAAGATAAAATAAACAATCCATTTCTAATCCTCAGAGCTTGTTAGTTACTTGTCCTGTGGCCAGTGATCCACAAAGTTCTTCACAATTCAGTAGAAATGAAGCTGTATTTGTTAATCTTACCTGATTTTTTTGTATGCGCTGTAGTTCTCTGAAGATGTCAGAGAGTATGTGGTGCACAAGGGGAAGTGTACAGGCAGAACCTAGTAGTTTCACACATCTGCATTACTTTGGATGATTATAGTTAAAGGAGGCTCTGACCAGCATAGACTAGCCTTGTGTGTTGGAACTCCTGTAGTGCTTTCTAAGAGTTAATTTCAGACTCTTTTTTTATGCATGTGCGTATACTGCTGTAGCATCCTGAGTTTTGATAAATATTTCAGCAAGTCCTTTCTGTTTCCATAGTTTTAAAATTACTTGCTGCTACTTGGTTTGTCTTTTCACCTTTCCTTCTGCTAATCGGATGCTGACTAAGGCCTTTGAATTTCATACTACTGTTTTTTTCAATTCTGTGTACCAATTAGCTGTTAGTCTCTGGTAGACATCCTGCATTGTCCTTCATATATGGTATCACTAGGGAAGCTCTAAACTAGCTGTGGTGAATGTTGCTATTTGTTCTTTGTTCTTGTTTCTTTTAATTTCAGTCCTTTCTCTCCCCATCCCTTTTACTTCTATCTGCAGATTTGTTTTGTAGTCTTGCATTTATTAGTAATGTGGTTGAATTAAAACTTTTACTCTCTTCAGATGTTACTGTGATGCAGTTGAGTTGTATGAGTTTGCTTTGTCCAAATCAGGCCAATCTATTGTGAGCAATTCCAAGGATTATGAAATTGCTCTTACTTTGCTGGTCCTTCTTATAAGCCTAATGGGAATTCATTACCAGAATCCCAGCTTTGTTGAGAGCTAGCTGGCAAAATAAGGCGTCTCTGTGTTTTCTCTGAATATTATATGATCCACATCTGTTGGTATTATTTGACAGAGACCTTAGATGATAGCTGATCTCTTCGTAAATAATAAGATTTAGCACTAGCTAGTTTTTTTGCGTCCAACTCTACAGCAAATAGCATTATCCACTAGACTTTTATTTTCCTTATCTCAGTCCATTTGGTTTTGAAATTACCACTCAATTCTTCCTGGGAAGAACAACAAACAAAACTTCTCATCAGCTGTCTGTCCCTGGAGATGTGCAAGAGCGGTCTGGATCTGGGTGTTCTGGTTTAGTGTTTTAGAGGTTGCAGTCACAGTGCTGGGTGGACAGTTGGACTGGATGATCTTGAAGGTCTCTTATAACCTTGATAATTCTATGATTCTGTCTAGTCAGTGTAATTTTTGCTTACTTATCTAAATAGACTGTAAATTTTATATTTTCTTCCTTGTTCTCCCTCCACCATTGTCTCCTGTTCATATGTTTCTCATAATGTTAGCAAGTTGACCAAGGTGGCTTATTCCAGTGTTAGTTTCCCCATGCTACCTTAGAAAACACTACCTTGTTTTGGTTGCCTCAGGCTCCTTGAGTAATTGAACCTATAGTTAGCACTGTATTGATGTGTGTGAACTATTTTACTGCTGTATGGAAAGCTGACTTAATTACCATCCATATGGCTTAGTATTTTGCACGTTATTATTGTCCTCTTTGAGCAAGTCTTGTCCTGCATGGAGGTATTTGATTCCTTTCCCCTCCTGCAAGGTTATGTAGAATTTACACATTTTTGGTGACTTTTTATCACCGTAACTTTGGCTGGTGTTTACTTGTGTCTCTTCATGCTGAGCTTTTTTCTATTTCTCTTCATTTATAGTTAGTGCTGCCTTCTGTAGTCCCACTGACATTTATGGCACTTTGTTTTGCTGAGAAATGCAGTTGTTTTATAATGGTGTGATTTACCCAGTATTTAAGGTAAGGCGACGTTTGTGTACAGAAACATTATTACAATGAAAATCTCTTTGGACAATCGTCATCAAGTGCCATTAATTTCTGGCACAGTTTAACCTCCAGTCATGTTCTGTAGTGGATGACCTGCTTTATTGGCAGGTCAGGTCAGTGTTACAGCACCATGCCTGAAGTAAGCCTTTGATGAAGGAAACTGGAAATTTGGGAGCAGCCTTGTTGCTTCCCAGTTTTCCTCTCAGCAGGTGCAAGGAAGCCCAGCAGCAGTGTGTTTCCCCACATCTCCCCCTCCAGGGCAAGGAAGTTTCACCATGGTGTGTCTGTTTGCCTCTCTGTCTTTTAGCGTTACCAGTTGCAGATGGCTGATGGAAGTGCAGCCTGCAGGGGTCTGTTTATGAATAGCTTCATTTCTTCTCCACTGGCACAATTTTGTTGGTGCCAGCAAAAGCAGAAAGAGGAGTGGGTTTGCTTTGTTTTGTAGCTTTAAAATGTTGTCAGTTAAGTGTGCTCTAGGGCAGATGATCAGTCTTCCCTCTCCCCTGCCCCATCTCCAGCTGACTGTACTGTCAGTCAGATGAATTGTGCTGGCAGAGACTGGCCGGGCTTTGATACCACTTTTTAACATGTTTGATTCTGCTTCATGTTTACTCTGGTTTTTAAGCGTTTGCAGTCAATGTGTACATAATTTAAAGTTGTTTTGCTATGTGATGTTTCTTTTCTCACAATATCTTTGAAATTAGTAGTATTAGTAGTATTAATTTACTGAGGAATCTTACTGAAGTTTTAACTCAGCTACTCTGTGAAGTTGTTCTAGACAAACAAATGTAAAGTTTTTGAATGGTCATAAAATAAATATTGGGCATTCTAAGTATGTTAAATCTGGTGTAAAACAAATATACAGGTGAAATAATCTGGCAGTTCAAGTGTATGCCAAGGAAAGTGCCTTGGCACAAGTCATACTACACATGACAAATTCAGAATTGTCTGCATGGGAAAATTGTCTTTTTGTTTAACAGAAAAACATGGTCTGTGTAGCCTTTTGGTTTTTTTTTTTTAAGGAGTACTGCTAATCTGAAAAGATTGAAAACAATCTTTAGTTGGACAGGTCTTTATGAAGTAGATTTAACTTAAAATGGGGTTTGATGAAGCTAAGCAAGGATTTTGGAGGGGGTGAAGGTGGACAGTTTGTGTGGGTAAAAAACATTTCTATCACGTTTTATTTTCCTTGCTTAACTCTGCCATATTAATTTGAATGGTTTTGCATTATATTTCCTTTTTTTGGCTTCACAGAGAGTATCTGGTTACACTTTGAATTTTTATATCCTGTATATTTTTAACTTCATTCATCTGAACTTATTTAATTGTCTGCATCCATTTTTGTGCTACCTATATGTCTGGTCTAACTTAACAGTTGACTTATAGGTGAAGCTAAGGCAACTTTTTTTTTTCCTTTTAATCCTGTTACCTTGGCAGTTGTGTAATATCCTACTAACTTGCCATTGCAGCCGATCAGATGATGATTCCGGGTCAGCATCAGGTTCTGGATCTGGTTCAAGCTCTGGAAGCAGCAGTGATGGAAGCAGCAGCCAGTCAGGCAGCAGTGACTCTGACTCTGGTTCAGAGTCAGGCTCTCAGTCAGAATCAGAGTCTGACACATCTAGAGAGAAGAAACAAATTCAATCTAAACCACCGAAAGTTGACGGATCTGAGGTAAAGAAGACACATAAATGAACCCTTTGGAGGAAGGGACGGGGGGAATATTAAAAACAATCTTTCTGTGCAGTTAGTTTCAAGAGCAGTGTTCATTTAAAAAATAAAAGAACATAATGAAGTGTTCTTAATTAGATTTTAACTTGATTGGATTAGTGAATGCATTTCCTTATCTGCCTTAAACATTGGGCAAGTTTCTCATGTGTAAATACTTGAATTAGTGCTTTTAGAATTCTCACATTTTTAAGTATTTTGAGTTAAAAGCCTACCTAAATTTCATCAGAGTGAAGCATACCCTAATTTATTGGAATTTACAGAAGACAAAGACACATGTAATGTTATTTCTGAGATTCTATTTTTACATTGTTTCTCTGGCATTTGGTTTCCTTGTATCAATAATTTACATTTTTTTCTCTAATGCTTGGTTTCCTTGCATCAGTAAATGATGGTATAAAAATGTCAAGCTTACATACAGTTGGCCATCTTTATCAGTAAGTCAGCTAAAGGCAGGAAAAAGTGGTGTTTAGAAAAACCTTTAATCCAGTGGGCCAGAGTTACCTGCATTCTCCTATGTTGTATGGACTTCACTGGAGTATTAGACCATATTTATGAAAGGTAGTAGTTTATTAGTTACCACAAGAATTGAAGACTGTTGAGAATTCTGTGTTATTTTTTTTTATGTACTTTGGTATTACTGTATGAAACAAAAACTTAGCAGTTAAGTGGTCTGAAAGAATTCATCTGTGTCAGTTTAAAACTTAACTTTAAAACTTTTAAATGTTTTACCTTAACAATGCCTACACAACTGTTGCTAAATCGTTGTAGTAATTGCCCTGGCAATTAGCATATAACATTCTGTTTTGCAGAAATCTTACTACTTTAAAAAGCTAGCTGATATTATTAGTTAGTACAGTATTTTGTAATGAATTTTTTAAATTGATAAAGATCAGTCTTAATAGGATGCTACTTAGGAAAAGTGAATATGTGGTAAACTGGATACTCAGTATGTTTAACTGACTTGGCATCTCTATTCCTGTTTAGTTTTGGAAGTCTAGTCCAAGTATACTTGCTGTGCAAAGATCAGCAGTGCTCAAGAAACAACAGCAACAACAGAAGGCAGCCTCTTCAGACAGTGCTTCAGAAGAGGTGATTAGCATAATTTAGATTTTTAAAATGTATATATGCCTGTCTTATTGTCTTATGTTAGAATAAAATTAGTAGGGCCAATTGCTATTCTCTGAGTGTGCGTACAAGTCTGGGTTTAGTCTGTAACAGTAATATTCAAATAACTGGCAATTTTATAAGGAAAATAAAAATATCTCTAGTTACTTGTTTTCAAGTGAGTTGTCTCAAAATTAGAGCAGCCTCGATTCCATGCTATTTTTAGATAGATATTCTGTGTTGTCTTAAGCCACACAGTACTGCCTTACATTGAATATTTGTCTCCTTGAGTTTTGTAAAGACAGATAAAAATGCTAAAGTATTTTTTCAGTTTGTTTCTTTATAAAGTGGCTGCTGCAGTTTTCAAATATTCCGTGTAGAGTAGAAAACTACGGTTTTATAAATTTTTCTAATAGTTACCACAAAAGAATTCTTGTATTTTAAGTGAGGCCTGTGTTTCAGGTGTTTCAAAATCTAAATCATAGGCTAAAGAAATGTTGACTTCATGCTATATGAACATCTTTTAAGAACACTAGTCTGAACTATGAAATGGAAATTATTTGCAAAGCAGTCTTTTTGTCCTTCATTACAAAGGCTATGCCAGATATTGCAGTCATTTGGTTGGATTTCTAGTTCTATGTGATTTAGCAGCTCCTCATTTAAACTTAAAATTTAATCACCTGTCATTAAAACATTAATTTACACCAGTTAAGCACTCTCTTCCTGAAAGATATTTTTCAGGATAAAAGTTAATCTAAATCTAAACTTAAGCTGATGAGATTGGCGTTAGCAAAATCTAAGTTTAAGAGGATTCTTGTTTTTTCTTTGAGTTTAAAGAAAGAAGAAGCACGCTATTCTGAGAGTTTTCTTAAACTGCTATTTTAATATGAAACAATATGGAAGGTGAGAAGGCTCCTTCTCAGAGTAGGAGATTTTATTGGAATTTTGATAGAATTGTCTTGATTAACGTGAGGCTGCTTAAACCATGACCATGTGTGTAGTCACAATGTTAATTTTTTAAGAAGGGGTTTTTTCTGATGTTCTCCAGAGCTGTGGTGGCACAGTGTATTCATAGATGGATAAATACAAAAACAATAGCAGTCTTTATCTCATTCTGTATTAACAGTACACTGCGGGGGATGAAGAGGGTAAAACATGAATCATATGCCTCCAGTATGGAGGTAAAAGCTGATTTATCTTTTAAATGTTAGAAGTACTTAATTATTTTTGTGATAATGAATTGGGTTTGGTTTTTTTTTCCTTCACCTGCAGGACTCTTCAAGTAGTGAAGATTCAGCAGATGACTCATCCAGTGAAAACAAGAAGAAAAAACATAAAGAGTAAGATATTTTCATAAGTAATAGCACAAATTTTTTATCATAGAGACATGTGCTAATAATTTATGCTTCATTTCCTCATCCTTGAAGTGCTTATGTTCCCTTTTTAATTCGTCTTGATCTTTCATATCCAGTTTTACAGTTTTTAAAATAGACTCTCAAATGAACATCGTATTAGTTTCTTATAAAAAGAGTCTACACCATTGAAAACATTAATCAGTGCTTTTATTTTTAAAATACTTTGTTGCAGTTTGTTTTTGAACTGAAGGCCTTCCCTAAAAATTCATGTAGAAATGGGTTGTCTCACAGGAAATTCAAGTTATAATCCCTCAGTGCCAGATTCTTTTCGTTTGGATTTGTGTGGGGTTGTTTGCGTTTTGGGTTTTTTTCCCTCTCTGGTATGTTTAAAAGTTTTTATATAGTTTTGATAGTAAATAACTTTATTAACTAGCAAAGAGCTTTTACTGAAAGTAGGCTCCTTCTAAATGATAGGTTATATGTTGTAATTGTAACAGTTATGGAGAATCAGTGACCTGTGTTTTTTATGAGCAGTGTGTAAAAATTGAGCCATTCTATCATTCTCCGTCTCCCAATTCATAAATCACTTCAGGGTTAAGGGCTGCCAGTATAATGTCTTCAGGAAATGTTAGTTGAGTGGAAAAAAAAAAAAAGGAGACATAAAAAAAAGCACTCTGCAAAATGGTACTTCCTTAGCAATGAGCTGTTATTCACACTCTTTTGTAGCTATGAGTTTGATTGCATCTAATAGCATACTTCATTCAAGAAAGATATTAAAGTTTAGGAAACTGTAACCAAATCACTTCATGTATCCATTGCTCGAATGTTTATCCTGTGGCTCATATGAGAAAGTCTGTCTGTAGTTGTTATCTGACAGACAGATCAGAGATTTCTCAATATATAAATCAGTACATGTTCAAGCCTTAGAGGATGGTGCTTTCTATCTATTATATTTCAAAAGAAATACAGGTTGTGGATTCATGTTATTATTTTTTAATTTACTGCTTGTAGAAAAAGTATTTTTTAAGGACAGCACTAAGGAATTCCAGTCGCTCCAGACAGAAAGACAGCTTCATTGGGGGCCCAGTGTAAATGCCTTTCTGCTAACATAAGCAGTGTGGGGAATAAATGGGAGGAATGAGAGATGTGTGCACATCTGCAGGGCTCTGTCTTACTGGCATCGTGACTCCTATGACTGGAGTATTGGAAGGATACAGGCTCTTCAGGAAGGTCAGGCTGGGAAGAAGAGGAGGTGCTGTTGCCTTCCGTGTCAATTACCAGACGGAGTGCATGGAGCTCCCCCTGCAGGTGGATGACTAAGAGCTTAGGGATCAGGATCAAAGGGAGGGCAGGGACAGGTGACATTATAGTGAGGGTCTGCCCATTATAGTGGGCTGCCTTACCAAAAGACCAAACCAATGAGGCCATCTACAGGCAAAGAGGAGCAGCCTCACATTCTCCAAGTGTTAGAGAAGCCAACAAGGAGAGGTACTATATTGGACCTTACTCTCACCAACAAGGAGGGGCTGGTGGGGAATGTGAAGCTCAAGAGTAGCCTGGGCTGCAATGACCATGAAAGGGTGGAGCTCGAGATACTCAGGGCAGCAGACAGGATGCACAACAAGCTCACTGGACTTCAGGAGTGCAGATTTCTCTCTTCAAGGATCTCCTTGGCAGAATGTCAGGGGACAGAGCCCTATAGGGAAAAGAAACCCAGGAGAGCTGAATGATATTCAAGGATTGCCTCCTCCAGGCTCAAGAGTAATGCATCCCTCTAATGAGGAAATCAGAGAAGAACACCAGGAGGCTTGCATGAGTGAACAAGAAGCTCCTGGACAAACTTTAACAGGTAGCTTACCAAGGATGGAAGCAGGGAAAGGTAGCTTGGAATGATAAAGAAAAATTGTCTGAACAGCCAGGGATCTGATTAGGAAAGCTAAAGCACCAGCAGAAGTAAATTTTGCCAGGAATATCTAGGGTAACAAAAAAAGCTTCTTTAGATACATCAGGGATAAAAGAAAGACTAGGGAAAATGTGAACCTTCTCAGGAAGGATATGTGATAAAAAATTAGATGGAGGTTGCATTCAAAGAGTTGTGGTCAGCAGCTCAATGTCATTCCTCAGGAGTTGGTATTGGGAACAATGCCATTTAACATTGTCGTCAGCATCATGGACAGTGGGATTGAGGGCATCCTCAGCAAATCTGCCCATGGCACCGAGCTGTGTGGTGCAGTTGACACCAAGCTGGAGGGAAGGGATGTCATCCAGAGGGAGCTGGACAGGCTTGAGAGATGGGCTTGTGTGAACCTTATGAGGTTCAAAAAGGCTAAGTGCAAGGTCCTGCACCTGGCTCGGGGCAATCCCAGGCTGGGCAGAGAATGCATTGGAAGTGGTCCTGGGGAGAAAGACTTGGGGGTGTTTGGTGGATGAAGAGCCCCATAGGAGTCATCAGGGTGCACTGGCAGCCCAGAAAGGAAATCGTGTCCTGGGCTGCAGCACAAGCAGAGTGGGCAGCAGGTCAGGGGAGGTCATTCTGTCCCTCTGCTTTGCTCTTGTGAAACCCCACCTGGAATGTTGCATTGAGCTCGAGCCCCCAACAGAAGAAGGATGTGGGCCTGCTGGAGCATCCAGAGGAGGCCACTAAGATGACCAGAGGGCTGGAGCACCTCACCAATGAAGACAGGCTGAGAGAGTTGGAGCTATTCAGCCTGTACAAGAGAAGATTTCTGGAAGTACCCTATAGCACCTTCCAGTACCTAAAGGAGGGCTATAAGAGAGCTGAAGGGAGTCTTCTCACAAGGACATATAGTGATAGGATAAGGAGAAATGGCCTTAAGCTGAAGAAGGGTAGATTTGGATTAGATGTTAGGAGGAAATTCTTTACTGTGAGAGTGGCAAGGTGCTGAAACAGGTTGCCTACAGAAGCTGTGCATGCCACATCCCTGCAGGTATTCAAAGCCAGGTTGGATATGGCTCTGATCAACCTGGTCTAGTGGAAGCGTCCATGTCCAGGGCAGGTGCGTTGGAGCTGGATGATCTTTAAGGTCCCTTCCAATCCAAACCATTCTGTTTATTAAGACATTCTGTACCATTGTTCATGTGTCATCTGTACAGTAGATGTATTTGGGATGACTGAAACAATGAGAATGTAATTTCCTCCAGGAGACAACGTCCTGAAAGACAAGAAAGAGAGGAGGGATCAAAATGCCGATTCCTAGGCTTCCCGATGCAAAATTTAAGGAAGATGTTTCTTAGTAATATTCCACCTTTGATGAACAGTACTACTGCTCTAGCACCCTGGTCAAGTAGACCTAAACCTGATATTGGTATAAAGATTTATCAGTATCTCAGCAGTGTATGCCCAACTCTTTGTTTTTCCTTGTACATTAAGCTATTAAGATTAAATTCACCTGTATAATGTCAGAGTTTGAGTCAAGATACTGTCATCACTGGGTACATCTTTCCTGTTGCGAAGTAGAAGATCTCAGTTAAGCACAAATAAGGAGATCCTGCTGGTCAGTCACAAGTGTCTTACTCATAGTACCTTGCCTGCCTATGAAACGCTGATGTGGGAGCTTAGTGGGAAGTTTTGGGAGCCAGTGCCACTCACAGGTTACTGCAGTTCAGTTTTTTCTGAGTGTTTCTCAAAACTGCCTTTATTATTCTTTGGTTCTCATGCAAAAGTTGCTGATTCTTCACATGGGTCAAATAGGCATTAGACAGTATGGGTCTCTCCAGAATATAATATGGCAGGACTTTATAATTTGAACACATGTTAGTTCTGATTACTGTGTATCTTTCCAGTTTGACTTGTTAAGTGCTGTTTTCTTAATGTCATGTTAACTCATTTGTCATGCTAAATTTACACTGTTGTTATTTTAGATTTTAAATCTACCTGATAACAGAAAACTTAGTCCAACTCCCATTGGTCACTTTTTAATTATCTAGTATTTATTGATGACAATTTTCTGTCTCTTTAGCTGAAATAACTGTTACGAGATTTTTATTTCTGGGAAGAATGTTGAAATTACAGCAGATCCTTCGTGGATGAATAACTATTCTAAAAAACCCAATAATGTAAATTACTGTTTTGTCTTTCAATATGTACAGTGAAGACTGGCAAATGTCAGGATCCGGGTCGGTATCAGGAACTGGTTCTGATTCTGAATCGGCAGAAGATAATGAGAAAAGCAGTTGTGAGGAGAGTGAATCTGACTATGAGCCAAAAAACAAGGTCAAAAGCCGGAAACCTCCAACCAGGTAAGAAGTCAGGCATTTGGATACTCTGATACTATTTCTAATAAGCAGTTGAGTATTTACACAATACATGTGACTGAAAACATTAATGCTTATTTTTTAAAAAAATACCCTTTTTTTTAAAGAAGAAGAATAATAATAACATGTTAATACTTTTTAGTGAATATCTTGTCCTGTCTGCTTTAAGTGAAAGTGGAGTAACTGAGCATACATGAAATATGGGTATTCAGAAAGCAATGTAGCAGATTTATTGTTGTCGCTTTTGACGCATTGTTGTGTCATATCTTACTGTCTTTAAGAATTAAGCCAAAAAGTGGCAAAAAGAGCGCAGGACCGAAAAAGAGACAACTTGATTCGTCAGAGGATGAGGAGGAGGATGATGATGATGACGATTATGATAAGAGGGGATCTCGTCGCCAAGCAACAGTCAACATCAGTTACAAAGAAGCTGAAGAAACCAAGACGGATTCTGATGATTTGCTAGAAGTTTGTGGAGAAGATGTCCCACAACCTGAAGAAGATGAATTTGAAACTATAGAAAAGTTTATGGATAGTCGAGTTGGCCGGAAAGGAGGTATTTTTTTTCAGTGTCCTTAAGATCCTGGTGTGCACTGTGGTAACTTCAGCAAATCTTCTCAGCTATAGGTCACCCGTGAGGTTTATAAACAGCAATAATTTTAAAGATACCAAAAAGTCACATTGTTTAGCCTTTCATATTCATAAAGATGTTCCTTTTTAAAGTCCCTTCTAAGTATTGCAGAGAGAAATATAGAAAAATTGCATACCTAAGTAGAAAATAAAAATTGAAGATAGCTCTGTATTGCATAAATGCACACCATATTGTTTTGCCACTGTTTGTACACTTCAGTGATATTTGATCGGTATAAATTATATACAGTGCACTGGAGAATGTGGACTAAATGGGAGAGCTGACTAATAGTCTGAAAACTGAAAAAAATTTCAGTTATTGCTGTACAAATGCAGAACAATGTGTGGAATGCATCTAAAATTTCAATGGTGCACTTGTATGTGAATAATGGCAGGCATGTAATATTTCCAGTAATAATGGGATGGAGTGTCTAGCAGTTCTGCTTTGTATTAGAGCCTGCAAGTTAAAATCATGGAATCATGGAGTGGTTTGGGTTGGAAGGGACCTTAAAGATCATCAGTTCCAGCCCCTCTGCCATCAGCAGGGACACATTCCACTAGACCAGGTTGCTCAGAGCCCCATCCAACCTGGCCTTAATACTTCCTGGGATGGAGAATCAACAGCTTGTCTGGGAAACCAGTTATAGTGCCATACCCCCTTCACAGTAAAGAATTTCTTCCTAATACGTAACCTACACCTACCCTCCTTCAGTTTAAAGCCATTACCCCTTGTCCTACCACTTACCCCTTGTCCTACCACTGTATGCCCATGTAGAAAGTCTCTCTCCAGCTTTCTTGTAGGCCTCCTTTAGGAACGGGAAGGTGTCCCTGGAGCCACCTTTTCTCCTGATATAACAGGCCCAACTCTCTCAGCCTGTCTTCATTGGTGAGGTGCTCCAGCCCTCTGGTCATCTTAGTGGCCTCCTCTGGATGCTCCAGCAGGCCCACATTCTTCTTCTGTTGGGGGCTCGAGCTCAATGCAACATTCCAGGTGGGGTTTCACAAGAGCAAAGCAGAGGGACAGAATGACCTCCCCTGACCTGCTGCCCACTCTGCTTGTGCTGCAGCCCAGGACACGATTTCCTTTCTGGGCTGCCAGTGCACCCTGATGACTCCTATGGGGCTCTTCATCCACCAAACACCCCCAAGTCTTTCTCCCCAGGACCACTTCCAATGCATTCTCTGCCCAGCCTGGGATTGCCCCGAGCCAGGTGCAGGACCTTGCACTTAGCCTTTTTGAACTTCATAAAGTTCACACAAGCCCATCTCTCAAGCCTGTCCAGCTCCCTCTGGATGACATCCCTTCCCTCCAGCTTGGTGTCAACTGCACCACACAGCTCGGTGCCATGGGCAGATTTGCTGAGGATGCCCTCAATCCCACTGTCCATGATGCTGACGACAATGTTAAATGGCATTGTTCCCAATACCAACTCCTGAGGAATGACACTCTTCCATGCCCTCTACTGAGACACTGAGCTGTTGACTACAACTCTTTGAATGCAACATCTGCCTACTTCTTTATCTGCCAAATGGTATAGTTGTCAAATCCATATCTCTCCAGTTCACAGACAAGGACGTTGTGCAGGACAGTGTCAAATGCTTTGCACAAGTCCAGCTATAAGATGTCTATTGCCCTTCCCTCCACCACTACTGTAACCCCAGTTGTAGAAGGCCACCAGACTTGTTGGGGCTGATTTGCCTTTAGTGAAACCATGTTGGCTGTCACTAGTCACCTCCTTATTTCCCATGTGCCTTAACAGTTTCTAGGAGGATCTGCACTATCATCTTGCCAGGCACTGAGGTGAGACTGCCCAGCCTTCAGTTCCTTGTGTCTTTCTTCTTTCCCTGTGTTAAAAATGAAGTTTAAGTTTCCCCTTTCCAGTCAATGGGAACTTCACTGAAACACCATGACTTCTCCAAGATGATGGATAGTGGTTTAACCACTTCCTCCACCAGTTCCCTCAGGACTCGACAAAGTATCTTATCAGATCCCATGGATCTGATCCATGTGCACCTTCAGTTTCTTTAACTGGTTTCAGACCTGATCTTTTCATACAGTGGGTGATTCTTCATTCTACCAGTTCCGGCCTTTGCCTCATTCGGTGTGGCAGCAGCACTTGCTTGTGAAGACTGAGGCAAAACAGTTGTTGAGTTACCTCTGCCTTCTCCATGTCCTAGGTAACTGGTTCTCCCTGAGGGTCCATACTAGGATTCTAATTACAAAAACAAACACACAGAAAAACTCCCATGTAAACCCTGAGCCCCTTGCACTTCAGGGCTACCTTTCTGCATTAGTTATATCCACTATCTGAAGTTTTTGACCGCTCTCAGAACTTCTGATCTTCCTCTCAAATTCCTTCTCCAATACTGTCCCATAATGCAGCGTATCCTCCTCCAGTGCTTAGTGTTACTGCTGTGGTCAAAACCTTAAGAACTAAGCTTCTCACATTCTTCCTGCCCAGATAATGTTGCTGCTTGTGATGCTTTTTGGTGTTACCTCTCTCTGTGACTATCTGGCCCCAGCAGCTGGGGCTCTTTTCCTTATCAGGCTGTTTTCACAAAAAGGAACCTGTTTACTGCTGCTGCAGTACAGTCTGTACTTAATTTACATTTTTCCCCAGTAAGATAACAGAGGCAGAAAAAGTAATGAAACATGTTTAGAAAGAAACAGATTTCTAGTGTCTCTGGTAGTAGGTTTGCCATGTCTCAAGGTTGACCAAGCATAACATCTTTTGTATGCTCAGAGATGGGAATAATATAACAGAAGATGACAGTGTTAGTGGAGCATTCCCTGGTGACTTCTTTAGAAACTAGGAATCCAAATAAAATTCTCATGAGGAAAGATAAGATATTGCAGGATAGGTGTAGAAATTTTGGTTACTTTTTTGGTTGTCTTTTGATTACTTGTGCGTGTGTTGACACACCTAGATTATAATTGTTCAAATAATTGTTCAAGTACTGTAGAATGCTAGTGAATTATACGCTCATCTAAAAGTATCATCAGTTACTTTCTCTGCTGCATTTCTAACTGGTTAACTTATGGCAATGCACACTTACTCAAGGCTTATGATGTGGTTTCTTTCTCAGCCACAGGTGCTGCAACCACCATCTATGCAGTTGAAGCAGATGGTGACCCAAATGCTGGGTTTGAAAAGTCAAAGGAGCCAGGAGAAATACAGTATCTTATTAAATGGAAAGGTTGGTCACACATCCATAACACCTGGGAAACTGAGGAAACACTGAAGCAACAAAATGTTAAAGGAATGAAGAAACTGGACAATTATAAGAAAAAGGATCAAGAAACAAAACGATGGTGAATATTTTTATGTAGACTTCCATGATACTTATTTTGAAACAATATAGATGCTCTGTTGTGCTTCTGAGACCTATTGCCCGGTTTTGAGGACATAATTTTGAGTGTCTGTGCAACAGGAAGACAAAAACTTTAAAAATTGAAGCCTCTTTAATATGTTCCTGTAAGATAATTTTCTGAACCTGATTTGTGTTTGTGTGTTTTAAATGGATTTTTAACAAGAAGGGTAAATGTCTAAAAATAAATAATAAATTGTACCTTTTACTAATATTTCCATTATACTTTGATCAGAGTTCTCCAGGAATTGCTGCAGGGCTCAGTGCTTTCTTAGTGCATTAGCCATTTTCGATTACTTTGAAGAATTCTTGGCTCAAACCTGAGGTTCAAGCCTGAGAACAAAAACCTGAAGAAGTCCATGCATTTTAAAGTCACCTTTTTCATGTTCAGCTTTATTACTATATTTAATATATTCAGTGAATGCTGGTGGGATTTTTGGCAACTAATCATAAGATGGATTCTTACAGAGTGAGCCACCCTGAATACTGTTCCATGAAAATACCTCGTAAAGTACACTGCTTGTCAAGAGATTCAAGTCCTGCAGCTACCAGTGGTATTAGTCATGCAGCTAATGGAGAATACTTATTCTCAACAATAAGTATTCTCAGTCATTAATGATGAGGCACCTAGGCCAGATGCAGCCACTTTGTAGTAGGAATTTTTGTTGTCCCTTCCAAAAAGCTTTATAAGGAAGACTCCCTATGATGGTTACATTCAGAGCTATAGAGTTCCTGATTTTTCTTAGTTTTAGAACTATACAGCATGTTAAGTGTTGTAAATTAATTCCTGTTACAGGCTGAAAAATGCATCTCCAGAAGATGTGGAATATTACAACTGCCAGCAGGAGCTTACAGATGATCTACATAAACAATATCAGATAGTGGAAAGAATAATTGGTATGTTACAAACTTGCAGACAGAAAACAAGGTCAAGAATTCTGTATGTTCTCAGGTTATGTTGTATTGGTAGTTAAGAAATTTAGAATATGGGTATCACTAACTTTCTAATCCAGTACAAAACTTCAGATAAAGAGAAAAGCTGTCATACTGTCTGTGCTGTGAAGCTAGCTTCTGTTGTATTATTACCTAAAATGAACATGCTCATAAGAGTATAGAAGTAAAAAGCTGATCAGATCTCTCTGGTACTTTTCTGCAGCTCATTCAAATCAGAAATCAGCAGCTGGTTATCCAGACTACTACTGTAAATGGCAGGGTCTCCCTTACTCAGAATGTAGCTGGGAAGATGGAGCTCTCATTGCCAAAAAGTTTCAGGCACGCATTGATGAGTACTTCAGCAGAAATCAATCCAAGACCACTCCCTTTAAGGATTGCAAGGTGAGTTTGTAATTCACAATGGATTTATAAACAGTTGTACTGGGTCTGACTGACGTGGAATTCATTTTTTTCAGAGCAGCTTCTACGGCCTGTGTTCTAGATTTGTAGCCTTAAACGGGGTTGACAACAGACAAGTGTTTTGGCTGCTGCTGAACGGCCCTTGCACTGTATCAAGGCCTTCTCTGTGCCTTGTGTCATCCTCACCATGAGTGGGCTGGGAGGCAACACAGCAGTACAACTGACCCCCAACTGACCAGAGACACTTGGTGCTATTAGTGTCAGCAGTAAAACTGGGTGGGCTCAGAAAGAGGTGGCTGTTGCTTGGAGACTTGCTGATCATCAGTCTGCTGGTGAATTAATGTGTGACTTACCTTCTGTCACTTGTGGGGTTTTCTTTTCTTCGTGGTTTTTTATATTGGTTGCGTGGGTGGTTTATTTTTCACCCAGTAAACTTCTTATTTTGACCCACAATTTTGTTCTCACTTTCACCTTGTCAGTTCTTTCCCCTGTCTCTCTGGGGTGAAAACCAAGCAACTGGTTGGCAGCTTGGTTCCAACAGATTGTTAGCCAGGTTCAAGCTACCACACCAGTTGCAATAGTAAAAGGGTGAAATTCTTCTATGAATCTAGATATGAGATACATACTATGAATTTTTCTGGAAGGATTTCAGAATAACAATAATGATGTATAGTACTACGTATGGAAAATAGCACCACTAAGGGTAGTTTTTTGTAGATACCAGTCCCCTGCATTTTTACTAGCAATCAAAGATGGGTTTGTTTAGTATTGTAGTGTATTTTGAAAGTAAACTTTGTATGAGTCACTCCTGTTGTGAAATTTAGATTAGCAATCAAAGTAATTTCAACTTGCAAATTACTTGGTGGTTTTATATGGCCTCGATGGATAAAAACTAGAGTTGATGACCTAGTGGATACCTACTGTTATTTTTTCTGTAGAAAGTCATTTTGGTAACTGCAGCCAGTACTAGGACTGGTGATCAATTTGCTTTTCACAGGTTCTAAAACAGAGGCCACGGTTTGTTGCACTGAAAAAGCAACCGTCTTACATTGGAGGACATGAAAATCTAGAGTTACGAGATTATCAGTTAAATGGATTGAATTGGCTTGCTCATTCATGGTGCAAGTAAGTATAGTCTGAAATGAGTTTGTTTGTTTGTAAATTGTAAGCATTTGTAAAACATTTTCATACCATAAGCTCAAAGTACAGGTCTGAGGGGAGTGGTTTTGCTTACCATTCTGTAGCTGTTCTCAAAAAAACCCAACTAAGATCTGTTGTTACTTTGCTTTTAGTTTCTATATGATGTCATATTTTCAGAAAAGCAAACAAATCTAAAACAGTAAAACAAGAAAACCCAGAGCAAGCTCTTCTGAAATGTCAACATTAGTGTTATACTTTTAAAATAATACTCACAAGGAATACTTGCAAGCTTTTTGTTAATTTAAGGAAGGGGGGATTGGAAATAGCTTTTATGGAAAAAGAATTAAGTTTCTTCAGAATGTATAGTTGCAAAATCTTGAAAACGTGGATCATCAGTGGGTCTTACACTCAAAAGAGAATAGTTTCGTCTTATCCAATCCTTCCCCCTCTTTACACGTCCCCTGAATTGTTTTGTTTTGTTTTGTTGTTTAGAGGGAATAGCTGTATTCTCGCAGATGAAATGGGTCTGGGTAAAACAATACAAACAATTTCTTTCCTGAACTACCTGTTTCACGAACATCAGCTGTATGGGCCTTTCTTACTGGTCGTGCCACTTTCTACCTTGACATCTTGGCAAAGAGAAATTCAAACTTGGGCTCCTCAGATGAATGCTGTAGTTTACTTGGGAGATATAACTAGCAGAAATATGGTGAGTGTCTCTCTTTATCATTGGAAAGTCTTGTACATAAAAAGACTCACCTTTTTGGTTAGGACTGAGCAAATATTCCCTGACTTTAAGATGCAAATTGAAAGCTTAGATTTTGATTTTATGTAAATATGTGTGAGAAATTTCTTCTGCTTAATAATAAACAGAATTAAAAATTTGAAACTTGCATTTGAAAACTAATTGTCTTCTTTCGTGTGATTATTTAGGTGGGTATAGTAAAAATAAATAAGAAAGCCAGTCATGAGCTTAGTTTATTTTCTGAAAGGTTGTTGGTTTGTTTTCTTAATGTTAGTAATCCTATCCATAAAAGTAAAAAATTATTGTGTATGTCGTGTGTGTGTGTGTATATACATATATATACATAAAATGTAAATATGTGTTTTGGCCTTCTGTTTTGTTATCATGTTAATGTACGCTACTTAACATCTACATCACTGCAGTGCTAAAGTTGATTCCAGTCAACAAGACCTTTTTTCTGTAGCTTATAGGTTGTTTGATTCTTTTTGTAGATAAGAACTCATGAATGGATGCATCCACAGACCAAGAGATTAAAGTTTAACATACTTCTAACAACATACGAAATTTTGCTGAAGGATAAGGTAATTGCACTTCTTTGGGGAGATAAAATAATTTCTCTAGTATAGAATTCTCTTTAGACCTGCATGTATTTCATTTGTGGATCATTAAATTTATGGAGAGTGTTTGGGGTTTTGAGTTTTATTTCTTGGAAGGACTTTTCTTTTTTAAGCACTTCAGGATTTTATGTATGTATGATAAGGCTTTCAGCCCTTTTCCACATTGTGAAGTGGGCAACACTTCGTTTTCTCCAGTTTTCTTGAGTCTCATTACTGTGATAATTCTCTCCCATCTTCAAGCTCTACTTCTTTGCAGACCACTCTCAAGGAGCTGAAAAAGAACCCAACCCCTAGCCCCAAATATGATATAGAAATATGAAATCACATATAGTTTTTCTGTGATATTGTGCAAAAGGTATACATGTTCATTTATTAATACTGTCTGTGTAGTGGCAGCACACAGAGTTATTGTTAATCCTCTAACAGTATGTGAAAATTTTTACAGATATTCAGAAAGCAGACCGTTTTTCCTTTGTACATGCTGGGAAGTAGTAGTCAATAGTGATTTTTTTTTTCCCCACTATGTAAATATTATTTTGGGTCAGACTTTTGGCCACTTCTTTAAATTATAAATTTAACTTGGCTTTCTTGGGATGTCTGCATGCTTTTCATTGAACCTGGCAAGTGTAAAAGCCATAATTAGTACTAAAAACATATAGCTGTCCATAATTTATTGAAATAAACCAAGAAATGATGCTGTTTATAGCTTGATTATATAGTGTGGAAAATTATGTAATATGTAATTTGTATAATGTTTCCCCCCTTCTTCATTTCTTTAAGTCATTCCTGGGTGGTCTGAATTGGGCATTCATAGGAGTTGACGAGGCGCATCGTTTAAAAAATGACGACTCTCTTCTGTACAAAACTTTAATAGACTTCAAGTCTAACCACCGTCTTCTTATTACTGGAACCCCTCTGCAAAACTCCCTCAAAGAGCTTTGGTCTTTGTTGCACTTCATCATGCCAGAAAAGTAAGAAAGAGTTTTCTGTCAAGTTTGTTCTTGTGAAGTAGAGTAGTGATTTGAGAATCGGTAGAGCTAAAGAGTTCTACTGAAAGGTAATTTAAATAATCTTTGTAAAGTAGGTGCATATCTTTTCATGCTGCTTCAAGTAAATAACGCTGGTAGAAGTTGTCACCTTTTCCCATTTTATCAAAAGTGCACAAAAATGATGGATTGATGAATCAGAACCTGGAAAAAAGGCTTCATCTTAGCCCAGGAAGAGAACTGCATGGATTTACTCAGGGGAAGCAGAATGGAATTTTTTCTGTGTTAGCACTGTTAATGAAAACAAATTTGTACCAAGATGCCCAGTATCCTGTGGTTCAGTCAGATAGCTGGTTTTCCCATATGTTTGCATACTGTAAGTTTACTGTATTGACCTTATTTTGTACTGATCTGTTTAGACCTAGGGTAAAATAGAGCTTGTGTGTAAAAGCACGTGTTCCTGTCAGATATCTTGTAGGTGCCGATCGCCATAGCTCTCTTGGAGCCGTGGATTGTACTGACTTCTTGGAACTTTACAAGCAAAGCTATTGTGGCTGAGTGGCTTCATTTGATCACAAAGTCTGTCCTAATCTGTTAGCACAGACCACAGCTACACTTCAGCTAGACCATACAAGCTGCAACACATAAGTAGATTAATAAACAAAACAGAAGGGAGTAGGAAAGAAATCTGAATGTGTGTTTGCTCTTACGATATATTTATGCACATTGTGTATTTATGTTACCTTTCTTACCTTATGTTATTTACAGTATGTCACTGTTTTGTGCTCATGCATTGTTATGTTAAAGGTTTTCCTCGTGGGAAGATTTTGAAGAGGAGCATGGCAAAGGGAGAGAGTATGGTTATGCAAGTCTTCACAAAGAGCTTGAGCCATTTCTGCTGAGAAGAGTTAAAAAAGATGTAGAAAAATCTTTACCTGCTAAAGTTGAGCAAATTCTGAGAATGGAAATGAGTGCGTTGCAGAAACAATACTACAAGTATGTACCATTTCGTTGTAAATTGTGCTGTTTCAGTGATATGCCTACCTGCAGTTTACTGAATTATAATGGTTTTTATACTGTACAGAAGTCGAGGCTTCTGCAGGGTTTCACAGCAAGACAAATCTGTGAAGCAAGGGCGCAGGAATTATGGTGGTCTAATGTCTATTCACGTAGTTTCTTTTGTTTGGAATATTTAGACATTCTTTTAGGAGCTGCTCTTTTTCTTTACCTTGTTCATATTTTGAGAGTTTACGTCTGTCTTGCTTCCACATATGGTTAGAAGTTACTAATATTGTACCTCTTATATCATAGGTGGATTTTAACCAGAAATTACAAAGCCCTCAGCAAAGGTTCAAAAGGCAGTACCTCAGGCTTTTTGAACATCATGATGGAACTCAAGAAGTGTTGCAACCATTGCTACCTCATTAAACCACCAGATGATAATGAATTCTATAATAAACAGGAGGCCTTACAGGTAATGTCACTTTTTAATTAAAAAAAAAAAAGAAACGTTTTACATCACACAATTTTATAGTGCTCTAGCACTTTATTAATTCTTATTGAATTGGAAAATGTTTATGCTGGGTTTTTACACTAAAGTAATTTTTGTTTCTTAATTGGAACTGAATAATTAACAGAGAATTGATTCAATAAATCTCCCTAGTTTCAATTACGTATTATCATAATAAATGTTTTAAACTGTAGAAGTCTTAAGAGTGTTGAAATTTGCCTTCTTTTTTTTCTGCTCACAGTAATAGAAAGAAAAGCAAACCTTATAACCAACCTCAGAGTATACTGGTGTTGAGATTAATTTATTTTGCAATATGTGTTTCTTGTTTTCATGTAGCATTTAATACGTAGCAGCGGGAAACTAATCCTTCTTGACAAACTACTGATTCGTCTGCGAGAACGCGGCAACAGGGTTCTGATTTTCTCACAGATGGTGAGGATGCTGGACATCCTGGCAGAATATCTGAAATACCGTCAATTCCCATTTCAGGTAAGAATCTTGGTGGTAGTAGCAGTGAGAAGCTTTGATCTTGAATATAAGAAAAATCTTTTCTCTCCTGTGAGGGTACCCAAGCACTGGAACAGGATTATCCAGAGGTTAAGAAATCTCCATCCCCTCTGGAGGTTCAAAGGATACCTGGACATGACCCTGCCTGAGTAGGGCATTTAGACAAAATGAACCCCGGCAGTTCTTTCCAGCCTAAACTGTTTGTGATTTTTGACCTTTACCCCTTGGCTTAAGAAAACATGGGAATAAAATGTATTCTTTTTCTAACAGAGCTGTTGCTCTGTGATAAATAGTACCTTGAAATTTAACAGATGAATTAAAAATTATGTGAAGTGTTTTGATTATTTTTTTCCCTTCACATAGCAGCTTTAGCAGCTGAGAATTAAGTTGCTCTGATTTTGAATATAGTATAAGAATTACTTTTTAAATATAATTGTTCATTTCTTTAGAGACTTGATGGATCAATAAAAGGGGAATTGAGGAAACAAGCACTGGATCATTTTAATGCAGAAGGATCAGAGGTATGGTATTTTTTTTCCTGAGGGATCTGTTTTATTTTTTCCCAAGAAGTATAAGAAAACATTTCACAAAAAAGGAAGGCTGAGAAAAGTGAGGAATATATCAGTAGTGTTGAAAATTCATTGATACTGCCTAGCATATAAGGTTTATATAAACTCTTTTATTAAGAAGAGGCTAAGTAGAAAACACATAAATTAGGAAAATGGTAGCGAAGTACTCTGTAAATGGTGCAGAATTTTAACCTCAGCTTTGTTCCTGTGTAGAACTTAACAGTGTTTACAAGAGCATTGAACTTAGACAAGCAGTTAGCGTCAGAAAATTCCTTTGGCAGTGGGCAGAACTAACTTCATATATCCTTGCACAGACAACCGTATTTGAATAGTTTCAAATACGAATTCTGTTATCTTTGTTGCCACCTGTTTACTTGCCCTGGAAGAAATCTAGTAAAGAACTGATGTTTAGCAGTCCTTTGTGAGCAGCCTGTGAATATGTAGGTGTCTCTTGTGATTCCTTAGATTCTGAACTTGAACATTGGTAGCTTATTTAGCATTCCTATTATGCAAGCCATTCCATACCTTTGCTCAGCTTTAATCTTTTGTCCTACTTGCAGATTTGGGGGAAGGGAGGTTGTGTTGGTTTGACTGGTCATTGGGTTTTGGGTTCAGTTTGTTTGGTTTTTTTAATTGGTATTTGAAGGATAGCATTTGTTAGTTGCTTCTGAGCTTGTTTCTGCATTGTAAAGGGAGAAGGACTGACCTCCGTATTTGTGAAATGGAGAAGCTAATTCTATTTCAGATTTCTTACCTAGACATTGTTGATTTTTTCTGAAATCTTCTCAGTTACATTGTATGTTTTTTGAAATGAAGAGGAATTTAAACCATGCGTTTCCAAAATTGAAGCAAACTATGTATTTGTGCAACAAAAAAAATCACATTCTTAATTTTATTTTTTATTTGTTTCCTAAAATTTCATAACATTTTGTATGGGTTTTGTGTAGTTTTTATGTTACTGGGCTAAGGGCTACCTGGAAACGTTTAAAACAATTTTCAGGACTCTTTCCTGAGCGTAATGGTTTGCTGTTTCCTGTAACTGTACTGAAAATTGTGTTTGTGTTTTTTAACCTGTTTTATTTCATCTTGGTTTTCATATATTGTTTTATTCAATGTATCAAGATCCTTCTGCAGTCTTTCATAGTTATCTGTGATTCAGTAATTCTGTATTGTCACAGGTTTTTTTCACTTTGCTTATCCCACTTTCATATTAATCATGAGTGTGTTGAACAGCATTAAACCCGGCAGAAAACTTCTGGTTCTTATCTCTTAACCAGTTACATGTGGGCTCAAGCACCTTCCCTGCTCTGACATGGTTCCCTAGTCTTCCAGGGCTTGGGGCAGAGGAGAGGGTAGGAGGGGGTCTTTGTGACATTCGAGGCTTTAAGAGTAAGGTTTTTGTACTTTTGGGCCAGTCTTTTGTTTTGTTGGGATGTTTTGGTCAGTGGTTGACATGGTTTGACCCTGGCCAGATACCAGGGGCCTATTAAAACCACTCCATTACCCTCCCTCCTCCCCTCTGCAGCTGGACAAAGGAGAGAGGAAGAAAAAAACTGGCAAAGAAATTTCATGAGTAGAGATACGGATTGAAAGAAGGCAGTGTTAATAGGCAAAACAAACTCAGAGTGAGGATAAAACTTAAATTTATTACTAACAGAATAAGAGCTAAAAAGTGAGAAATAAAACAGTCTTAAAACACAAAACACCCTCCCCCCCCCTCCTTTCAGGTCTTCCGTCCTTCCCCCTGCGGTGCAGGTAGATGGGGAATCCCAGGGAAAGGGGGGGTTGTTGTTGTTTGAGTCCATTGCTTGGGCAGCAGCTTTTTGCAGCTGGCTCTTTACAGTCCAAAGGTCCTCCATAGTTTACAGGGGGACACCTGCGTTACCATGGTCTTCACCACGGGCTACAGGGGGGTGTCTCTGCAACTCCGAGTCCTTTCCCTGCTTCCGTGGGGTCCCTCCCACGGGAGACAGTCCTTGATGAACCTCTCCAGAGTGAGTCCGTCCACCCCTTGTTCTTTTCAGTCTGTTGCCCCGTGGATGACTTCCCCAAGGGGGTGCAGTCCTTCATGGATTGAGCTGTTCCAATGTGGGTCTCCCACTGAGGCCACAAGTCCTACCTGGGAAAAACTTTCTTCAGCATGAGCTTCCCTCTCCACAGGCCACAAGTCTCCAGCAGGACTTTGCTTCATTTTGGGCCTCCCACAGGGGCTCACAGCTTCCTTCATGTGTCTACCTGCTCCAGCATGGACTCCTCCATAGGCTGCAGGAGGCTTTCTGCACCCCAATGGTTCTTCATGGGCTGCAGGGTCTTCAGCTTTAAGTCTTTGGCCTGCTTCTGGGGGAGGGGGGGGAAGCCCCTCCCTCTTTCCCCCCCTCTGGCTGCACCAACCTTGGTGACTGCTTGTTCTCCCAGACTGGAATTTCTTCTGCGCCACAACCTTCTCTTCACCCCTTCTTAAATATGTTTTCACAGAAGCACCATCTCATTGGCTCAGCCTTGGCCAGCAGCAGGAAATCCCCTCCTGGAACTGGCTACCATTGGCTTTTCACAGGACAGTGAAAGCTTCTACTAGCTTCTAACAGAAGCCACCTTAATAGCCCCCTTACCCCCGCTACTAAAACCCAGCCACAATAACCCATGACAGTGGTCATCTTCTAGGATGCTGCTTCCTTTAAACTGTTGAGAAGTCAGTAACTATCTATGAAAGAAAATGAGAATCAGTGTTTGCTTTATACTTAAAAAAGCTTTAACCATAAAACAGTTATGGAATTGGTAGTATGTGATTTTGTAGTCTACCGTACGTACTGCATAAATGTTATATTGGTTCCTTTAAGAATATTACAGTCATTGGATAGAAAACTATTTCTTATTTTATGATTTCAGGACTTCTGCTTTTTACTGTCCACCAGAGCTGGAGGATTAGGTATCAACTTGGCATCTGCTGATACTGTGGTTATATTTGATTCTGACTGGAATCCCCAGAACGATCTGCAAGCACAGGCTAGAGCACACAGGATTGGACAGAAGAAACAGGTATACACACTCAGCTTTAAGCTCCAGACCTAAAGCAGGGTTATGTACATTAGCTGTTTACTCTCTGGCTGCACTATTCTGTCTTCATGTATTTTTGAGAATAACTAATACTTTCTGCATTTGGCCAAATATATTAGGAGTGCTCACTTTTTTTTCTAAATCTCCATATAGGGACAAATCATATAGCAACTGTGGTATTTGGATGGGAGAGGGAGAAGAGTTGTGGGCTTGTCTTGGCATCATGTCATTGTAGAAAATAGCTGCTATATCAGACACATCCCCCTTGCTTAAGAATTTCTTAGTTCTCTTCAGGATTGTTTCTTTCTTGCAGAAGACATACCATAAAAATTAGAAATATGACATTATTACCTGTAGCAATGCTTGTGCGGAGTCACTGAAGTTAATGAAAGATAGGTGTAAGAGTTTACTTATCTGAGATTTTTTAAATGTTTCTCTAAAGACTGTGGTAACATGATTGAACCAGTATTTCATATTTGAAACCCATCAATAAATTCTGAAGATATGCCGTGAAGACTGAGTTTTCTCCTTGCTGTTGCTTACTTTTTTTTTTAAATACACACAGGTAAATATTTATCGACTAGTCACAAAAGGATCAGTGGAAGAAGATATTCTTGAACGAGCCAAGAAAAAGATGGTATTAGATCATTTAGTAATTCAGAGAATGGACACTACAGGGAAAACTGTACTACATACTGGCTCTACTCCTTCAAGGTATATTTGTGTTTGTTTCTATACCAACCCACCCTTAGGAATATTTCACTCTGTTAATGAAAGGCAAAGTAAGGTTAATGCAAAGTCTTTGTAGATTTTTATTTGCATGTTAAATATATATCTTAAATATATGGAGAGTTTTTATTTAACAGTGAAAAGTCTTAAATGACTTATGATTGTAGAGAACTTTTTCAAGTTAATAAGTTAAAGTGTTTTTCCTGAAATGTCATTTATTTCAGCTCAACACCTTTTAATAAGGAGGAGTTATCAGCGATCTTGAAGTTTGGTGCTGAGGAACTTTTTAAAGAACCTGAAGGGGAAGAACAGGAGCCCCAAGTAAGCAGTGTTACTGGACTAGATAGATAAAACAGCCAAAAGTATGTATGAATTATTTAACTGTAAAGAAAAACTTCTCTGGGGTTCTGTGTTTTTTGGGGTTTTTTTTATCCATAGGAAATGGATATAGATGAAATCTTGAAGAGAGCTGAAACTCGGGAAAATGAGCCAGGTCCATTAACTGTAGGAGATGAGTTGCTTTCACAGTTCAAGGTATGACTTCGTTCTCTCCTTCCTACTGTAATTATACTTTTGTTTATAAACAGTACCGTTTCTCTTTCGTGTACCTATCTGTCTCTTCATTCTTAGGAAATAGATGCGTGAGTCAACTCTCTATCACTTCCTAATAAAATATCTTCACCAATACATGGTACCTACCACCAGTATAAGCAATTAAAAATATGTGCTGTATTTTGATAATAAAAAGATATATTTATGGATGTGTTGATTATTAGATTTCTAAGTAGTTATGTGTTTTATTTACTGCCTTTGTCAAGCAGCTCTAGTATCACTGAATGCAATATATAGTTTGTGTTTCGTAGTTGATAATTTCTCCAAGTAGCTTTTAGCCCTGAAGTAAACTTGAACATCAGGTATTTCTGAGTGTTATCAGTTAAACACAGAAAAAAAAAAAGCAGAAAAAAAAAGCAAAGCATGATATATTTGTTTAGTTCAGGAAATTATTAAATAACTCTCCTGCTGATTGCTTATTCACAACATATTTTTATATCTACAGTGTATTAATGTTTGGTTAGTTTTATGTTGTTATAGTTTCACATTAAGTCAGGCATTCAAATGTTGTTAGCCCTATTTTGAGGTTAAACAACAATCATACAGCCACAAGGGAGTTGTTTCACTGTGCATCCATATTAGTCAACTTTTAAATGAAGAAAAAGATTCTCATTTCTCATCTTAACCCATGTTGAAAGGAGTTTATCTTTCCTAAATGAAGAAAAATACTTTCATGAGAGACTTGTTTCATTGTTTCATGAAGCAAGTTCTATGTGTAAATTTTACGTAGATTATAAAACAAGAGCATATATATAAATAGAACTATAAATATATAATATGTATAAATGCATAAAATATGCTGTCTGTAACTCTGTGTTCCTAAAATAGTAGTTGATCAGTCTTTTTCAAATAGAGTCATGTGTTAATTTGATGAAAATATGTATATTCTGATATACAAGGTGGCCAACTTTTCCAATATGGATGAAGATGATATTGAGCTGGAACCAGAAAGAAATTCAAGAAATTGGGAAGAAATAATTCCAGAGGTCCAAAGGCGAAGAATAGAAGAGGAAGAAAGACAGAAAGAACTTGAAGAAATATACATGCTCCCAAGGATGAGAAACTGTGCAAAACAGGTGTCTCTTAGTTCTGACTTGTTGTTGACTCTGTTGCTGTTGGTTTAGTTTGTTGCTGTTGGGATTTGGGTTTTCTTTTCCTTTTCTGAACACATTTTTTGACAGGGTAGGTAAAACTTACTTATGTTTGTTAATCACATAGCTTTTAACTACTTATTCTGGAATTCTAGATAAGCTTTAATGGAAGTGAAGGGAGGCGCAGTAGGAGCAGAAGATACTCTGGATCTGATAGCGATTCCATCTCAGAAAGAAAAAGGCCAAAAAAACGTGGAAGACCACGAACTATTCCTCGAGAAAATATTAAAGGATTTAGCGATGCAGAGATCAGGCGGTAAGATACAGGACCACAAGTCATGTTTGAAGGGGCAAGAAATTACCATTGTTATTAACATGTTTATTATTATTAGGCTTGAAAATACAGAAGGCAGTCTATTTTTATGGAAATTGTCTGAAATTTTTTTATTCTAGGCATTTAATGTTTTTACCTTTTGTACTTTGTGGTGCTGACATAGTGAACTGTCATGGCAAGAATTTGAACCCATTTTAATGAGGTATAAAATTAGGTTTGAAAAATACTCTTGATTGGTTTATTTTAATTCCTGCAACACATGAAGACAGTGATTTCACTGTGTGATCTCTGACAGTGATTTTACAATGGGTGAACTTTTCTTTTGTAAAAAAATAAGCAAAATAGTCTACTTCTCACCATTTTATCTAAAAGCTGCAGTGCTGAAAGAATATGTAAATCTATTTGGTGACAAATGAAAAAAAATTGAGTGGATTTTCTGGGTTTTTTAAATTCTTGGCACTGTAATTGAATTGTTATATCATGCTTTTTAAAATTAAATATATAAAATCTTATTTGAAACTTGTACTACTATTGGTCCCTTCAGTATTTGCTAAATATTTGCTAAAATATTTTTTGGTAGTAGGAGGAATTGTTTTGCTTTACATTTTTGGGTTTGTGAAATGCTACTTTACTTCTGAAATCTAAGTATGCATGTTTCTCTAAAATGCTGTAAAGCTTTCAAAATATTTTGACTTGAAGAATAACTTTTAAAATCCTTTTTGCATTTCCATGTCATCTGACAAGACAACGAATTGGGACTTTTTTCAAGGCTATTATTGTGCTTGCACTAGCAATCTGAGACCTTGGTTATTGAGGAAATTTTCTTTCTTTTTTTAAATTATTTTTATTTATTTTTATTTAATTGTCTTTCTATTCTAACTGGTATCTCCAGTTTCTTTCCATCACTTAGACATTTCAACACAGAGTATTTTTCATGTCATTTTCCAAAATCTTCCAGTTAACCTGTTGCAGATTGCTCCTTTTAAGAACTATATCACTATATAATGCATAACATAATGTCTGAAATATTGATATACTGTAAATACGCATTCAGTTTTTATGATTAGATACATACAGCTGCTGAATCTTTGGAGTTTTGAAATTAATAAAGTAATTTCTGAAATAAATTATACCTTCTATTGTTTTATTTACATCATTTCTTAAACTGATAAAACTGACTTTGTTTGGGTTATCCAAGTATATGAAACTGCCCTCCTCACTGTACCTTCCCCCCTATTGCCAATATATAATTTTTAAACAATTTTAAAAGCAATGTAGTTTGTTAAGAATATATTTAAATGGCAAAATTATTTTCTCTTACTAGGTTTATCAAGAGTTACAAGAAATTTGGTGGCCCTCTTGAAAGGTAAAGTTGTTTGGTGATTATTTGTGTAGCAATTTGGAATCTTGTTTTCATAAAAATTGGAATGTACCGTGAAACCTTAGGCAGTAGAGAAAATACATCATCTGGTTTTTTGCCTTGAATATAGCATGACTTTAGCTGACGGTCTTTCACTTTTTCATGTATGGTATGTGTGCAAACAGCTACCCAACAGACCTTTCCATTTGCAGGAATACTTACTCTCTTTCTTTATGTTTACCTGCTGACTTGTTTTATCTTCATTTGTGATAGTCATTCAGTTGTCATGTTTGATAACCTGTTAAAAGCCTATCAGTTTACCCACTGTCAGTGTTGCATTTTTCGTATTGAAATTTTCATATTTCTTCATTATTCCTATTTTAAGAAAAACTTCCCAACCTTATTTTCATTAAAAATATTAATAGTTCATATGAAAATATGATACATATATATATATGATATAATGATTCCTTTTCTAAAGAAATGTGTAGTAATTTATGCAGAAATGTGCTAGGGTTAGTGTCCTTTACACTTCCTTTTTTACCACCCTTTGTTACCTGAATCATATACAGGTTTTTTTTCTTGGTTCAAAATTGTACAGAGTGCAGAAAGCACAGGTGGCTTATTTGATATTATTATTGGTAACTTATTTGATCATTTTTCTAGTACCAAAGTCTGAAGGAGTCATTCAAAGTTGCCAAAGTTTCAGAGGTATAAAAATGTGTATTTGTTTTATTACAGGTTAGATGCTGTAGCTAGAGATGCTGAGCTAGTTGATAAATCAGAGACAGATCTTAGACGTTTGGGGGAGCTTGTACATAATGGATGCATTAAAGCCTTAAAGGACAATTCATCTGGACAAGAAAGAGCAGGTACAGTGTTCAGGGGGCTTGAGAGGTCATTGAAAAGCGTCAAGAAGACTGAATTACTCATACACTCTAATCATAACAGAAAACAGTTTTGTTGGAAAATACAAAAATGTTGGCATACTGGGTGATTTAAAAAAGGGGTTATAGTAAGGTGACTGTTTTCCCTTTCTGTGTGTGACTTGTCACTGGAGAATGCAATGTTTTTGCTTTGCTGTGAAATTTAAAAATAATCCTGTTATTTGGAAGATTCTTTCATTCTGGAGCTTACTTCAAGCATTTAGTTAAGAAAAGGTCATTTGGTATAATTGTTTTCTTTACATTTTTCTGATGGTATTTGTAAAGGTAAATAATTTAATAGCTTTGTATTTATATTTAGGAGGGAGACTTGGGAAGGTTAAAGGCCCAACATTCCGAATCTCAGGAGTCCAGGTGAATGCAAAGCTAGTTATCTCTCACGAAGAAGAATTGGCACCATTGCACAAATCCATTCCTTCAGATCCAGAAGAAAGAAAAAGGTATTGATTTTTATATTTTTTAAAGGGCGCAGTAATGTAGAAAACTTGTTAAATTTTATTACCATTTTTCTGACAACTTGGACTCAAAGCACACTGTTAAAAGCATTATCCCTCTAATCCCCATAAGAAGTGGCAGCAGTAACCTGTTCCACATCGGTACTTCATCCTTTCTTCCCTTGCTATAGAAGCCAGTAACAGCTTTGACTTCTCAACTGTATTCACTAGGAACTGTGTTCAGTTACTAATAATAATTAGGACTAGAATTCAGGTTTGCTCAGGAGCTGCTAAATGCTTCTGCTTGGGAGGAATGTTCAAAGCACAGCAGTAGTTGTTTCTGCTCTCTGAAGTTTTTCCCTTGCCACCTTGTGTATCACAATTTCCAAACTATCCACTTAGTTAGCGGTTACACTTGGATGATGATTTTTGCTTTTATTCATGGCTAACAAACTCTGTAATGCAGCTTCTGGCAACAGACAGATGTCTGTTTTTCATATTTTAGTCTTAATAAGCTTTAAAAGACATTTCAGTGCTGATTTCAATAAATACTTTATGGAATTGTTAATAAAATATAATAATAAACACTTGGATTAATTTCTTAAAATTACCAGCTTGTTAGCAGAGAAAATAAATCTAGTTACATCACTTCTCCCTCACTAAGTTTCAGATGTAAAAATCCTTTATTTGTCTTTCTAATCCATTTCTTCTAGATATGTCATCCCATGCCACACGAAGGCTGCTCATTTTGATATAGAATGGGGTAAGGAAGATGATTCCAACTTGTTAATAGGCATCTATGAGTATGGTTATGGCAGCTGGGAAATGATAAAAATGGATCCTGATCTCAGTTTGACACAGAAGGTATGTCATCTACAACATTTCGTTAAGGACTATTTGTTTAGGTAGTGATACTATTAAGTAGAGTTACTGAAAGAGCTTATTTTATAATAAATGAAATTGCAGTTATATTATACATCAGTTATACTTCAGATCACCCTTCTTCTATATTGTTATATTTTAGGGTCTCGTGTATTTGGTTGCAGTATCTTTCTTGCAGTCACTTGTGTTGCCATGTTCTCATGTGGCTGGGCATCTGTCACTTGAATTTTTCTTTTCAAGTCTTTTCCTTCACTGTTTTGGATGTTCTGGTTTTGGTTATTTTGTGTTCTTGAACTTTTGAGAAGGGAGGTTTTTCTAGAAATTTGATTCAGTTTCCCTCTCCCCACTTAGTCCCCAGGTTCCTCAGTTGAAGCTGTTTTCTCTCCTGACATTGAGAGTAGCCATGCTAGAATTAGTGCAGTAGCCTCTTAGCAATAGTGAGAGACAGGTACTGAGGGAAAGACTGGGGTGAATGAAGTAAACTTTGTGGCACCGGCCTATAGATCTGGGATGTGAGGAGCCAGGTCTCTGTCCACATTTGTTTAATAATGATACCTACTCCTGCCTTCCATTAATTTGTCTGGTTTTTGAAACCATACGTTTGTATTTTTGGCATCTGCAATATACTGTAGTGAGTTCTACATTTAGAAGATGAATGAGTCAGAGCCAGGAGTTCAGTGACTGACTGGTATAGGTGCCCAGAATTTCTTAGAATAACTGTCAGAGTGGAGACAGAAATCTGAGACTGTTTTTTTGAGCTAATTTTAGACTGTGAGACGATTTCCAAGATTCTGCATTAGTTGCTTGATCGGAGAGGAGTGAAAACTTTAAGAAATTCTCCATTGCTCCAAGCATTCTGGCATATTTGTTAGGTATAGTTGGAGTGACTTGTTTACCGCTTCCTTTTGCAGAGGTTTTTCTGTTCTGTGTGCTGCAGGCTAACATCTGAGATTGATAATATGTACTCACAGCTGTGAAACTACCATTGTTCTCCTCAGATTTTGCCAGATGATCCCGATAAGAAACCCCAGGCCAAGCAGTTGCAGACCCGTGCAGACTACCTCATTAAATTACTGAATAAAGACCTTGCAAGGAAGGAAGCACAAAGGCTTGCTGGAGCAGTAAGTAAAATTTGGCATTCAGTAGTGAAATAAAACAATATGCTTCTAGTTGTGTCTGCTGATCCTTTTCTTTTTTTAGTTCTGCTCTTTTTTATTTGTGTAGTATTACTCTATTGGTAATCATAGTACATGAGACTAACTCAGAAAATTTATTGGAAGTTTCACGCTATCTTATTCTCTTATTATTTGTGTGTATTCTCTACACACATGTTGCACTATGCTCTGTCTCCAGTCCTGAAAAAAGCAGTGGTCATTAGTGGCAATAAATAAAAGGAACCCTCTCTTTGATGTAAAAACAAATACTTTTTTTGCAACTGTAGTGCAAAGATGCTTGTCATTTGACATTGTTAAAGAGATCAATTTGCTTTCAGGGCAATTCAAAGAGGCGGAAAGCAAGAACTAAAAAGAATAAGATGCTAAAGGCCGCAAAAATAAAAGAAGAAATAAAAAGTGATTCTTCACCACAGCCCTCAGAAAAATCTGATGAAGATGATGATGAGGATAATAAGGTGAGTATCTTTCACATGGTAAAGATGGCTATTTAGTTTTTCCTGTTAGTATCAATATGTATTTTGTCTTCTACTTGGCTTAATAAAATTAAAGCACCTGAACGTCGTCCTTTTCCTGTGGCCACCACAACTGATGTTGTATCAGTGCAGGCACATGGAAAATTGTATCTGTTCTAATGATAAGCCATAACTCAGAAGTTATGAGTAGTTTTCCAAATTTTTATAAAAAATGTTATTGTCTAGTTACTGGTGATATTGCTCAGTTTCAGCATTCTTTACAGATTTCAACACCGCATTTGATAGAAATGGAAGCCTAATGTATCACACAATTGTGAAACTAAGTGTTTTGGCTAGTGTGTTATAACTACTGACAGTGATTCTTAAGGTAAAGGTTTTTTTATTCGGCCTCTGGAAAATCATCAGGCTCAATTAGAAAGAGCAACATGAAAAAATTATATTTCAAGGCTTGCACTGAGAGCTCTTGTATACATCACGGCTCTCATTATCCAAAAAGACTGTTTAATCAACTGTTTAATCTTTTTGTGTTCTGTTGCTTCTGATATTTCTTTAGGCCTCTGCTTTTGTTAGATCTTTTTATTTTTGTCATTTATCACACAGGAAAACCAGTAGACATAAAAAGTTAGGGTTATGTCACAGCTAATTTTGGGATTTTGAAAGTAGTTGAAATAAATCAGTGGAAATCTATGTGTACCAATAATTTACTCCCTACTAGCTTTTAAAGTAAACTATTACAAACCATTGTAATTGTCTACTTGTTCTAAAGGAAAAAATACTTCCAGAAAAACAAAGTTAAAATTTATTCAGAGTTAGAAGGACCATGATAAATTTATAAAATTATAGTAATTTTTAACTAAAGCATTCCTGTATGTATTAAAATTGTACAATGAAAACAAAATATAAAGCGAGAGGGAAAAAAAAATCAGTGTAGACTGTCTTATGTTTACAGCTGAAATAATTTGCTAGGAATGAAAAGACTTAAGAACTGTAAGTGTCAACTAGTTTCAGTAAATTAATGCGGGCAACTAAACCTTAAAACTAAGCAGATTAAAGGGTTCATACCACTTAAAAATAAGTGTTAAGACTTCACCTCTACTCAGAAGACACTGCCAGCCAGTTGATTGACTTACTGTGTTTTGGGAAATTGCCTAGAATGCTGTCCCCTTTTGTGTATTTAATAACAGGTATTCATCACTTCAATACCTTTGGACATTGAGTATCAATTGCACTCCTGAAAACTAGACTATATACGAGAGACACCTAAATGATTGGCCTCAGCTGCTTAGCTGCCATACTGCATACAGGATTTAAAACTTACCTGTTTAACTGCTAGAATTATCAGGAAACTTCTGAAGTCACTGGATTGTTGCTAGAAGGCTTCCGTGATACCTAAACACTAGAGTCCTGTTTGGGCTGATTACTTCATACCTGATCTAAGTACTTGTTCAGTTAAGGTATTGGACATTCCTTGGCCTGCTTTTCTGCAACAGTTTCTATATGTGCCCTTCCAGCGTGTGTTTAAAGAGATGATAATGATTCTTGCACCTGTGTTACAATACTTTATTTACTGTCATATTTTTCTTGTGTCTGGAAGGATTTTAGTTTCTGTCTCTGGCCTTATAGGTGAACACTTCGAAGTCATGAACTGAGATTTTCACCTTCAAGTAGTTGAATGGGCCCCTATCAGACAGTCTGTAACTAATGCTTTTTTAAAGCCTAATGAAAACAAACAGCTCTGGAAAAGAGAAATTCGGGACTCTGTTACCTTCTCCTGTGAATGTTTAATATGGGATTGGTAAAAAGTTACTAGGACAAATCTAACTAGATCAGAGGTCTTCTAACATCCCCATCACTTGAGTGTGCTGACCAATCAGCTCAGTTTTGCAAGACCTGCCTCTTTTTAGATTTTAGCTCTTCAGAGTCTAAGTACCTTTAAAGGGACCGAATTTGAAGTTAATTCTAAGTTAAATGGACACAATTTCTCACACCTAGTGCCTCTGCCAAGTCAGTACTTGCTTTGTCACATCCAGGAAGTGCATGCGTAGTTCTCATCTGTCTTTGCAACTGCATTCAGTTCTATTTGATAGATGTTAAATTGTGTGTCCCAAAAGAAAGAATGAACAGATAAAAAGTGTTTTAATCTGATAGCTGTGAAACTGTATAGCTAGGAACTCAGTTTGACGTGACATATATGCTTGCATATTGCAGGATGAGATTGTTTCAGTGAAACATCTGCATAAAAAATTTAAAGCAGAGAAAGAAAATGAAGAAAAGCCTGAGCCAGATACTGGTATAAAGAAGGAAGCTGAAGAAAAAAGAGAGACAAAAGAAAAGGAAAATAAGAGGGATTTGAAAAGGGAGAAAAAAGAAAAAGAGGATAAGAAAGAATTAAAAGAAAAGGATATTAAAGAAAAGAGAGAAAACAAAGTAAAAGAATCCACACAGAAAGAAAAAGAAGTAAAGGAAGAGAAGGTAACTAGGTTTACTTGTCTTACATAGCACTAGAAAAGGCCACTAGGTTTATGTGAATGATTTTGAGATTAAAAGGTGTTTTGGGTCTGATCAGTTGTCATTTCATTATAGTCTTTTACATAATTTGAAGTTTTATTTTTCCTACCTGAAACCATGAGGACAGGCACTTGAAATGGGAAAGTACATCTTCAATGATACATCCCTTAGTTGGACTGAGAGTACAAGTGTGTGCAAAAGTTATTCTTTTCCTTTTTCATTTTCTATTTCCATCCCAGAGAAAGTAAAAAGTACTGTCACTGAATGTCAGCATAAATTTTATTCTTATTACTGAAGAGAATGCAGTAGTTATGGGGATTGTCATATATTAAAAGGTAATTCCAGAGCCAGAATGAAGTGTACTTAAATATTTTTGTATCTTGTTCTTAGGTAAATGAAATCAAATCTGAAAATAAAGAAAAAACTAAAAAAATTCCATTGTTGGATACTCCAGTTCATATTACTGCAACTAGTGAACCAGTTCCTATATCAGAAGAATCTGAAGAACTGGATCAGAAAACTTTTAGTGTGGTAAGTCCCCTTTCGTAAGTCAGTTTATGTTTATACTTAAGTTTATACTTAATATACTTAATAGTCTAAATGAGGACAATTTCTGATATTCCTGATACTCTTACTGAGCACAGTAGTGCAGGTGATCTTTCCCAGATAAAGTCTCAGATCAATGAATGCTATTGACAGTGTACAAAAATAATTTTTTACTGCATTCCTGCACTTCTGTTTTGCTTTTTTACTGTATTTACTCAGGATAGTACAAAAAAATATCCCATGGTTTGTGTGATGAATAAACTCTACAGATATATCCATCCTCAGGAGTCACTTGTGTATCCTTCTTCTTAAAGAGGAGACATGAATGAACTTAAAAGCAATTGATGGAGTCTCTGGCTTCACCTTATCATATATGCTTTTCTTCTTTGTTAGATAGCAAGAAAAATTAGGTTTCAGCACTTGTCTGCTGAAGTATTGCAAACTTCATTTAGTAGACACAGGAAGGAAAAAATGCTAAAGCCTTTAGAAATACCTTGCTGAAGTAATGTCTATGACACTAAAATAATTCTGTTTAATGACTACTTCTGACTAAGAACTGAATTAACATTTGAGAATAATGTATGTACACACAGTTTATGTGAAGTTTTATAGGTTAGCTGGGGCCTTTGGGAGAGTATTAATGAGTTACTTTGAGCAGCTGTTCTCCTGTGGTGGTTTTGTCATTCAGATTGCAACAGTTGTGTGTTTTTGCCAGCCAGATCTGTTCAGGCTGTTGTGGGTGCTGGCTGTGACGTGCCAATAGGATTCTCTTGAGTTTGGTAGTGGTTTTATTCTGAACATTCCAAGTAACTCACTTGTGATTTTCAGCATTGGCCTTCAGTAATTCAGGTGGATATGTTTGTGTGGCTAATGACAGAAAATCATAAGTTATATTTTTCTGATCACTTCTTTATTTAAGAAGTGCACTGTTTAAGCTGTCTTTTTAAAGGCTACTTTAATCTGTGGCTAATGCAGTATGTAATCCAAATGCTTAATTAATTTAGTGGCATGAGCTGGCAGTGGAACAGCTTCCCCAGTTTTTCTGAGTTGTCCCTAGATGCTTACATGGTAATCGTAATATTTCATTTCATTCCATTCCAGATATTTGTTTGATTTTCTAGGTTTGGTAGCGTATACAAAAATGGCACTGGGAAGGGGGGGGAGTGTTCTGGAAGGTATGTTTATCATCAGCTGCCATGGTCAGGTGCAGTCTAATCAAACATTTAACTGCACTTTTAAATCGAATTGAGTTGTTCAGGCTTAACTTACTTCACTCACTATGACAAGCAGAAAATGCATGTCACGTTTACCATGCCACTGTACTTCGATACTATTCCTAAGCAAGTGTCTGTAATTTAAACCCTGCCAACTGGGTTTATCTGGATTTATTATTAAAACATTGGATTCCAAGTGTGAAAATTCAAGAATGCGCAACCTTTATTTGAGTTGACATCTCTGTTTTTGCTGGTCTAGGCATCCCCTCTACTCAGTGCTGATGAGACCACATTTCCAGTGCTGTGTCCAGTTCTGAGCCTCTCACTTTGAGAAGGACATTGAGGTGCTGGAGTGTGTCCAGAAAAGGGCAGTGGAGATGGCGAAGGGTCTGGAGCACAAGGTTTATGAGGAGCAGCTGAGGGAGCTGGGGGTGTTTAGCCTGGAGACAAGTAGGCTCAGTGGAGACCTTATTGCTGTCTAAAACTACCTGGAAGGAAGTGTAGCCAAGTGGAAGTTGGCCTCTTCTCCCAGGCAACCAGTGACAGGACAAGGAGGAGCATCCCAAGTAGTGCCAGGAGATGTTCAGGTTGGGTATTAGGGAAAATTTCTTCACTGAAAGAGTGGTTAAGCACTGGAACAGGCTGCCCCGGGAGGTGGTGATGTCACCATCCCTGGAAGTGTTCAAAAATAAAATAACTGGATGTGGGACTTCATAATACTTCAGTGGGTATGGTGGTGTTCGGTTAAAGATGGGACTTAATGATCTTGGAGGTTGTTTATCTTTATGGTTCCATACCCAAACTAGCTTTCCTCTGGGTAGCTCAAGTTCTGCTAATATCTGCATAGGAGTGAGGTTTGAAAAATGTCTATAGAAGCGATTTTGATCCTTTGCTGGATGCCAGGTGTAATTGTTGCAGAAAGTATTTGTTTGAAATGTACTGAAAACTCTCATATTTAATTTTGCCATTGAGTTTGTATAGCTTTCTAGGTGCTAAAAAGTGTAAATCTTGTCCTACATGATTGTGCTCAAAGTTTTAATTGTAAAATCCATTTGTAATAATGTAATTTTCCACAGAAATCCTGTATATTAAATCAGTGCTTGCGTGGCATCCCACCCTTAAGGGGAAGGGAGTGCGCAAGATTCATAGATGCTCGTGGTCAAAAAGAATGACAAAAGTCAGAGGGTCTGCAAAAGTTTACAATATTTTTTTACTAAATTATACCCTTGACATGGAAATCTGTATGTTCTTCCCTGACCTGCCAGATAAGCCCACTGCAGTGGTTTTTGTACAGAGGGGTGGGGTGAAAGGGGGAGGGAGGGAGCGAGAAAGGAACAGATGGTGGGGAGAAAGGGAGGGAAAAACAACTATCAGCAGTCCTGGCTCTAGCATTGATCCAGCAAGGTATCCAGGGCCCTTGGGGTGCCCACACACCTGGGCTTTGTGGGGCAACCTTTTCATAGATAAGTTTTCCCTCCCTGGAGGTCAAGTTTCTCGCTACGCACATCAGTTACCATGGGCAGTCAGTCCTTCTAGGCCTTACTGGAAATGGGTTGGAGGGCTCTGGGGGTCTTGGGTGGTCTTGTTGCCCCCTTGACAGTCCATGCCTCATCTTCACTCCTGTGCCTGCACAGTACTGTGTTGTGCTTATCTTCAGGAGCCAGAACAAGGATGTTTGTCCCAGAAAAGTGCTGCCCTAACTCTGTATGGGTCCCTTCTCCAGCCACAACAATCCTTTGCTGGCTCCACAGCTGCCCAGCTACTAGTGTTTGAGACGTACACATTAGCACCCTTATCTTCCAGGCTTCTACATCTTGATATCTGTATTTTATACAATCTTTCATAGATAATAAATTTCCAATTTGGTTTATAATACAACTTGTTCCAAAGGAAACCTGCAAAATATTTTCAGGAGCTGTGAGAAAGTCTTGTGTTTCATTTGACAGTATTGTCTTCACCTGCATATATATATATCACAGTAAAAGGTGGATCATGTTTTAGAATATTTTTTTCCTTTTGAATTGATATTTTGAATTTTGAATCACTTGATTAATTTTTTCCGTTTTACAGTGCAAAGAAAGAATGAGACCTGTCAAAGCAGCATTGAAACAGCTGGATCGACCAGAGAAGGGCCTTTCTGAAAGAGAGCAGCTGGAACACACTAGACAGTGTCTTATCAAAATTGGGGATCACATTACTGAATGTCTAAAAGAGTACACAAATCCTGAACAAATTAAACAGTGGAGAAAGTAAGTTATTTATTCTCCTTAGGTTTGCTTGAAAAAGGGAAATCTGTAGTTGCTTCTATTAAGCAGAATAGCTTTTAGTTATTTCTCCTTTTTTTTTCCTCTCTTTCTTGTATCTTTCTGCTCTTTTAAATAGGAATCTATAGAAAGGTGATTATACATTGTTCTGACTTTAAATGGATTGACATTAAGCATTTGCTGCACATCAGTGCATTTTGCTCAGTGGGTGGAGACATCTCACTACTTAATGCTGAAAGCAGACACTGAGGAACTCATCACTAAGCTGTGTTTAGTGGAAGAGCATTCTTACCCTTAAGGATCTGCTTTTTCAACTTTCAACTTTAGATGGTTTTGGTGGTTTATAATTCCTGCTGAAAATACACAGTTCTACAGTTGTGTTGAACTTTTTATGAATTCTTTATTGTTCTAAAAATGTATTCTCATCATGGCTAGGCTTCGCGAACAAAGATTTGGGAAGGCTCTATCCACATTTGCTACAGGCACGCTGGTGGCTTATGAGGCCAATGTGTGACAGACATATCTGATTGCAAAAGGCACAGCAGAAAGACATTACATATTACATATTAACTATGACTTGATAAAAGTATTTATCATAATGTGCTCAGATGCATTTTAAAAGTGAGAGAAGAGTTTACATCTTTATGAGGCGACAATTTTAAAAAAAAATCTTGCTTTGTAAACTATATTTCATTGTTACGTTCTTAATGCAATTTGAGTTGCTTCTATCAGAATGTGCACTTAATATCTTTATTGAGATTGAAAATACATCCTGTGCTTCTGTTCCGCTAAGGGTTGCATTTTCTTGAAGACTTCTTTTAGTGTAGAATGCTTCTGCTGATTTTAATATCTTTACTTCAAAATATTTAGGTGATCTGAGATACAAAAGTAAGATCCATGTCTTACATTTTGGTAAATGTTATATTTTTTAAGTGGGAACTTGAAATAGAGCTATTATTCGTAATAATGCTACAATATTATGTGTAGATTAATAAAATACGTATCTCAACTATCCTTTATAAGAAGTGGTGTAACTTCTATAAAGTTATAATGGTCTCATTAGAGTCAGCATTGACTGGTTGTCTACTTTTGCAAACTTCTAGACAGAAATTACTATGTTTAAATAATCACAGTGAAGGAGCAGACTGTTGCTTCCTGAGCCTAACACTTCAAATATTTCTCAACACCAGTATTCTGTAGACTCTTAAGCATTCCACCTCCAAATTTGACTAAAAGAATTCTGTATCTGTTGAAAGAGCTTTACCTGTGATTATAGAAGCAAATGTTTCCTTAACAATTCCGACATCCTGACAACACAAGACCTGATTTGTTTTTCTTTGGTTCCTTCAAGCACAGATTAGTCACAAATTTATTTCTGTATGACCTCCATTGTCTTTCACAGTTCTCACTTGGTTTCAAAAGCTTTGACCAGACTTAATTCTCCCCAGTATTCTCATATAATAAAGCTTGTTCGTCAAGATAAGAGATTTCAAGTTTGAAAGAATTTTTACTACTTTTTCTTTCCTAATTTTTTTATTTACAATGTGGTAAATACTCAAACAAGCATTTAGAAGACGTATTTAGATTGATAGCTACATTTTTAAGCATTTCAGGAAAATTAACAGAATTGTTATTAGTACTACTTTCCATGCACTTTGCAGTCTGAAGTACTTACAAAAATATTAAGAAGTGACTAATTGTTAAAGGAATTAGCCTTTCAAATGGGTTTTTTTTCAGGTACATAGTATTTATTGTGCAATTAGGCAATACTGTGTAGATTTCATAGTATTTTTGGTTTACTGAAGTACTGTTCAGATTATTTCAGTTAAATCCATGTTCTGTTGCATAATATAGGGAAAATAAATTTATGGAAGAATTATAACTTCTCTCCTTTCTTCTTCTTCAGAAATCTGTGGATTTTTGTCTCCAAGTTTACGGAATTTGATGCCAGAAAGCTGCACAAACTGTATAAACATGCAATCAAAAAACGCCAAGAGTCTCAAGTAATATATTTTATATATATATGTATATTTTAAGTTTTATAACTCTTCCATTATCTTTAAAGGATTATAAGGAACACAGAAATACAGTTCAAGTAGCATTTGTGTTTGTATCATTGCAGTATCTTTTGTTAGGATATTTTTCTAGTGTATCCAGATGAACTTTGGGATTTACCATTATGCTTTTGTACTTGTCTCTTTTAGCAACACAATGACCAGAATGTTAGTACCAATGTGAATACACATGTAATTAGAAATCCAGGTAAGAAACCTTAAGTATAACCTTAAGTATAATCTTGTGTTAGATATCTTAAGTTTTCATGTTTATTTCATTTCACATGTCTCCTAGGTCTGTTTTCCACACTGCTAAGTACCATAAAGAAAGGCTGATTAGCCAGACTTCACTGGTTTCACCAGTTTGCTGATGAAATCCAGCTGAGTGTAGACTGAAGCTGGCACTTAACAGGGTTATTTGACTGTCCTTTAGAAAAATTCAGAAACATTTTTTGTTTTAAATTTTGGGAAGGATGAGAGGTCTGCTCAAAACCTGTAAATTTCTTGGAAATTCTGTGCCTGTTTGCAGCTGTTGTAATGTCACTCCAGTGTAAGAAAGCAAGTTACTCCTTGCAGTCGTAGTTTGTCATTAGTTACATAGGCTGTCTTTTATTGTTGACAAAATCACTGGGTTTTTTCCTGTGTTAGCACACCTGCCTTCTCGTATGTAATACTTCTTTTTATCTGGTGTGATGGAACACTTCGAGTAAATTTTCATGGCCTTAAAATCAGCATCGCGTATTTTGGGAATACCACTGGAATTCTTTTGCTGACAAGGTGTACCTTTAAAACTGTTACCCATACAAAGTCCTTCCCTTCTTAGAGGGGAAGTTGCTGCCATTCTATCTAAAATTGCTCTGCTGGAGGCACCTCTATTCACTGCTCATTTGGACCACACTTTGCTTCATAGGCTGAATGCAGAGGTTGAGAAGTTCAGTTTCCAAGTCCTACACATCTACATTCCACCTTGCTTCCCTCTTTTAAGGTTTCTTTCCATTCACTGGTGTTAGTGCATTTGTCTTTCAACTGCTTAGACATTGTTTCATTTAAATCGTGTCACTTTCATACTCCTTTGCATCAGACAGGTAGCAGTGCTGTTTGAATTAGGTGAAGTAAAGACTTTATGAGACTTCCTTTTAACCTCTGCTTTATTAAACAGATGTGGAAAGACTGAAGGAGAATACAAACCACGATGACAGTAGCAGGGACAGTTACTCTTCTGACAGACATTTGTCACAATACCATGATCATCACAAAGACAGGCATCAGGGGGACACTTATAAGAAAAGCGACTCAAGGAAAAGGCCCTATTCAGCCTTCAGCAACGGAAAAGATCACAGAGAGTGGGATCACTACAAACAAGACAGCAGGTCAGTTTCTCAAGCAGTTTTGAAATCTGGTCAGAATTCCTTTCCTGTTTTTGTAGCAAGCACTGCACAGTCTCTTCTGAGTGATGCAAAGTTGCAACAGTGTCTCTAATGCCAGTCTGTCGATTTGACATAATTGTGGCTCTTAATGTGTTCAGTAACTCTAATATGAATAATTTCATATTTTATAGATACTACAGTGATATTAAACATAGAAAGTTAGATGACTACAGGAGCAGAGACCACAGGTCAAACCTGGAGGGAAGTTTAAAAGACAGTCGGGCTCATTCGGATCATCGTTCCCATTCAGACCACAGGATACATTTGGATCACCGTTCCACTTCCGAATACAGCCATCATAAATCACCTAGGGACTACAGGTATCACTCAGACTGGCAAATGGACCACAGAGCTTCGGGTAGTGGCCCAAGGTCGCCATTGGATCAGAGGTCTCCTTATGGTTCAAGATCTCCCCTAGGTCACAGATCTCCATTTGAACACTCATCAGATCACAAAAGTACACCTGAACATACATGGAGCAGCCGGAAAACATAACAAAGACTGACACTTGCTGGACCTTCTTTTAGCCATATACAGTAAACTAACACAGTAATTGCCTTACATGACTTGAAAGATACAGACGGGATATTCTATCAGTAGCAGTATTGTTACTTCTTTCCAGGATGCAAGGTCTATTATCCCAACAGAAGAAAAATATTTTTGTATTTAAAGTTTATGCTGCACTGTGCTGCAAATGCTGTGGCACTTTTTTTAAGAAATGGAAGATGTTTACTTTTACAGGGACCTCAACACTGCCCATTTCAGACTGGATCTTACTATAAAACTCTTCATGTCAAAGTGGTTTGAGGCTGATAATGTTTTAAGTTATGTTTGTAAACGAACTTTTAAACACTGACCTGTGCTCATATTTCAGGAGGGAATGGGGAGATTATTTTTTTTCTTAGTAAAGAACTCTCAAGGACTTTGTTCACTTTCCAAAGCTACTTGTTTACATTGTACACTGCGACCACCTTGCCGCTTTTCATCACAAGCTTGAATATTTAAATTCTGTACCTATAACTGTAAAATAGCCAGGATTTCTCCTGTTTGTGATCAGTTACAATGCCTTTTTACAAAACAAACAAACAAATAATAAAAAAAAGCAAAACACAAACAAATGGCTGTAAATTGTTGTAAATTTATTAAATGAGCTTTTCCCCCCCTCAGGCTTTTTTCGACTGTTCCTTTCCCCACCAACTCAGGCCTTCTTGTCACAAGTATGAAATAAAATCAGTGTACTTATATGTTTCAATAAAAGATCTTGATGGAGTCACTCCTCAGAATGTAAAAATGGGGAAAGGGAACATTTTATTCCACTTAGTGCTCCCTTTATTGGATACTTTAGAAACACGTTTTGGGGTTTTGTTTGGGTTTTTTTCCCTATTAACCTGTCAGTGTTGTGATTGTTTGTAATGAAATGGTAAGAAATACCCAGCTAAACTGTGCTCTGGAAAGCTTTTCAGGTGCATTGGTTTTAAAGGAGGAATGTTGAGTATCAGAAGACTTCAGTATCCAAATCAGTCAAAATTCATTGTAAATTCATTTGTGTTCCCTCTTCGACATGGGCAATAATGTCAAATGTGCTATGCAGCTAGTTAATATTTTAGAAGATTTGAATTATGACTTTATTGACAGAATTGTTACAATGCACACTGATTGTACATAGATAACTTCTATCTGACAAATTAAATTTAAACTAAAAGGACATGTGGGTCTCGTAGTTTTCTCCTATGTTTTTCTCTACAGTGTTACTTTTTCTCACATTTACCCATAAAAGCATTAAAAGTACTAAATTTTAATCCCTGTGACAAGTAGGGAGAATACCTAGCCTGGCATCATTTGGCAGGAGCTGTGTCTGTTGTTCTAGTTTTATTCCACTCTTGCAATGTTAAGCATTTTTTCCAGTTAGACAGGTTTGTATGAAAGGATCAACATAGAATCAAAAATCTGTCCATGGAGTATTTCTTAGATCTCAGTGTAGGCACATTAAGTGTTAAGCTCATTTAGTGTAGGCTGGGACTTGGTTAATTAGTGCTGCTTCATTTCTTAGCTCTTCATCATGACAGGGTCTAGAGGGTTTGAGTTGTTCTGCTTTCAAGCTTGATGGCTGCAGCAGTGTTTAGGCAGCAGAGTGGTGTCTGATAAGGTTGTGCACCTTCCACTTCCAGGGGGGAAAATCTAGAAGCGGGAGTATCTCTGATCCCTGCCCCAATTCTCCCTGCTCAGGAAGTGCTGTACAGATCCATCAGGAGAGCACAGACAGGGCATCCCACCAAGCCTACACCAGTTCAGCTGTTAGGGCACTGTGATCTCACTCACTGTGACCAGCCTCACTGTGGTTGGTCTGCAGATGTTTGCAGTGAAGATACCTCAGGTCTCTCAAATACTTGGTGGTTTTGATGATGTAGATCTTTGGGAATTAGTCTACTTAGGCTTTGTAACTTTTATTCAATCATATTTACAGATACACAAATCACATTTGCCTCCATTTAATTTTTCCCCTCTGTTTTCCATTAAATTGTAAGTATTGAAAAAGACAACGCAGAAAGAACCGTGTCTTGTCAATACCACCTAAGGAGTCTTTCTGCTGTGCCTTTTGCAGCCTGACTTGCCTATCTCACATTGGCCTTTTTAGCCACCAGCGCGCTTGTAGCAAATGTGGGTAGAGCCCTTCCCAAATCTTCATTTGCGAAGCCCAGCCATGATGATGATTGGAAGTTTCATAGTCCATTGCTTATGAGGCCTGTTGTGGTTTATCTTACTATTCAGTCCCATATCCTCTGCAAATGAGACATTTATCATTCAGTTGATGCACATAAATTTTATCCTTTGTTCATTTGTAATGAACAGTCTCCAAGCAGTGTGTCAAGTTCTGAAGCATCCATCAGATACTAGTGTTGCCTGTCTGTCAGAGGTTTTGGAAAGTAAGATTTCTGATGATTGCAAGAGAACTCCTCAGACAGCTGTTGATAAAAGATTATGGTGTCATCTACCACACATGGAAGTCTAAGATTTCCATCTTAATCCTGTTGCATATTTCTAGTCTACCATTCCCAGTACTACCTAAAAGAATAGATTGTTGTTCAGTCTGAAAAAGCACATTAAAAAACATAGTGCTGCTCTTAGTTTTAAGGAGAGGGAAATGCACGGTCAGGCTGCTGTTAGTTGTCAGGGGCTGTGATATGATGTGACCATCATTTGCCTGCTCGCGGCTGCTCTGTGTTTTCCCCATTTTGATTCTCAGTACAGATGTCCTGGTGTCTGAGGAGCACTCAGCTCCTGAGTCCTGAGAGCCTTTCACCACAATCAACAGGACTTGGAAAGGATTCAAGCACCAACCACAAGAGGAACCTGCAGGAACATGATCCTCCTACAAAAGGAGAGTGCCCTGACTTCCTGTGGTGGGTTCACCTTGGCTGAATGCCAGATGCCCACCCAGTTGCTCTATCCCTCCCCTTCCCAGCAGGACAGGGGAGAGAGTAAGGTGAGAAAAGAAAACACAAAACATGGGTTGTGATAAGGTAGTTTATATTTATGCAAAAAAGAAAGCAAAAGCATCATGTGCGTGCACACAAAGCAGAAGCCAGCAGTTCATCTCTACTTCCCATAAGCAGCGATGGTCGGCCACTTCTCTGAGAAGCAGGGCTCCAGCAAGTGTAACAGTTGTCAGCAGGCAGCCATCAGAGACAATAAATGCCTCTGATCCTGCTCCTTGCCTCAGCTTTTATATCTGGGTTGATGCCATATGGTCTGGAATATCCCCTTGGTCAGTTTGGGTCAGCTGGGCTACTCGTGTCCCCTCCCAGGATCTCGCCCTTGATTGAAGAAGGAATGTTACAGTGTTGGTGCTGTGCTCAGCAGAAGCCAAAACATGGGTGTGTTATCAACACTCCTCTAGCTACTGATGCAGAGCACGGCACTGTGAGGGCTACTATGGGGAAATAAATTCCTGCTCAGCCAGACCCACCACACCTCCCTTTGAGACACTGACTCCCTGATGAGTATCTTTGATGCCTGTCTTCCCTATTTCTGAATCTCGATTGGCTTGCTTTGTCCCTCTGTGATAGTTTGTCATCCACAAATGGATCTTGTCACTTCTACAGCTCTTGCTGTGTGGCTGCAGGATTCCACTTGCTTTATAAAATCCCAGTGAAGTACCCTGGTAGCAAGGCAGTTCTAAGGAGCTATTTCTATCTCCAGTGTTACGTTTAGTGTTGTCTTCAGTGGCAACAATTCTTTTTGGCAGAAAATTACCTCACCATTACTTGGAAAGATTGGCAAGACTGAAGACACTAACGGAGTTCGTCTTGATGAGACATTTTATTGCAACCTTCTCCATGATCAAGTTTTATTTGACCAACAAATTAATTAAATCCTGGCTTGTTTTTGTGTACTAAGCTGAAATAAAGTCCTTTACAAAAACAAATGCAGACTATCTCTTGCTTCCTTCTGTTAGAGAGTAGTAAGTCTTAAGATCAGTAATACCTGGTCATGAAACATCCACTTGTACTTAACAAGGTTTGTTTTACTGAACTGTGTTGGGACAGGTATGTAGTGCTGTCACTTTATGTCTGCATTCTTCTAACAAGCTGCTGTGGGTGCACCTGAAGTGTAAGTTTTGTTCTCAAAATTTTATGCTGAAGCTTTTATTTGTGAAACACTCCAGAAGCAGTAGCTAAGAAATACAATTGTGTGAGACACTGATAGCAGCAGAATGAAGAGGAGGTTCATGGAATTGTTTTTTTTTTTCTCTTGTAGTCCAATTACTAAAGATATTTAAGTTGAGAACACCTGAGTAATGGGGAGTACCTTCTGGTCCACCCATCCTTATGCTCTCAGAGATTGAATTCTCATTTTGGTGAGGATTTTGGAAACCCAGGCAAACTACTCCTCCCCAAAATCAACCACAGGAAATTTTAGAGAATAGAAAAGGAAGACAATACAGCAGAAAAGTCATTCATATAATGTATCTATGATTCTTCAAAGCACAGTGCATTCTTGGGAAATGCTTAATGAAGAGTTCCAATCTGGTTTAAGTTCATACAGCTAAAATAGGGGCTTACTGGATTACCTGCTAGTCTAAAAGTCATGTAGAGTGATGAAAGTGAGAAAGAGAAGGTGAGATGTGCTGTTAACAAGGAGCTGGCAAAATTGCTAGAACAGATAAAACCAGTGTGTCCCAGAGCATGGAGGTTTAATACAGATGCTGCTTAATGGTGCATTTAGCCCTTTTTTTTTGACAGTTTTTAGATCATCCGAGTAGTTTCATGGTGGATTAAATACTGCAATCAAAAAGTTGTTGTCCCAGGAGCAGCTACAGTCAAAGCACATTTCATGAGCTTTATGGAAAGTGAGATGAAAAACACATAATTATTGAAGACAGGAAATTGCCCATTCAAGACTTTTGAGATATTTTAAAGTATAAATTTTAGATCTAGACTGAGTTTGTGCACTAAGGCTCAAGTCCAAAGAGCACATTTGGACATTATTATTACCATTTATTTGCTAAAACTAAGTATGTTATATGACACAGTTTTTTCATCAAGCACAGTTTTAAGTCTGTCTTCTCCAAAAATAAACATCCAGAAATCCTGTCAGAAAATCATATACCACTGATCACATATGAGAAAGTAATCAGAGAGTTTTTATTTCTGCAGTACTCTCAGACTTTCACTGAGTTTTATTTGCAACAGAGTTAGTATTTGCTGAAGTAACTGGAGCATTTGCAAAATAATCTCCTCACTCATCACTTAAAATTAGCCACTGGTTTTGGTTTGCAGAAATTCTAGTATTGGTAAGTGACTACCTTTATCGTATAGATCAAATGTTATTTTAACATTCCTTTTAATCACAGAGGAGCAAAAAGGACTTCAAAGCTCTGATTTTTGTAAGCATATTAGAACAGCATTCTTTTCCATTCTTGGAACTGTGAAACGTGGTTGATGTCTGAACACCACATACAACTACCATGGAACCGAGTACCCCTAATAGAACTGTTAGAGGTCCACAGCCTCAAGTGCCTTTCAGTTCTTTTGTCTGGAACTAACTGCTCCATCTCTCTGGTACTGCTTGCAAAGGAGTTGTTAATATGAGAGATAGATTTCTGTTTTAAATTTTTCACTAAATTTGACTTGGGAGGGTTGACAATATTCTTCCTGTAATGAAATCTACAGGTGAATTCTCTATCCAGAACAGAATAAGCAGGAGGTCAGTTTTGAAAGCTCTCAAACAGAAAATTGTATTTTGCCTTGCTGAACTTCAAAACTATCACATCTAGAAGGGTAAGGTCTAACTCAATCTTTTTCTTGGCATGAAAGGGCTGGGGAATTATTTCCCAAGATCTTAAGGGTTCAATAAATCATGTCAAATTCCAAATAAATACATCTGGAGAGTTAGGGTGCAGTTATTCATTAACCATAATGCCAGAGGGAAACATGCACAGGAAGGCGATACTCCGTGAGCTTTAATGAAAACAAAAACACACACAAAGCACAGCATTCTCTAGTTTGGTGGTTTAAAACTGTGCTCTTCCCTTCAAATGTATTGCACTGGGACAGTCACAGGTAGATGCCTGGAGTGTACATCAGTGAGCTAGTACAACAGATCACCCTGTGGGTCCTCCATATGCTAGTATGATCTGGACAAGTTTTTAAAATACAAATTTTACCTGGTATGTTTTCTTTGACAGTGCAGCCTTCCTCATCTTGTTTTGAATGAATTAATTTACTCTTATCAGTGAACATGAACTTATCAGAAAAGCACCATATGCTCAGCTGTGACAGTTTTCAAGGATGTAACCTCAGACAGTCATAGATGACTGTCCTTCTGCATTATCAAAATTCCAGAGAAACTCCATAAATGTGAGTGCAAGCGGGACAAAACCTAACCTTGTCACAGTGGGAGAGGATGTGAAGTTTAAAGAGTTTTTATTATTTCAAGTGCCACTACTGAACACAAGAAAGTGTGATGTGTCTTAAAGCATCGACTTACTTGTAAACTACCCAATTTGCTTTAAAAATTTTGAGTGTGTTATCTGTACTTGTAAGGATCACTCATAATTTGGTGGAAAAAATATTGATAGGGACATCACAACCAGACCTTATTATTAGAACCACAACCTATATTTTCATAATTAAAAAAAAGACATTGTCCTTAATTTGAAATTTGCCTACATTTACTGTGAGTCAAGTTAGTTTTCCATTCATAACCTAAAGGCCTAAAATATGGGTTTGTAGTAATAACATACTGAATAAACAGATGGACTGACAGTCTACCATTTCTTTACAAAAATCCATGTTTTCAATAAATACACAAAAAATTCAAAACTAAGGCAAGAATATTTTTAATTACAGTATTTTCACTTCCCTCCCATAAATTTAAGAATGACTTGACATTTGCATAATTGCAAAACAAATCACTTAAAAGTTAGGAGATTACAGAACAAAGTTTGCTTTCAGAATCTTAATTTAGACCCCTCTCTGCAATTCTTACAATGCAACTTCAATGACAGTACCCCAAACTATTTTTTCTAGGGAAGCCCACTTCATCTGCTGCACTGAGTATATCACGACAGTACACTGCACAGAGTGCATGAAATAAATTCAGTATCTATTTCATAATTATTCAGTGTATGATCATGGGTAGGTCTCACCCAATTGGTGATTTCCAGCCAATGCAGGGATATCACATCTCCATTTTTGTGCCAACTCCAGTGCTTTTGTGGTTACTCCAGGTCTTCCACCCAGGGGTGCAAATGTGCCACAGTACCAGCTGGTTTAGGTGTTGTTAGCTTTTTGCTTATCAATTAAGAATTTTAATGAGACGGTAAGGCACTGTCTGTTTACATCAAATATTCTGTATTACATAAAAAATAACTGCTCTCCAGTAAAACTTGACAAAAATTACTGTACTTATTGAATGGAGTTAAGTGGAATGTGGCTGAAAAGAGAGGTTCTGGTGGATTATCCTCATTTCTTCTTCATGATTATTTCTTCCCTGCATATGTGTCACCAAGAAACAGCCATATAGAAGTTATTATATATTCTTGTAAGTTTCAGTCTCTTAAACACTTTACTATTTCTATGGCCACTTTTTAGATACCAACTGCTCTTGGTTTTGCCTTTTAATGTGATCTTAGAAAGCTAAAATTGAAGAGGTTTTTATGAGTGAGCAGCAGGCATTACACTGTTTTCTAATCAGAAAGTACTTCTTGAAGTGCAAGATGTTTATTTACAAAGCTCAGATTCATTTTGCTTTGTAAATTCACTTTTTTCTTTGTCTGATTTGCTTTCTGTTCTCCTTTGCTATTCAGCCTTCTCATATGATAGAGATACATTCTTATAATAAGGATTCCATTCCATCTTGAGTAGAAGATGGGGTGGGGAGAGGAGGAATGTTACTTCTCTTGTCAGATATTCAGAGGAGCAGTTAGAGTCACTGGAAAGGAGTTGCACTTCCAAATGTGTTGAACAGCAAGTGAGCTGCTGAAATGCTTCCCTTGGACAATTCAGAGCATGGTTTCTTCTTTGAGACTGTGTGACTGTGACAGCTTAATGCCTAAATGGTTAAAAGAAATCTACTTGCAAATGTTTGCATGGGCTGTGATATGTAAAAAAATAAGTACTGATTTCTCTAAACTTACTAGCAATGGTCAGTAATTTCAAAGAATACAGTACCCTGAAAGCTTTTAATATGGATGATTTCTTTCCCCAAAGCATTGTTAATATTCAACTGTTTATTAATGTTAAATCTGTAATGATTAACCATGAGATTATTTGTATTAATTTTCAGCTTTGTGAATAGTAAAATTTCACACATCAAATTTTCATGTTTCCTATGGTCTGTGTATTTCTCTCAAACCTAATTCAGATGTAAAATATGTATGTTAACTGTATCTTGAGCTCCAGAACGGAGAAACATTCTTGCAATGAATCAAAAAACTAACAATTTGAGAACTAGGTGGTTGGTACAATTAGTTTCAGATCTTTCTAGACTATGAAGTGAGTCCCACTGACAGAACATCTAAAATGACCATTATAGCACAAATACAAAGAGATCATTATGGCTATTTCTGATGTACTTTATTGATTAATATTTCAGGTAAAGTTTACAACATCAGAAAGAGGGACAAGAACAGAAGAGCAAAGAATAACGTAATCTAAGAGAAGACCTTTAAGATCAATGTTGCAGCTGGTGGATAAAGAAAGTGAAACTTTCATCATGTGTTTGGTTAATACTGCAATAGAATTACAGAACCATTAGGGTATATGAAAAAGAGCAAAGCAAACAGATTACAAGAGCAAAGGAGAGTATTTCCAGCAATGCACCAATCTTAATTACAGTCCAGGACAGTGCTTCTAAGTCTTGTTAACCTGTGCCTGACCTTGGGCAATCATATCTCCGAACTGTAGCAGTAAGGGATATGTCAGCTTGACTCAGGAGCCTGCACCGGAGGATGGAGGCAAAGTCCGTGCACACATCCAGGTGTGGGAAATGCAGACTCACAGGGGGCAAAGACTGGAGGGTATCCTGCCCCACCTGCAGATCTGTACTACAGAAGAGATTCAGAGCCCTGGTAGCAGATAAGGGGCTGGAATATCACCACCTGATGACACTGCCACATCTGGCAGCCTGTGAGCCTCTGGCAGCAGCAGCTAGGGGGAGATGGGAAGTGAGAGCAAAGAGGAACTGCCTGTGGTGGGCAGAGGTCCTGGTGACCAGACTGACCCAGGTCTAAAGAGGTTTGCTGCTTCACATGGGTTCTGTGGGGAGGCTGCCAAGGCTTCTCTGGTTCTTGGCCAACTCAAGCACCACCCATGTGGCCAGGGGGGACCTGGAGCAGAACAAGAATGTCTGTGTTGCTCTGGAGGTGAGGACCAAGGGCACCAGGGTCCTGTGGTGCCATTTGTCAGCAAAAGGAGGAATTTGAGGAGCGGACAGATCCTGTGGATCAACAGCCACTTTTGCAGCTGGTCTCAGAGGCTTCAGCTTTTATGACCACCAGGCCATTTTGAAGATAAGGATGGATAATTGGTCCTACGTGACTTGACTGTGGCAGAACAGCTTCTCATGTCTGTCAAGCCTAGTGAGAAGAGCTTCGAATTAGGAACAGCAAGGAGGGGGAGATGATGATCCACCATCAAGAGAGGTAGTTGTGACATGGATTCACAAGCAAAGGTCTCAGAGTGATGTGGACAAGAGAGACCTTGCAGCCAGCAAAACAGGGCATACGGCTGGCCCCACACAAATAAGGATGTGCAAAGAGGACTGAATGATGGTGGAAGTTTTCACCCCCTTTCCGGAAAATCATGACTGGGTACCTCTCTACATGCACAGAGCATGCAGTCACTACAGACTTCATCTGATTGCCATGGCTTTTCAACAGCTTAGCAACATCTGCCAGCTCCCTCAGGATCTTGGGATGCATCTCATCATGTCCCATGGATTTGTGGATGTTCAAAATCAAGGCTCATGTGCAAAAACTGGGGTTTGTAAATTTGCAGGGGCTATAGCCTTTGGCAAGGGTTTTCTTGATATAACCCCAGAAACAGAATAGGCATTATCCATGTGTATAAGGTTATGTTATGGATTTTTTCTGTCTAGGTAGAAAATCTGTAAGAGTTGGAAAGTGAAAATGCAAAGCTCTGTTAACTTCAAAATGAAATGTGAATTTCTTCTTGTGGCTGCATATTTGCTTGCTTGAATTACATTCTATGGGTGGCAGAGTGGGAAGGCATTGCTGAATAGCTATAGATGGAATGGTAACTTCAACTCCGCTTCCTCCTCACTGTAAGGAAGTTATGAGAAGTGTTTTGTGTCTTTATAGAAAAATGCAGCTAATGGTGAGTGCTATAGGCTTGAAACAAAACTTTTGAGGTCACAGGCAGGGGAAAGAGCTTCCTCAAAATTCAGGGATTCAGCCAAAGCTGATACACAATACTCTAATCCCTATATTCAAAGCTATGTGTAAGGATGAAATAAATGAAGAATGGAAGCATTGTATTCCTCCTTCGTAAGTGGGTAGACTGAATGCTGGTTCTATGGGTAAAGAAGAGATGAAAAGGCAAGATGGAGAAATTCCTACTTGTCTTAGTGTGTCTAAATCACCAAATAGTCACTCTAGCACATTAGAAGATTATATCCAGAGATTAAAAATAAAGGAGACTCTCTATGTACATAGTGACCCATATGCACATTTAATAAAGAACCCCCCACTGAGGGGAAATTACCTTAAAAAACCCCAACAAACAAATACTTACATTGTTACCTAGGGAAGTTCCATTACTGACTGTTTAGATAACCCTTATTGTCCACAATTAGACTGCAATTAACAGCTCTTTGTTTAAGGTAAGTACTCCACCAGAGGCCAATGTATTGCCATTTAACCGGCATTTTAAATAGTCAGTAAAAATATTTTCTGAGCAAAGCTGAAACAGGGAGGGCTTTTACTTCTTGCCATTAGATAATTCATTCACTTATAAAGGACCTGGTTTTAGATTGTAGGGCTGTGAGGTTTGATTGTTTTTTTACCCAGAGAGGTATTACATATAATGTTGATTTTAAGAATTTGCATTATAATTGTTAGCTCTACCAGACAAGACTTAAGACTGAAAGAGCTGGTAATGTTTTCACTTTTGAAGTCAACCTCCTTATTACACTCTCCCTCTTTGCTTTTGATTCACATCTCTGACTGGATGAAATGGATCTTTCCTGGTGGAACTAAATGGGAAGAAATGTTTCAGAAGATCATGTAACACACTCCAGCTGCTGACAGTGGTTTCCTCTGGTTGAGCCAGTGTAGAAATAACTCAAAGAAACAGAAGTAGAGATTTCTTACTACACTTCTGCTCCCATCAGACAATGTACAAGCAATATCCTAACACTTTTTTCAAGAAAGCTCTATTTGTCTTGCTTTTCTGATTTTTACTAGAGTCTAAACCCCGAACTAGAAAGTGTTTCCACTTGTACAGGCCCTCTGCTTGTGTCAGTGAATCAGCCACATCAGGACTGCCAACCATACAAAACAATGCACCCAACAAAAGTCAAAAAGTAATCAATAGTCTGTCAAGAAGATCTGCTGACAAAGAAGAAACTCTTAGCACTTCTGTCAACGAATATGCATGTGGAAAACTTTCAAGGACTCACACACAGAGGGTAATCCCTGAAGGACTTGATATGTTTTGACTGAGGAGCCTTGACTAGCTGTGGAGAAAGGGCAGACTGATTGCACAGACACATCTGAATTGATTTTTCAGCAATTATTCTTATTATAGAGGAATATCTGTATCTGATTTCCCAATGGGACTAATTATTGATCTCTTTACCGTAATAAAGGCCACTTCATTTGCAAGAAGAGGTAAGACTTGTGACTTCTTTTTTACGTAAGTATTGAAAAAAAAAAATGGTGGCATTCCAAAGATCTCAAACACTACTGTGCAAGCCACATTTTAATGATTAGGGAGGGCCTTTTTACAGAATTTATCATTGCTGAAGGATTGTAAAATTACTCAATGAAAAAAAAAATGTTTTTCAAAAAGCCTACCCTGGTAACAATTCTCTCTCATGCCTTCGGATCAACTTATTTTTAAGGGAATCAGTTCACTGTGTTTTCAGGAGGCTGGGGAGTGATGACTGGCAGCACCTGAGGAAGTAAGAACTAGATGAAGGCAGGTCATGCCAAACCACTGGCACTACATATAGGTCAGGGACAAGGGATAAGAGATGGCATCACAAACAGTGATGTACCTCACTTTTTAACTTGCCCTATCCACCACAAGGGTAGCCACCATTAGGCTCCCTCTACAGAGAGGCAGGGTTATGGAAAGAGTTATTTCTCCAATGCATCCCACCTACAGGAAGTGGGAGGGGTGTGTTTCAAACCTAACACACCCTTTGAAGGCAGGTCTCATACACTTCCAAGACTAGTACGAAAAAGCATTTTTCCTGAGAAAGGATAGCAGATGGATCTAGCCAGATAAAAGCTGATAAACCCAGTAGGATAAAGATTACAGTCACCTGAGAAGGCAAGAAACCTTGTTTACACATCTTCATTACACAATTTGGAGTGGGGATTCAAACACACTATCTCTTACTTTCTAGTCAAACACATTAACAATTTGGCTGCAGGGTATTTAAGGTTTTGGCAACCCCAGCTGTTGAAATTTTTGCTTTCTGTAAAACACTTGCATGGTAATGGCAGCACAGGACACCAAAGAACAGCCTAAAAGATAAAACACTCTAATTAGAAAATACAGCCCTTGCTCCTATGCAGCCTTTTTCTATACTTTGCACCATTCAAAGTATAGAATATATCACAGAAAAAGTAAACAGTCTGGCATTGAAAGGCCAAAATTAAGATCAGAAGCCTTACCACTAAGACTTTACCCACTCAGTTTCTCTCCTTTGTCCCAACTTCAGCTTTTTTTTTCTTTTCTGGCCTTCCCCTGCCTCGCGCAAACCTGCCTTGGGAGGGGAGAAGGGGCCAAGACAGCAAGGAAGGGAGGGCTTTGTTGCCTTATTCAGGTCTGCTTTCAAGAGAATCAAAGAGTACAGGCCAGGCCCAGGTCTGCTGTGAGGCTTTCGGAGGCCAAGGTGCATCCATCAGATAGGCCTGGGAGACAGATGGGGTGCTATGCAGCAAGTGTTGGATCAGCTGGCTTGTCTCGAGCAAGCAGATTGTCGCTGGATACAAACCTAGGCTGGAATTTAAAATGTACCCATCAGGGCTAGACTAATTTCATTTTAAAATAGCTGTCTGGGCTTCCCCCTCTATAGAAAAATAGCAGTAGGCATCTCCAGAAGGCAATTCAACCCAACCTACAATATTGCTATTTACTTCACTGAATACGGAGAAGGCTTACGTGTTTAGTTTACCTAATTTAGATGAAATACCTCTCAATCACTAAAGTATGCCTCGTCTCCTTTAAGGCAACTAAGACCTTGTTTGGATAAAGCTATCCCTTGGTAACACCACAGAATGGCACTATTCCATAATAGCTCCCAGCTGTTAGTCTCACCAGATGTGAAAGACCAAGACAGAAGAGGAGTTTCAACTTGCCTCTCCCAAACTCCAGCAGAGTGCTTCACACCACTACAGTCTAAATAACTTACCATTATCTGCCAAACACGAGTGAGCAGGTCAGGTGACTGCCAAAAAAGTCCCACAAGTAAACCAGACAAATGAACAACATTTAAATCTGACTAGTGTGCAGATACAAACTCAAGACCGCATTTGTTTCCTCTGCTCAGCAGCAAAATGCAGATTCCTTGAGAGGCTTTACTGGACTAAGAAGGAAAGCAGAGATCCTAAAGAAATATCTGGGTTCAAGCTGAAACTGTGTGTCTCAATTTCAGATTTAAATGCTTGGCACACCAAACATACATATAAAATCTTTCATAGATCCAGCCCTCAGCACATACTAGAATCAATGACATGTACATATTTTGTGTATTTAATGGAGTATTTGTCTACTGTTGGAGTGTAGATAAAAGTGGAAATTAAGCTTTAAAACTAGTGTAATCATGAAAATAATCCCTGTAAATGTTATAGGCACTCCACATACGACACAATGTCCTTTTTATATCTAGCTATGAGTTCTGATACGCAGCCCAGCACAAAGACTGTAATCAATCTTACTGTTCACAGTTGTTTACTATCAGCAGCTTTTAATTTCAATGAACTTTAGTTTACAAAGATAAAGAATTCAGAATCAGATCAGATGCAATTGTTCTACATCAGCATCACAAATTTACCTGCATACTTGTACTTGATCCGTGGCTATTTTGCTCTCCACAAGATGATAACTAATAACAATGATAAAATCTAATGAACAACACTGATCCCCACAATTCTTGTTTGTTTTGAATACATCTGGAGAGAAGTAGCAGCACAACACAGAGAACATTTATCTTGTAAAAAACACCTTTTAAAAAAAAGGGAATCATTACTAGTCCTGTTTGGACATCGTGTAGATAGCAGTCTGTAATAACCGGAATAGGGAAAGACAGAAAAGAATTCGTACCAGTCAAGATACAGATGGGAATTAAATAACCTAAGCATGAAAATTTCAGTAAAACACCACAGCTGTACTTACATGAAGAAAACAAATGCAAGATCGTAAACTGTTCTGTGTGTCTGTCAAAACAGAAGAAAGACACAAGACTCCTGGGCTTTTTTTCAAAACATGTCCACTAATGAAACTCTCATTAGACAGTACAAAGCTTGCAACATTGCTTGCTTCACTTTGCAGTGTATATAAGTAAATAAGCACTTGCACAGCCTCAAAACTCATAAAACAAATGCATGGTAACCATAATGCCAAGGTAAGAAAATGTAAATAGTTGATGATCTATTTTCTGGCAGTACAGCAGCAGTCTGAAAGGAAATGCAATACTGAAGGGCTGTAACTTGACCATAAGAACAAAAGCCAGGTTGTTCTCTCAGGTTGCGTTCCACTTAACAGATGCTCTATACAGATTTTTCTTCCAGTCAGGAAATAAAAAAGTATTTTTGGTTTGACAGGCAGTTAAGCCTATTATTTCCTTTCATAATACCCTTGTTTAGGAGTCTTCTGTACATACAAAATGAAGGATTAAGCACACGGTCTCTGCTCAGTCCTGCAACATGCTTCCTATAGAAGTTGCCAGACTCCACAACTACAGAGAACCATCATCAGCCGTTGTTAGCATATGGTTAGGAAACACTCTGGTTAAGAAGATACTTAAAAAACTGTTTTGGATAAGCCACTAATATCCAAGGCATTGCCTAGCTTGTTGAAGACAAAGGCAAACAACATGTAGTGTCAGTAACAGCTGACAGGCTGTGGCACTAAAATACTGATAAACATGTTACACTGCCTTCTGCAGAGCTTGTGGTGATAGATCAACACCTGGGAGAGTGAATCCTTGCAGGTATGACAGCTGCCTTCTGTGTACAGTAAACATATATATATTTAAAGCTCCCTTTGCTTTCTACAGCAATTTCCACAGATCATTTTGCTGATATATTTACCACATAAGATTGTTCCTCACACAGCTCAAATCCTAGCTGTAACACGAGCTTAGCAAAGTAACATTCAAAGTCGTCACTTTTAGGTCTGTCTTGGTATGTATCTGACTTTTGGCACTTTCAATTTACCTTCACACTGTGTGATTAGCCCTGCAGATGAAATATTATAGCTTCCATATATACTTAGCAGGTCATCCTGTTCTGTAATTTTATGGACTCTTCTATATAATTTTTTCTTCCAACTTCACCATCTCTTCTTTAGTTTTATGGCAAATAATTTTCTATTCCAGGGTTCTTCTGGTCTGAGAGTTCTCCAATAACTTAAAAAGAGGATTTTTATAACACCTCTCAGGAGGAATGCAGAAGTAACACAGATAACTGTGCTAAAGCTCTTCTAAGTATCTCCACAAACATTGCAAAGGAACTGTACAACTGGTATCCTGAGGGGATGGTTCCTGCTCTTGGTTCCTCACACACTACCTCTTTAATAAACTGGCCTGGTTTACAGCTGCTGGTCATAAATTTAACTACACATCTTATTTAGTAGAGGGAAAACAACCATCTGCAAGAAGTATAAGAACTGTATTCAGCACATTCCTATCCAATATCCTATCCATCCTATTTGGCTAGGAGACAAACAGCCTTTATTTATAAATTGCCTGCCCAGTATGTGGCCTACATCCCCAATTTCTCTGCACCCCACCAGGGGTCACACCACATTACTGACGTTCCTCAGCAGGGCAGGCAACTATTCTTCTACTGTAATAATTCAAAATATTTATACACTGCATAGCCACTCTTTCACATACACACATATACTTACTGGTATACTGATGAACCACATCTAAAATGTTTTGCAAAGACTGACACACTGTGGGGTTTCCAAGCATGAAAAAAATATAAATCTGTAGGCTTCTAAAAGACAGACAACTGGAGGGCCTGTGAAAAAAAGCAAGCGTTCCCTTTAAGTTTAAGCTCTCTCCAGAGACCATTCACTAGCTTCAAAATATCCACGTTTGGCATTAAGTAAAGCTCTCTTGGAAAAACCCACAAGTTAATTCAATTTAAAAAAATGTGTTAAACCAAGTAGTACTTAGAGGGAGCACTGAGTATTTTATGTGTAATACACAGTTACTCAGATACACACTTAAATATTTAATATGTAAAAAATAAAGTGCTCTCTATCAGGTCCCAGTGCAGGGACATTATAAAACATTTCAACAACTGTAAAACAAATAGATACAAAGAACACTGCATCAAACATATATGAAAACAGTTAACACAATATGTACAATCTGGTGGGTGTCCCAAGACAAAACATCCCTTCATATACATGGTATATACATATATACTCCTCTTTACTCAATATATTATGACAATATATATTTCAAAACTTTGTTTACAGACAAAAAAAAACAAACTACAAAAACACAACAAGGATAAAGGACACGAGTCCAAGATGGACAAAGAATTTGCTATCCCTGCCCACAACACCAGCTCTGCTCCTGGGAAAGATATGCCAGTGCTCTTTTCTGGGATGCAGCGCCTCCACATCCTGCAAGGCACTGTGAGCAGCAGCTGTGAAGTTGGCATCACCTGTAGTGAGCAGGTCAAATACACATGAGTAAAAATAGATGTCCTTCACCAGCATCTTCTCATGGCATTTGGTGGTGGCGGTTTCCAGTGTGTACCCTGATCGGGGATGGGCAGCACTGCCCTGAGGAAGCAATTTGCTCATCACAGGCAACGGCAAGTGACCGCTGTCATCAATGCGTTCGCTGGAGGGGCAGCCGTTGACACAGAGCTGCAGGTCCTGGCCCTCCTCGTAGGCCATGACCAGCTCCCGAGGCATTTGGATGGCCAGCGTCAGGTAGTGTCCGAGCTGCCGCACATACACCGTGGTCCCGATGTGCCGGGCGTGCATCTCGATGTACTTCCCACTGACCTTCTCCACGATGTTCAAGCTCCTGGTGTTCCCATCACCTCCACTCGTTGTACCATCCACAAAAGCTGCAGGCAAGTCATCAGTCACCGCTTGATACACTTTCTGTTCTGTACAGTCTTGGTATGATTTAAAGATAATAGTTATCTGGAGGGGAAGGGGGAAAAAAAAAGCAAAGTTATTGGAAAAAAAACATTATCTCAACCCCTTTTCCATTTTGCAGCTGAATATGTCTGGGACTGACCACTACCTCAGAGCCTGGTAGTTGTCCACAAGTCACGTCTTAAAGGAAAACAGACTGTACACATGCTTAAAGTAATATTTTACCAATTGTTAGATGCGTTCTTAGGTTGTCCTGGAAGAAGGACTAGTAACATGTGGCAACAGCTGTGATGTCTGGAAAGGAAAAGGCTTTCTATTTAATTAGGTATCAGAACTCCCTCCTGCCTGATAGTTTTTTAAAGCTCTGGAATGCCTCCTGCAATGACAGAGAAGTGTAAGTGCCAAGTAATTCCCACAATGTTGGCCACTGTGGCAAAACCAGAATGAGACTGTGCCAAATCACGGAAAGGTACAATCACGACCAGGAAGAACAACTAGTATCAGTTAACCAGTACACTTCTGCACAACAGCTTTTGTCTCCTGCCCCTCTGTTTTGAAGTAAGCGCTAGAGGTTCAAAAAGAGCCGATTACAGACAATTCAGATAAAACCTCTACCCTCATTAGCCTCACCTCTCCATATTACTTGTATAAAACAAAAGTCTCCCCATCTCCCTCCTCCCATTGCAACCGTTTCTCCTGTGGAGTGTGCAGACTTCTTACTGCAATAAGAGTATTACATTTATTTTCACTGTTTGGCTTGTCCCAGGTGGCTGATGCTCTGTCCGTCTTTCTGTCTCACAACACAGATGATACTTCCTATTTTGGTTTTGTATGTTCCCACTGGTGAAGACTGTATTTTTCCAATGGTTTTTCCTTCCGTCAATCAGTTACACAGCTTGAGTTGTATCAGCTATATAGCTTAAGACCACCTGTAGTCAAGTCGTTTAGTAAACTGATGTCTGTGGACCACAGCTAAGCTGTGGAATGCCTACATTCAAAATCCAGAAAACACACAAGGGCCCTCACCGCTGTAAAGACAACCTCACAACTCTGTGCTTAGTAAAGTAACCTCGGCAACTCAGAGAAGAGAAACCTGAGATCTCTCAAGGAATTAGTATTTCTGCATATAATCCAGACCTTCATGCAGTAAATCTGGTCTTTTATTTTGTATAATGCAGTTTTGATGAAAAAGACTTCTATCTCCACCTGCTCAGACAAAGAAGCATTCCTCTTTCCTTGAGCACATTTATATTGCTCTGCAAGGAGAGAATGATTTACACATCTTGAGAAGCAAAGCTCTAAGTCTGTGCAGCACCTGAAGAAGCCTGAAGTCAAAAAGGGTTAATTGTTTTAATGAGACACAGAACTGGCTGCTGGATAAAAACATTTAACCAAGGCACCTGGCAAAATTTATCAGCAAGCAGCCACCAAACTGTTCTCTCCAAAACCCCCTCCTCTGCAACAATGAAATGCACACAATTTCAGATACACAGAGGGAGAAGAGAAGCCTGCACCCTAACTCAAGATTAGCAATAACATTACATGGTGAATGAGAGCTGAATGACTACAAAATGAATAAAGGCCTCCATGTAGGCTGCAAGAACACTCCAGAGAATCAAGAGATTATTAAGACTTTCCAAGGACATACTTGTATTTAAACACTGCAGCTCAAGACATTAGTTTTGAATATTCTGTTGTATGTCACATGACATCCATCTAATCCATAGGCTAGATTAGTAAAACCAGAGTTCTGCATAGTCTTTCCCTTATCACATACTCCTACCTCAATATCATGCCCTGGTATTAAGAGATACTCCAGAGCTTGTTGCAAAGGGAGATAAAGCAAATTTCCTTACAAAGCTTTAATCTAAGTTCTTAAGGTAACAGAAAGCACTAGAAAGTGAAAAATTATTTCAAACAAATTTAACGTGTGTTACATGTGTCTATGTACCTACAGCACTTTTTACACTCTGGCTGGGTTGCAAGAATATCTCCACAAAACTGCTTATGGGGTACTGTTTACAGACTAGAGACTAGCTGCCCTTTCTAAACCTAGGACTGAAAAATCCAAATACCAGATGAAGAAAGACTTTTGAAAGTACTGGTATCTCAGCCTTGTTCTGTGGTCACATACAGAGCTCTTCTGCAGTGAGGAACTCTGAAAGATGAATACAAAGGTTTGCAGAGACTTACCTGAAGATACAGGAAACAAACATCAGCTATAGTAAGAGTACTAAATCAAAAACAAACAACACACACATCCAATCTGCACATTTCATTTTGGACTTCATCCTCCCACTGCTACTGGTACCAGTACTGATGAGTGCACTGATCACAAAAATTTTCTAAATTCCACTGCACATCCAAGGCCTTTCAAACATGGTGTTACTGAGATGTCAAACTGCAGTTTCTAGATGACCTTAATGTATTTGTTAATGGTGCCTGGCTTTTGTGCCTTAAACAAAATCAAGACTTTCAACTCTGAGTTCTTGTACTGGTCTTCCCTAGTGCTATAATGCAATCACAGTGCTGTAGGTATCCCTATATGTTGCTATTTTACTATGCATTTAATAGAATCCTAGAATTGTTCAGGTTGAAGAAGACCTTTAAGATCATGGACTCCAACCATTAATGTAGCACTGCCAAGCTTGGGAAAGAGTGAGAGTGGAAAACAGCCCAGCAGAAAAGGACCTAGGGGCACTGGTTGACAGCTGTCTGTACATGAACTGCTGTGTGCCTAGGTGGCCAAGAAGGCCAAGGGCATCCTGGCTTGGATCAGCAGTAGTGTGGGAGCAGGATCACAGCAGTGATTGTTCCCCTGTACTGGGCAGCAGTGAGGCTACACCTCAAGCATCATGTTCAGTTTTGGGCCCCTCATGTGCAGAAAGACACTGAGGTGCTGGAGTGTGTCCAGAGAAGGGCAACAGAGCTGGGGAAGGATCTGAGCACAGGTCCTACAAGGAATGTCTGAGGGAGCTGGGGCTGCTCAGCTTGGAGAAAGGGAGGTTCAGGGATAATCTTATCACTCTCAACAGGCACCTGAAGGGAGGCTGTAGACAGGGGGGTATCATCCTCTCAAGTAGCAAGTGACGTGGTAAGAGGAAATGGCCACAAGCTGCACAAGAGAGGTTCAGATTAGGGAAAATTTCTTCACTGAAAAAGAGTTGTCAAGCATTGAAACTGGCTGCCCAGCCTCTTGAGTCATCATCCTCAAAAATGTTTAAAAGGCATGTGGCACTCAAGGACCGAGTTTAGCTGTGGAATTCACAGAGTCAGGTTTGTGACTGGACTCAATGGTCTTAACGGCCTTTTCCAACCTAAATGATTCTATGATATCCTCCAACAAAACTGTAGTATGTACTACTTCTGAGAAAGACAAATTCATCTCCACCTTAGGCAATATGTCCACAAAGATAAAAAGAATAATGACACATAACCAGACATCTGATGCTCCTACTTAAAAAAACAACGGAAAGGTTGGAGATAAACATTTTAATATTACTTGCAGGAGACTAAGTACACTGTGATCACTTTGCAATGATTTCCTGCAAAAATAGAAACCGTGCTACAAAAGCAGTAAAAAGTTTGGTGTTTTTTTTCCTTCTCTATGTCCTTACATTCACACTCTCACCCTCAAGCTATCTACTACAAAACACCTGGATAGGAAAACCTCCATTTCCAATTAATGCAAACAAGAAGGAAAGTTTTCCACTGGCAAGCCCAAGCTTCTGCCTCATCTGCTATTCAAGGACAACTACTCTAGAGATATCTAGAACACCTGTCACAGAGATGAAAGGCAATAGAGACTATATACACCTCCAAATAAAGCAAACAATAAATAAAATAAAAAACCTCCAACCTTTTATGTAATGCATTCTGCAATACTCTTCTAACTTACTCCCTCTACAGCCCCTTGTAACAGACATTTATTCTCAGGAAATTGCAAAACCAGTTCCAAGAAAGGGGACCTTTATGCGTGGAGAAATCACACATAAAGATACCAGTGACCTACTCAAAACCCATACAAGAAGTCTGGCAGAAAGAAAAAGAAAAGAGGAGCTCGAACTCAGTTTCCCAGGCTCCTTGGTGATGATCCTTCATTCTCCACCTGAAAAGCCCTAGGATCCTATGCTCAGGGGCATAAGAACATCAGGCAGGCTCAAAAAACCTGGAGTTTCAAGTTTCAGCTCGACCACAGAATATACAATAGCTTTGTTCACAGCGGAAAAACAGATGTTTTTTTGGCAACACAAATATGCAAAACACCTACAAACAAATTGCCAAGAGCATTTTGTGAATAACTACACAACTCTCACAAGACATGCCCTTCCAAGTCCTGCTTTTCATACTTTCATGCCAGATGCACACTGGGGGGTGGGGGAGGAACACTATACTTTTATTCTTCATGTTCTTACTTGAGGTGTCCTCCTGACCTTCTCTTGTCCTTCAAGAATTTAATGGATAGCCCTCATTCACACTATTGGGGTTATTCAAGTCTCATAGGTTTTGGAGAGAGAGGAAAACTTACTTTACAAATAACGCTCACTTAGTCGCCGACTCCCTCAAAGGTTGGTACACCAGAAAGCTCAGACAAATCCGAAAGTACCAACTTCCTACAAGGGCAACTGATGGTTCGCACCTTTCAAAAGCACACTACATATGGGGTGGAGATTAAATATTCTGTTTCTACAGCTTCATAAATCACCCTAAGAAAAATGCATACAGGAAAAACTAAATCTTCTACTCTTATTGCCCTTTCTTTCATTAGGTCTGCTTTAGAGTAGGTTAATTAGGTTAGTATTTGCTTTGGCTTCTACACAATTTAAGTCCAGCATATACCTTTGTTTTTATTTCCCAACAAACTTATATTTCAAATACTGCAATGAAAAAACAGCCAGACTAACAATGGATAATGTTTTGGAAACTTTTCTTGTGAAGGCAGAAGACCTATTTGGATGCTCTTAGCTAGGGATTACACTATGTAGATATCACTGAACTGTATCTCTTTAAAAGTCCTTTAAGCTACCCTGTGGCCAAAATTAGTCAAGTAAACCCAGCAGCAGATAGTGTACTACAGTAAAAATGGAATTCTTGCAGAAGAAAATGTTACAGGAATGAAATTAGCAGTAGTAGTACAGTTTAACAAGCCTTTTGTATTTCTTTTATAGCAGCCGGTTCCATAAAGAAACAAAAGAGGCAGAAGGATGCACTAGAGATACTAAAACTTATCTTGCTAAGTTACTTGTACATTCAAACAACCTCCATTGCCTACAAACAGGTGTGGTAAGTTTGATTAACTGCCAAAAAAAAAAAATTCAAGGAAAGACATGTATGCTTCTGTTAAAGACATTTCTAATATCCTAAGCTATATGTCTTATTTAATTGCTTCTTCACACTTAGCTATACTTGCGCAATGACAGGGATGATAAAACACTACTACAGAAGAGAAAAAAGTATTGCTGCTTTTCCCAGAATGAAAAGTCAAAGAAAAACACCAAAAAAAGGACAATAAATAAAGATAGAAGGCATGCCCTTTAAAACCATATTTTCCCTCAGTATGTACAAACATTTATCTCCTTGGGTCCTCCTCTTATCTGTTAGAAAAGATATATAACCAGCATAACATGCTACATAGTCAATCATTTTCAGAATGTGGCTAAAGTTAAGATCACCTATCTAACAATCATCACACCCACACAATTTGTACACAAGAGTCTCAACATTTTCCTCTACTACTACCAGGAACAAGGAAATAAAGAAAATTTTGCAAGAGTTTAGCAAAACTGAGGATAAAAGCTTACTGCAGATTATGAAATACAGCTTTTTCTTGCAGTTCTTTAGGAGTCTTAAAAAGCCACTAGAACAGATTGCAAGGGACATCTTTTGCAAAGCTTACTCAAATTAGCCTCATTGCCTTATTTTATAAACCTTCAGAACTCATTCACAATGCAGACTGTTCTTGGAACAGGCACAAGTTAATCTGAGTTTCAGTCCAACCTCTGCTCACTCACACACGCAATGACATTAGTCAGTACCTCAGGATCCAGCACAAATTTAATAGCAAAGCTGATTTTCCCTTATTAATACTCCTGTACAGCCAACTCCATGGAAGATGTGCAGGCTCTAACTTACTGTGACCAGCAACTCCTGCTTCCAAACTCTGTAATAAAAAACCTACTTCCAGGCTTACCTAAATGACGAAAATTCTCCAACACAGATAGTGTTGAAACGGTGTTCGCACAGCCTGAACTTCATAATACAAGAGCTACACTACCACATCCTAAAAAAGGCCATTTCACTCCAAGAAGGGAATGAGGTATGTGACAGCATCAGCTTCAAATGTACACTTAAGTAATTTCTTTTACTGACAGAGACATCTGCTGCCTGCATTCAGCAGAGAGAGACAAGTATTTTTCTTAAGTTAAGGAAATGGCATAAGTTATCAATACTAGTGCATTTATTCCTCAAGTACGTAAGAGGAGAGCAATCTTCAGTCTTGCCAGTCTCAGCAGGGGCTTAATATGCTCAGCATAATTTTAAGGGTACTGCTTCTTTAGTAAAGCCAGGGAGCTAAGACCTTCTGACAACCATATAGCTTCTACGTAATTGTTTTGCTTCCTTTAATTCTCTGCAGTTCCCTTCTTGTTTCTGCTCTGAACCATCTGTGTTTTAATAACCTGTTTGTTGTGCCACTGTCAGTATTTTTCATTTTCTACTATTATAGCCATACTGTTTAGAGTTAACGAAAAGCAAAGACTTACACTCTTTCCTTCTTTAAGGTTTCTTCCAACCCAAAGCATTCTATGATTTTTTAAAATTTCTACTTAATGTAGAGGCAGTCACAGATGCACAATAATCTGATAACTGTTTTGAAATGTTACATCTAGTGTCCTTACAGGCTTATGTGGTGATAAGCACAAGTTTTCTTGCCATGGGCAGCAGCAGAGGGAAGAAAAGAACCTGTTTCAAGTTTCGTTTGATGCTCAGAAGGAAAGAGGGTAAGAGTTTTACTCTACTGTACTACTGCACAGAAGATCCTCAAGCTGTTATACTTCTTTAACAGTTAAGAGCTAAATGACTTACTTCGCTGTCTTGGCCTTTTATTTCTCCATGCATGCACAGAGCTTAAAATAAATCTGTACCTTATTTGTAGCAGTAGCACTGGATCCTGGGACCACAGGCACGTTGGTCACTTGCACTGACAAGTAGTTATTGTCTATGAGGGGCCAAGCACCTTCCACTTTGCATGTCTGGAAGTGATCCTTAAAAGTCCTCAGATGTGGATCACCAAACAAGCCACAAAACAGATATGTAGGAGCAGGAGTCTTCTCCCCTCCCTGATGTTCTCTGGCTTCTGTGTGGCCGCTGTAATTGCAAGGATCATGGGTCATTCCAGGGTTGGTGGAGGATGTTGGTCCATCTTTGGTACAGTTCCTCTGGGCCATGAGGTCGCTGATCCCGAGTACAGCAGAATGGTAGACCAGGTTTCCACGGCATACTTTGGAATTGCGATAGGTACACGCAGAGTACGCGCGCAGGGCCTTGCAGAACTCCAGATCAAAGTCCTCAAGAGCTGCGTTTAGATGGGAAGTGAAGGACACAAAATCAGTGGTGCACTTCTGGATTCCACAAGATGTGTGCAGCTGGCAGTCACCTAAGCACAAAAAGAGACGGCAGAGAGAAATCAAGCAAACCTCTTGGGTGGGAATACCCCATTCCACACCCAAGGTGCTGTAGAAAACAACCTGAACGAAACTTACAGTGCTCACCCATTAGGGAAACAATACATAATAGAGAAAAAGGTGTTGTGAGACAGAAAGATAGAGAAGAGAGAGTACCTCAGATGATGACAGGACCCGTGCATGTCTTAATCCATCACCTGATATTGTCTAGAGGAAAATAAAGAGCACTAGGTCCTGCCAAGTATAAGCCAAACATTTATTTTCAGATATCAAGGTGATGATGCAATTCTGTGCTTCAATTAATCACTTAGTCAGTAAGAAAGTCTCCATTTAGTCATTCAATGCTTTACACAAGTTACAGAATACTGCCCCTCAGAAGAATGTGGTAAAGGCAGCAAAGCAATATATGTTCAAGTGAAAATAGAATGAATGAAGCAGAAATCAAAGTTTCTCTTCTAGAAAGCAGGGCAGAGGGGAGGATGGTAGGAAACTGGGCAGGCAGTTTGCTTTATTTCTCTGGCACTATCATACCTAAAGCTTCACTGCTCATTTTTTGGAAGCTAATAAGTGAAAAAAACCCACAGCTGTCCAGTGTGCAAGTTTCCAGCTAAGACATCTAAACAATAGCAGCCTCTCTTACACAGTGATTCAATAATAAGACTAGGGCCAAAGAAACCCTTTCCCCAGGAAAGCCTGAAGTACTTACCAGATGTACACAACAGGTACACAGTTCACTTTACATGAAAAAAGCAGTTAGGCCTTATCTGATCACCTGATTTCCACAAAAGAACACAATTACCATCCCAGTAAGCAAACTGGAGTTGTACAGTCCTCTCCTCCACAGTTCTCACAGTCATGATCTGAAATCCTTCCAGATTCTCATGGCACATAGCAATGGTCTTCTGCTGGTGACTTTTACCCAAGAACTTAGCAGGAGCAGAAACGAAATGAACAAGACTGCACACACACTAAGGGAAACAGAGCCACAGGGCTCACAGGGCTTAAAACCAGGAGGACCCTAGTCTAGGATTCTAGTGTAGGATTCCCTCCCATCCAAAGACCCTTCATAAAGAATATGTGCACAACTTCATGCAACAGCTCTCCAGGCATGCAAAACTACGTACTAAAAACGTGATGCATTGTTATTTTTATGACCTATAAAACTCAACTGTGGAAACATTAATCTGTAATTTCAAACTGTCATAAAACAGATTTTGAACACCACAAAAATGCCTCCAAATATAAATGGAAGTGTGAAAAAAAGGGGAAAATGCAATATATTTAACAGAAACTCCTGAGACATGAGAAGTGAAAAAACAGACTGCAGAGCAGTCTTGTAGCACTTTCATTCTTAAACAGTTGTCTTCTGCAATTCACACAGTGATGAGAGGATATTAGCAATTTCTTTGCTTGCCCCTTAGCTGACCCTCCTGAGCCGGTACTCACATGACTTACTGTGAATATCCACACCATGAATTTATAAGGGTAATATGCTTTCCCAGTGATGCACAACTAACACAAATCTCCTGTCAAAATCCCAGGACAACACAGAGTAGAATGAGGCACTCTACACCTACAGCGAAGTGTGACCATGAATTGTGTAAGCAGAAAGTTTTTCTCTTCATGTTTGTGCATCATTGTGTAACCATAGAGTTGTATGTACCTTTGCAAAAAAACAGAAAAAACTGCACAAAATCCAATCAAATTCTGTGTTTTCTGATACACAAACAAAAACACCCTATGGCAGGCAAAATAACACAGGTAATCGTGGGTTCAGAGACAGACTTTCAAAGCATCAATTTATTTCCCCTCAGTTGTATTCGTGATATTGTTTTGAGCATATATAAACCAGGCTAGCTGAGCAAATCAGTCAAGTCAACAGCTGAATAAATCACAGATTCACAGAATTGTTAAGGTTGGAAGGGACCTCTGGAGATGCTCCAGTCCAACCCCCTTTCCGAGGCAGCGTCACCTAAACCAGGTGACACAGGAACGCGTCCAGGTGGGTTTGTAATGACTCCAGAGTTGGAGACCTTCCTTGGCAGCCTGTTCCAGGGCTCTGCCACCCTCAGTGTAAAGAAGTTTTCCTTATGTAGAGGTGGAACTTCTTGTGTTTTAGTTCATGGCCACTGCTCCTCGTCCTGTCGCTGGGCACCACCGAGAGGACTCTGGCACCATCCTCTCGGCATCCGCCTTGGAGACATTTTAACGAGATTCCCTCTCAGCTAGATAAACAGGCCCAGCTCCCGCGTCTCTCCTCAGGAGAGGTTCTACCTGACGGAAAGGGGCTCCGGCTGCGCTCCCGCCCCAACGCCGCCCGCCCCCCGCGGTACCTGCGCCCGGCAGCAGAAGCAGCAGCCCCAGCGGGGCCAGGAGCGGCCGAAGGCTCCAGCCGCGGCTCAGCCCCGGCGGGCAGGACGGGGCCGCGGCATTGAGGCGGCGGCGGCGCGGGCGGGCGACGTCCTCCTCGTGCTTCTCCTCAGCCCTTCCTGCTCCCGCTTCCTCCTCCCGCTCCACGGGGCGGCCCCGTCAGAGGACAAGGCCGGGCCGGGTCTGTGCGCGCACAAAGGCCGGACCCGCTGCGTCACCGCGGCTCCGAGCGCGCTGCGGCCCCGCCCCGCCCGCCATGCCGCTTTTCCATTGGCTTCCCCTGCTGTCTGTCACGAGTGACCCCACTCCCGGCGCCCTCCGTGGCCTTGCCCCGCCCCACCCCGTGCGTCACGCGGCCGCGCGCGCGCCGCACCGCGCTCAACGGGCCTTGAGCGGCGGAGGGGCCGCACGCGGCCAGCAGGGGGCGCTGCCGGTGCAAGAAGAGGTGCCGGGTTTGGAGCAGCCGTGGTTGGTTTTCCAGAAGGCGGGTGGGAGGGATGCCTGAGCCGCGAGCTGCTCCCCTGTGGACAGCATCTCCAGTCCCACCGCGGACCGCTCTTCCCGCCCGACTTGCGCACCGCAGGTTTACTTTACGAGCAAAGGCAGAATTTTGTTTGTCTGGGTGTATGTGTGCGTGTAAGAGACTTGACGTGGGGGAAGACTTTGACCAGTTCTACAGCAAGCCTAAATGAAGGGTAAAAGTAACTTTCTTTGATATAGGCATGGTGTACTTTTATAGGTCTTTAAAGGAGAAACAACACTAGAAAATATACTTTATGTTTTGGGAATTACATAGGACTCTGTCAGAGAGTTCAAATACATTAATGTTATCTTTATTGCCATGAGTTGTATCAATTTAGCAATTTCCTGACCCCATCTTTATATATGTGTATGCTTGGAAGTTTGCCTCATCTATATGTGCTCATCACAATTTTCTTCTAGGCATAGCAGACCTGGATTTAAGAAACATGCAAAACTAAATTCCCATTTAAAGGTGAAGTCCTACAAAGTTGTGGAAAAAAGTAATGATCACTAAAAGAAGAAGTGATGCAAGTATCCAAGACCTTTTTTAGTATCTGAGGGTTTTTTTTCTACTTACATATTGAATCACAGTAACAAAAAGCCTAAATTTGAACAGTTTTATTTTACATTGAGCGTGTGTGATATGCATTAGAAGACATCATTTTAGATACTTCGTGATATAGATAAAGATACATGTACCGTATGGTGAACCACACAGTACTTCCTACACCACCCTGTGCTTCTATACCAGGTTTAAATGCAGGAGGCATCATAGAAATAAAGCAGGCCTTTTAAAGACCACTTTTTGTCTACCTCCAGCAACCTCTACCAGTGACAATATATGTGACAAAGTGACCTGCTCAGTAGATGGGGGAAAGGGTGTGTCTGTGCATGCTTCAGTAAAGCATATGACACCATCTCCCACAACATCTCCTGGAGAAACTGGCTGCCCATGCCTTGACAGGTGTACTGTTCACTGGATAAAAAAACTCTCTGGACGGACAGGCCCGGAGAATGGTGGTAAATGGAGTTACATCCAGCTAGGGCCAGTTACCAGTGGTATTCCCCAAAGCTCAGTACTGTGGCCAGTCCTGTTTAATATCTTCATTGCTGATGTGGACAAGGAGCTTGAGTGCACCCTCAGTCAGTTTGCAGATGGCACGAAGTTGGGCGGGATTACTGATCTGATGGAGGGCAGGAAGGCTCTACAGAGGGATCTGAACAGGCTGGATTGATGGGCTGAGGCCAATTGGATGTGGTTCAGTAAGGCCAAGTGCCAAGTCCCACATTTGGGTCACAAGCCCAGGCAACACTCCTAGCTTAGGGAAAAGTGGCTGGAAAGCTGCCCAGCGGAAAAGGACCTGTGGGTGCTGGTTGACAGATGGGTGAACATGAGGCAGCGTGTGCCCAGGTGACCAAGAAGGCCAAGGGCATCCTGGCTTGGATCAGCAATAATGTGGCCAGCAGGACCAGGGCAGTGATCATGCCCCTGTACTGGGCACTGGTGAAGTCACACCTTGAATCCTGTGTTCAGTTTTTGTTCCCTCACTTCAAAAGGGACATTAAGGTGCTGGAGCAAGTCCAGAGAAGGGCAGTGGAGCTGGTGAAGGGTTTGCAGCACAAGTATGATGGGGATTGGGTGAGGAAGCTGGGGTGTTTAGCCTGGAGAAAAGGAGACTCTGGGGGGACCCCATTGCTTTCTACAACTACCTGAAAGGAAAGTGTAATGAGGTGGGGTCGACCTCTTCTGCCATGTCTCAAGTGAAATGATGAGAGGAAATGGTCTTAAATTGCACCAAGGGAGGTTCAGATTAGGTATTAGAAAAAAATTTTTCACTGAGTAAGTGGTTATGTTTGGAAAAAGTTGTCCAGGGAGGTGGTGGACCCACCGTCTCTAGAAGTGTTCTGGAAATTGCACTTGGAAATATGTTTTAGGGGTGATTATGGTGATGCTGGGTTGATGGTTGGACTAGATAATCTTGAAGGTCTCTTCCAACCTTGATGATTCTGTGAATCTGTGATATGGTTCCTCAAGAAAAGCATAGTCAATATACAAAATAGTGTATACAAAATATATATACAAAATACAGCGATAAACTGATTCCCTTGGATTCCTCTTTATTAGGAAAGCTTCTGGAAAACAAAAATCCAAGAAAGAAACTCTTCATTTTATCAACTATGTCTATAACAACAACAACCAAAAAAAAGAAAAATCAACAAAGCAAACAAAAACCCCAGAACAAAACAAAAATCTTAGCTTCATTAACCATTAAAATGAATGTAAATTACCACAACCTAGGAAGAAAACCTTTGACTTTTACTGTAAATCACTTGATATTCATCAGTGGAGCTGTGGTTGTGAGAACAAATGTCACATATGGTTTGCTTTTTTCTTCAATGCTCTCCAAGAGATATTCATGCTTTTCTCCTGTACTGAGAGGCAACACCTGCCTCCTTTTCATTTGGTATTGCTCTAGCAGAATAATAATAATTTCATAATAATAAGGTAGTAACAGCTACTTGCATTCCCTGAAGCTGACTTTGATTTTGTATGTTGTCACAGCAAGGGTACATCTAGATATGTCTTTTGTAGGCTGATATGGGCTCCCCCTGCCTATTCTCTCTGTGTTCCAGAAGCCATGTAGCTGTATTTGTGCATGACACAGCTGAGTTACTGTCTATCTTCTGTCTCAGAGGTGTTTATCCTCACAGGATCCATGTCATGCTTTAGGAATGGTACTCCCCAATTCAGTGGCTCCACCAAGATTCTCCAAATCACACACCACTCTCTTGCTCTCCTATCTTCCTCTGCTGTGGCAGGATGGAGAGGAGAACTGGAGGCACAAAACAAAAAGATCACGGGCTTAGCTAAGAATAATTTACTGGAAACAGCAATGGGGTAAGAAAACAAACAATAACAGCAACAATACCAATGAAAGAGAGTATAAGAAAATAACTCAGATAGGAAAAACCCTCCGACAATAGACAACTTTGGGCAGCTCCACCTGCCACATTTTCTGGACCTGAAGGAACTTCTTCTTTGGAAATGAGTCCCTTTCCCCTCTATCTGGCAATGACATGAGGTGGCATGGAATAAGGTCTGTGTCCTAGCCATGCCCCCTTCTGGCTACTGCAAAAATTAACCCTATCCTGGCCAGAACCAGGACACTTATCCATGCAGTAGTGCAATTATTTCCAAAAATATTGCAGAATGATGTGGTATTTTTGAAAGTTGGTATCAATATTTGCTATTTCATGGCCAGAGTGAAACAATGAAATGTTTTATATATTTATTTAGTAATATTTTTTCTGGCTTGGCAGAAAAATGCACACAGTTTTAATACTGTAAAAAGAAGGGAGTGAAGTATTTAATAATAATTAATTCTCATTCTGGACTTAGGCGGATGCCATAGAAGTTCTTAAGTGCATGTTTGTTCTTACCTCAACAGCTGTTTTTTTTGGTATGTAGAACTTCAGTGTAAGGAGTTTTCTTTTAATGATCTTTCAAGTAGAAGTAGCTTCTGTTTAAAAAAACCCAAAAAACAAAAACCAAAAAAAACAACTAAAAGAAAGTGATTTTCTTAATATAAATGTTGCCATGTAGTACTAGGTTTTACTGCTAGAAATTGTTTGGTTTTGTTTAGTTAAAACAGAAAAAGTCTCTCCAAAGTTCTTCACTACTTGAAGGGCTGATTATCACAGACTCATAGAAAGGCTGGGGTTAGAAGGAACCTTAGAGATCATCCTGTTCCAACCCTCTGCCTTCAGCCACACACTCCCACTCCTTTCCCCAGTGGAGCATGTGACCTGCTAGTTTGAGATAGCCTGTGCTTATACTGTTTTGTGGATTTCATGGGTCCATAAAAAAGACTTCTCACCATGGCCTGCTCTGTTTCTTTCAAGGGTTTTGCATAGAACCTCATACGTTGACAGATAAAAGTGAACCTAGAGTAGGTTACTTACTCCTAAAATACTTTTTTTCCCCTCCCAGAAAAGGAACAAATCGATACCTGACTGTAAGGAAGAAGGATGTATCAGAACTAGTCCGTAGTGGGCTTTATGACTTGGCTCTCCATACAAAGTATGCTGTATGGAGTTTAATTCAGTTTTCCTGTCACAAATAAAGAACACACGAAACTTCTGCCAAAGATGGAGTGAGGAAATGCATGTGCTGTTGAATCTGCTATGTTCAGTGTGTCTTCTGATATGGACTTATCAACCAACACCATTTGAAAAAAACAGCCTACAATACAAGTAACAAAACAAACCCCTTTCTGTTCTGTCTTCTCCCCTGTCCTGATTGACACCCTTCCCTCCAAACAAACACATTAATTTTCTAGACTTCATATAAGTTGTGTGGGATGAGATTGAAGAGACAGCTGTCACTGTGATCCTGTGTAAGAACACCCTCATAAGGAAATGAGGCTGGCTGTTCTGCTTGTAGAAATTCATGTTCTTGATAAAGCAAGAAGTTTATTTTTTGTTTTTTCACCTCATAAAATAGATTTAAAAAATTTTAAAATAGACAGTAGTTTCTTCCTAAGAGACTTCTTGATTTCGAAAATGCAAAAGAGTTCACTGGAAGATAAACTTCTGATACAATGTTTGTTTTGTGTTTTTTTTTCTAAAATGCTTTTAATAAAATTATTGCTTTAACAGTTATGAGTGTTAAAACTGTTTCATTGTTTAATAGGATTTTTTAATGAACAGAGGAAAGCTATAACGAAAGTACTGAAACACAATTCCTTAGGTATATAAGGCATAAACTAAGGAGTAGAGTAAAATTTATCTTTGCTTCTCAAGAATGTATTTTTGGTTCTCCTATTAGTCTGGCTTGGTAAGATAGAGCTTATAAGTTAGTGTATCAATCTGTTAATCACATTAAAAATGTATAATTGAATTTACAGCAAGTTTTCCATTCTTCCGGACAATAATGATTAAGGAAGCATAGAATAGCATTTGCAATGCTGAATGTGAAGTAGTCTCCTTAGAAGATGTGCAGATTCTTTGGCTACTTATGCATTGCTCTCTAATACATCCCACTGTGCTGCATGGGTCCAGAGCTCTAGATATAGCACAGGTCAATTGGTGTGATTTAAGAACAAATCTTGGACAAGACCATTATGTTATGTAAGACTGATTGAAAGGAGGACATGAAAGACCAGAGAGGATGTGAAAGAAGGCATATGAATCACAGTAAAGTTACTTCTTTTTTGTCAGACTACATGCTTGGTTTAACTATATAGTGGATATTTCTGGGCAAACTGCTCAGATGTGAATGTGTACACAGATATAAAGGCCAAGAAAATACACCAGCCTGCTTTTGCTTAATTTCTATTTCCCTTTTTTCTACTTGTAACCTTTTTTGACTGAGATCAATGCACTGGGATAGTCTGTTTTTGTTCAAAGTGCTATGAAAGGGGTACCTCCTTTAAAAAATATTTATTTCAACCCCCGTAACAGGACGTGTTGCTATGAATATGAGTTCTAAGTGTGTGATGGGCTTGTCAGTTTACCAACAGGGATGAATATAAAGTCAGGAATGTTAATTTTGAAGTACAATTTTTAAGCAGTGTTTTAGTGTTCTTCTGTTGTGTATTTGTAACTTCTCTTCACGGAAAACAAAAAAATGAACAAGACAAGTGGACGACTTAATGACGGTATCCCCCAGGATCCAGTGAAAAGAGGGGAATCAGAGTTTGATTCCTTCAGGCAATCACTACTGGTTTTTGAAAAACAGGACAAATTTGTGAAAATGGTAGAGAACAATAAAATTGTTTTGATTATTGGAGAGACTTGATTGGGAAAAACTGCTCAAGTATGTTTCTTTAGTGAAATAAAAAAGATATCAGTATTTATATAAAACTAATGCCAATTTTGTAACATTTGTGATAAGCAATTACTTTCTGTTAGTTTTAAGGCTTTTGTTTTTCTATGTGGTTGAAAATCTTGTGTTCCAATTCACTTTCTTGCTTTTGAAATTCTAAATCCCCAGAAAAGCATAAATGATTCTGCAGAATTTTTTGATAGGTTTCATTTTTTCATTAAAATAATATAAAATATTGAAGGGAAAGTAGCTATGATTTTTCTATAATCCTTTTACTTCTAAAACTAGTTCTGCTCTTAGCATCCAGAATAGTATATATTGTGTTAAAATGAAAGATTATCTTCGGGGCTTTTTCTTACAGATTTCTGTGAAGCAGGAGACAGCTGCTTCAACCTTGTTTTTTGTTAAAAACATATCATACTTGAAATCTGTTTTTAAAGAAAAAGAAAATAAAAGAAATTTATTTAAATTAAATAAATTTATGATGGGGTTAATAGCAGGTCTGTTAGCTCCCAGGATGGAGATATCGACTGGGAAAAGTTTCGGGTGTATCCTTGATGATAAGGAAGTCAGTACGTAGCCCTAATGGAGAAAACAAAGGCAGGCTGTAAAGTTGGTAGGCCTGGGATGTGGGAACTGCAATAAGGCCTTGAACTTTGCCAAATGTATTGCCCATAGATCCTAGCCAATGAAAACGCTGTTGCTTGCTTACCAAAAATAAGGATACTGCTTGCTGCTGGCAAGGGGTATAAAAAGGCAGATGAGAAAATAAAGAAAGAGAAGACATCTTTCCTGCACATAACTGACTCCTTGTATCTTTATCGGCCGTCACGACTCTACACTGACAAATTTATTTTTTGCTGCCTTTGTGTCCCTTCACTTACATTTGCAGTGATAATGCTAGTGAGAAGCCTTTTGCAACCTTTGTAATACTGAGATGCATTTAAATTGTTTCACTGTGGTAAAAAAGCTATGACTGTCTCAAACTAAAAAGTGAATTTGAACCAGATCTTCACAGATCACTCACTTTCTTCTTGACAGCTGTTACAACAATGGAACTCTGTGTCATGTATTTTGCACTCAACCAAGATGTTTGGTAGCCCTTGCTGTGGCTGAAAGTGTGGCAGCAGAAAGAAGGGAACAAATTGGCCAGACAATTGGTTATCAGATCTGATTGGAAAGCAGGTAGTAGTGATATTTCTTACAGTCAATTGACTGTGTGTTGGTATCTTTAGTCTTCTGTATATTTAAACTATAATATATTTGGGCCGCCTAGTCAAATCTCCATGTGTAAAGTATAGTTAGGACATGTTATTGCAGGTAATGAATATTTAAGGGTGAAAAGGACAGCTTCCCTCCTCTATTTTGTTGTTTCATGTAGTAAGTTGTCTTCTGGAAATGAATTACAAGTGCTTTCTCTTGATATCTCCTAGACTGTGTGTGTGTGTAAATCCTTGTCTTATTTTCAGATCATAGAATCATAGAACCACAGAATCAGCCGGGTTGGAAAGACCTCCGAAATCAAGTCCAACCCTTGATCCACTACCACCATGGTTACTAGACCGTGGCACTAAGTGCCAAATCCAGTCTCATCTTAAAAACCTCCAGGGATGGAGAATCCACCACTTCCCTGGGCAGCCCATTCCAATGCCTGATTACCCTCTCTGTAAAGAAATTCTTTCTAATATCTAACCTAAACCTTCCCTGGCACAGCTTAAGGCCATGCCCTCTTGTCTTGCTGATTGTTGCCTGGGAAAAGAGACCAACCCCCACCTGGCTACAGCCTCCTTTCAGGGAGTTGTAGAGAGTGATGAGGTCTCCCCCGAGCCTCCTCTTCTCCAGGCTGAACAGCCCCAGCTCCCTCAGCCTCTTCTCACAGGACTTGTGCTCAAGTCCCTTCACCAGCCTTGTTGCTCTTCTCTGGACCTGCTCCAGCACCTCAATATCCTTCCTGAACTGAGGGGCCCAGAACTGGACACAGTACTCGAGATATGGCCTCACCAGTGCTGAGGGCAAGAATCACTTCCCTGGTCCTGCTGGCCACACTGTTCCCGATACAGGCCTGATCAAACCTACACTTTCCTCTCTTTTTTTTTTTTTTTGTTTTCCTCCCTACTTTTAATGTGTGGATCCAAAAGTTTGCAAGCTTTGCAGGTGGCAGCAAGACTGGCATGCTGTAAGAAATGGTATATAGTGAGAGTTGATAGGGGACATAAAAGGGAAAACAAAATTGGCAAGTGCATGATGAAGCTTTATTTATCAATCCAATTTTAGGTTAAATTTACTCTGTTTCATCTTTTGTGTTTAAAGCATGAAGAGATCTAAAAGTAGAGATTTCTGTATCATTTGATGAATTTGTTCCTAAAGTAGAGCAGGAATGGATGAAAGTCTGAAGATTGTGTGGAGTTTGGACATTCTTTGAACTGTGTAACTAGTGGGATTTCCAGGAAGGGGCAGCACTTAGGACACGAGTGAGAAGAAGAAGGCAATGATAGCACAGAATGCACTTGAACAACAAAGGTAAGAATTTGAATATGCATATGAAAACTCCCAAGGAAGGCCATTAAGGATTAAACAAGTTGGCAAAGATGTATCACAAATAAGGTGGATGATTAATGTGTGGAAGTATTATGCTGGCAAAAGAAGAGCAAAGTGTAAGTCAGATGAGAATGGAAGAAATACTGGAAGCAGCACAGAAAATCCAGCTTAAGAAGAATCAACAAATTTACTCCAGAGAAAGACTAAAAGGGAGAGATGAAAATATTTCCAGTTCTGGGCAAGAAAGATCAAGAGTGGAGATGTTTACAGGTGCTTGAAGTAACACAGAAGTCTAATTTTTAAAGTTTTATTAACTGTTAGAGCATAACAACCATTTCTAGGTGACTGTTGGAGAAGGAGAAGGGTGGAGGTGGGTAAAGTAGAGCATTTCTACCTTGTGCATGTTCCTTGAATTTAATATGTCGTAGGATTTTTGAAAGGCATGATTAATTCCAAACTTGGAAAGAAATGGAAGAAATGTGGAATGCTAACCAGTGATCCCATGTCTTCCAGAGAGGAGCTGTAGAGTACAATACAAAAGAACTTTTCAGTTGCCTTGGGATGGCAGCACTGGGGAAAGTCATGACAATTGCTGGTTTTACTGGTAGAGCTAACTCTGCCACAGGTACTAGAAGAGTAAAATTTCAGTATTTTGGCATTCTGAAAAATCAATGCATTTGGAAAGGATCAACTGATTTCTTTGTGACTTAGTCAAGTATAGTGTTTTGGGTTTGCCTGGCAAGGTTTTGGGGGCTATGGCGTGGCTTCTGTGAGAAGCTGCCAGAAGCTTCCCCTGTGTCTGACAGAGCCAATGCCATCTGGCTTCAGGGCTCTGGTAGAACTCGAGGCAAAGACCTTCAACTGAAAGCCGCCCGAGATGTTCTGACTCAGGGGTGAATCCCCTGAGGAAGGGACCTTCATGGGGGTCTTACACCCCATGATATGACCGTGGTGAAGTGAGTTTTGTCCCTGCTATGCAGTCCACAGAAGAGAAGACCCTCGCTTGAAGACGATGGGCCGAGGGGCTTGGATACCCCTTGTATGTACTGGCAGAGATCCAGATACAGATGCTGCGTGAGAGGAAGAGAGCCTGCTGCCTTAGAGACTGCTGCTCTGAAAGTGGAAAAGATCATTTCCTTCTTCCCTCCTGGACTTTTATTTGGAGGGGAGAAGAGATTTGATCCATTGTAAATACTTTTATGTCATGATAGAGATAGCTAAAATTGTATATAATGTATTGTAATATTTATTTGTGCAGTCATTGTAATATATTCCCTTTCCCCATTCTGAGTCTCGTGTGATGTCTGGAAAACCCATCTCACATTGGGTTGAGATGTGGGAGGGGGCTTGGACTAGGGAATTGGATTTTGGAGCTCTCAAACCATGACACCTGACAAGGTTTTGGGGGCTATGGGGTGGCTTCTGTGAGAAGCTACCAGAAGCTTCCCTGTGTCTGACAGAGCCAATGCCATCTGGCTTCAGGGCAGACCTGCTGCTGGCCAAGGCTGAGCCCTTCAGTGATGGTGGCAGTGCTTCTGGGACAACGTATTCAAGAATGGGAAAATAACCCTGTGGAACAGTGACAGCAGTCCAAGGAGAGGAGTGAGAGTATGTGAGAGAAGCAGTTCTGCAGACACCAAGGTCAGTGAAGAAGGAGGGGGAGGAGGTGCTCCAGATGCCGGAGCAACCCATGGAGAAGACCATGGTGAGGTAGCTGTGCCCATGCAACTCATGGAGGTCCATGGTGGAGCAGAGATCCACCTGCAGCCTATGCAGGATCCCATGCTGTAGCTGGAGGATGCTTGAAGGAATCTGTGAACTTGTGGGAAGCCTGTGCTGGAGCAGGGTCCTGGCAGGACCTGTGTCCCAGTGGAGGGAGCCCACAATGGAACCCATTTGCTGGCAGGACTTGTGATCCTGTGGGGGACCCAAGCTGGAGCAACCTGTTCCTGAGGGGCTGCAGCCCTTGGAAGGGACCCACACTGGAGCAGTACATGAAGAACTGCAGCCCATGGGAAGGACTCTGATTGGAAAAGCTCGTGGAAGACTGTCTCCCATGGGAGCGATCCCACACTGTGGCAGGGGAGGAGTGTGAGGCCTCCTACCCATGAGGAGGAAGGAGCAGCAGAGACAGCATGTGATGAACTGACTGCAGCTGCCAATCCCCATCCTCCTGTGGCTTTGGGAGCAGGAGGTAGGGAAAACTGGGAGTGAAGTTTAACCATGTGAAGAAGGCAGAGGTAGGGGGAAGGTGTTGTAAGATTTGGTTCTAGTTCTCATTATCCTACTCTGATTTAAGTGGTAATAAAACCAACTAATTTCCTGAAGCAGAGCCTGTTTTGCCCATTACAGTAATTCATGTCTGGTCTCTCCCTGTCCTTGTCTTGACTCCATGAGTCTTTCACTGTGTTTTCTCTCCCCTGCACAGCTGAAGAGAAGACAGATAGAGCAGATAGACACAAAGAAAGCCTGGCTTCAATTTGAGTATGGACAGGCACCTCAAGAAGGTCTGTAGTTTGTACTCAGCTTAGGAAATGTGATTTTGGAACCCAAATATCTGTCTTTAAAATCTTTCTTTTCTTTCTTAAATAAAGAGCTGTTTCTGAAATGCTATATAGCATAAACAGTTTTGTAAAATGTATTTCAAAACTGTGGTTCTGAAAGGCTACAGAAAATACATAAACCTGTACTAATCACCTATATTTTTAATACAGTCCCTGGAAAATTATCTTGGTCTTATCTTGTAATGTTAGGCTGGTTCTCTCCAAATGAAGAGCAAGAGCAGAAGTGCATGTCTAGATGCTTCCATGGAGAAGCCAGCCTTATGGGGAGCTTGGAGGCAGAAATCAGCTAATGAACATGAGATGGGTGAGGAGCAGACCCTATGGAAAACTTTGAAGGCCGCATGATATCTGTTGCTGTGGCAGAGAGAAGACTTGGAGGAGCAAAGCAGAGAGTCAGGGGGCTGAATCTGCAGAGGTCAGAGATCATTTAGATGCTCATCTGAACCCTTTTATTCCCATTTCTTAATGTAAAATGAGTAAGATGGCAGCTTACGTATGGACAAGGAAGAAGCAGTGTAACCCAAGAAAGAAGAAACATTTCCAAATCCCAGTCTGGGAAAGTAAACGGTTGGAAACAGTTCCCACACCCCTATCCGGGGATGTGCATTCCCACCATCAGCCACCATGCACAAGATGGGGGCCAGGGCTACCACCATGCACAACATGGTGGCTGGGGCAGGATGGGCCTTGGAGGAGCACAGGGTGGGCAGAGGCCCCACTTTCAGTCACCATTAATAGACAACTGGTGAAATAATCCAGTATTGCATCTTTGTTCTGTGCATATCAAGATACACAAGCCAGATGGTAACCTTGGCTGTCAGTTCTTTAGTCTGATGTTAAGTCAATTGAAATAGGTGGAAACAAGAAGAAACTCCCTTTGAAAATTAGATCAAACCAACAAAGGGCCAAAAGCATTTCCTGTACAGATGGACTTTCTTTAACTCAAAGAGGCATCACAGCAGATCTCTTTCAGGCAGGAAGTCATAGTGACTACAAGGTGATTCAGAAAGAGATGTACTTGGAGCAGATCATACAATGCTTGCTCATCTAAGCTGTGTATTCTGAAGTCTACCTCTTTGTTTTAGGTCATTATGAAGACTATGTAGAACTGGGGGGAAAAAAACCCAAGAAAATTCCAGCAGAAAGTCCACTCCAATTAAGTTGTTCTTAAAAGACATTCTTCAGGTTGAGCACAGTCTTTCTTTTCAGCAACATGCAGACTCTTAGGCAAGAGGAAGGCAAGCTCACAAACCATTGAGGATAAACAGTCACTGAGAGGAACCAGTTGGTGAAAAAGGGCAAGAAATGTGAGAGGGAAAAGGACAGAAAACATGAGGGGACAGTGCAGAAACATGAGGGGAAAAGGGAGAAAAATGTGAAGGGAAAAAGGGCAGGAAACATGAATGAAAAAAGGGACAGAAATATGAGGAGAGAAATGTGAGAAATGTGAGGGGGAAAATGAGAAATGTGAGTGGGAAAGGGGCAGGAAACTTGAGTGAAAAAGGAGATTGAAACCTGAGGGGATAAAAGGACAGAAAAAGTGAGGGGGAAAGTGTGAGAAATGTGAGGGGGAAAAGGGCAGGAAATTTGAGTGAAAAAAAGGTGGGAAACATGAGGGGATAAAAGGGCAGGATAAAAGGGGAAAGTGTGAGAAACATGAGAGGAAAACGGTGAGAAATGTGAGTGAAAAAAGAGAAACACGATGGGATAAAAGGATGGGAAAATTGAGAGGAAAAGTGTGAGAAACATGAGAGGAAAAGTTTGGGAAACATAAGGGGAGGAAAAGGCAAAGATATGGGGGAGGGGAAATGAGGGGGAAAGAGTAGGAAATGTGAGGGGAAAGGGGTGAGGAACATGAGGGAAAAAGGGCAAGAAACAGTGAAAAATGAGCAGGCAACATGACAGGAGAAAAAGGCCAGGAAACATGACGGAAAAGGGTGGAAAACAAGAGGAGAAAAGTGAGAGAAATGTGAGGAGAGAAGAACAGGAAACATGAGGGGAAATTGGAAAAATGAGGAGAAAAGTGTGAGAAGTGTGAAGGGCAAAATGGGCAGGAAACCTGAGTGAAGAAGGGCAGCAAATGTGAGGGGGAAAGTGTAAGAATTGTGAGGGGGAAAACGGCAAGAAAATTGCAGGGAAGAGGACAGGAAATGAGAGTGAAAAAATGGCAGGAAAAGTGAGGGGGAAAGGGCAGGAAACATAATGGGGATAAGGGCAGGGAAAGCCCATCCAGGGCTCAAAGGGAAGGAAAACAAGCTGCAATTCTGCCTACAAAATCCACATATCATGTGATGTGGCACCTGCAAATCACCACACAATGTCATGTTCAGAATGCCGAGTGATGCAATGCATCTTGTGCCGGTGCCACTGGCTCCGCCTCCAGCTTTTGCATTTGCTGGTGCTCCAACACCACCCCTGAACACCTCCAGAATTCAGCAACAGTCCTGAAACCACTCAGCTCCCAATAGCTAGCCCGGAACTCCCTCAGCCCTGAGCACACAGTGCAGGACTGCTCCCCCCAGCACCCAGCCCTGGGGTCTTGGCCACTCCAAATCCCGCAGAATCCTCACCCCTTTGAGAACCCTGAGGCACTACAACACCTTGATTCCACCCAGCACCTGGACCCAGAGCATCCTCAGCCCCCATCACCCTCACTGGCATGTGAGGCTGTGGGGAGAGGACAGTGAGTGGCGGGAGGTGACCTCTGCATCACCCGTGTCCCCCACAGGTGCCCCCAGCTGAGCTGGCAAGGGCCTTGGAACTTACAACTTTCTGGAACAGCCAAGGTGCTCCCAAACAACTGCCTGCCCATAGACCCTCCTGTGCCCTTATCCCCCTGGCCTCCACCTGGACTGATTCCAGGGTACTGCCCACTTTGACATCCTCCCTTCCCAGGGGTCCCTGACACCTGCAGCCATCTGCAAGGAAGAGTAGAGGTATGTAGAGCTGTGGATGGGGCACCTCTGGGGCTGGGACATCACCTGCCCCTACTCCCACCTGCTCATTTTTTCAGTCCTTATAGCTTACCTCCAGCAAAGCCAATTCTCTCAGGTACTGGATACCTTTCTCCATGGCATACTACCTGCTTGGTCACGTTACGCTGCCTCGTGTGTCAGACAGCTGCTGACCAGTACCCCCAGGTCCTTTTTCCCCAGGCAGCTTTCCAGCCACAAAGTTGCACGTATGCCTTAAAATACAATTTCAAAAACTTCAAGATGTCCTTCCTGTTCTGAGCAGTACAAGACAGCAGCCATGGACTTGCAGCTTTGTCCCTCTCTCTAGGCTCAAGCAAAGGGAGTATGCAAAGTTGCAGACTTCACAACAAAAAGGATCAGCAGAGATAGGCAGCCCTGTTTTCTGCCTCGGAAACAGACATCAGAACTACAGAGTTTCTTTTGCCACACATGCGAAGAGTAGCCCCCGCAGATTCATGCACAACACAATCTTCTCTTTACAGCATATCAAAAGCCAAAAAGGAGGCCAACGCTGACAGGTGCACTGAAAGGCTCTGTAGAAGCAGAGGACAACTCAGAGAACTACAGAACAGCTCTGCAAGCCATCCACAGGTCTGCAGAAAGGAGTAAAAAAAGCCTTCTGATCTCCAGCACTACCACATGGCCCTTTGACAAGGGCACTGCCCAGTCCAACAGATACAGCTTCACTGAGCCAAGAAGCCAGATGCCCACCCGGATGCACCAGCTTTTTGGTCTCACCTGATGGACTTGCTCTTGCATTTCTGCCTTCTCCTCTGCCATCATCATCAGATCCACCTGCAGCTCCTCCTGCTTCTTCTCTGTTTCCCGGAGTTGCTCTTGGATTTCTGCCTTCTCATCAGCCATGATCAGCAGATCCACCCGCAGCTCCTCCTGTTTCTCCTCTGCCTCCTCCAGTTGCTGCTCCAAGTAGGTCTTCTTCACACAGATCCCTTTGTTTTGTCTTTCACACAAGTTCATCTTCTTTGCCATAGGGATCTTTGTTCTCTCCGTCTTGTCCGCTTCAGCTGATGGAACTTCCTTCTCTTGCTCCAGCTACACTTGGAAGCACAGAGGAAATCAAATACAGGAAGATTTACCATCATCAGTTTAGATGAGCTATTGCCTCATGTAGCAGACAGCTAGACTCTGTGTCTACTGTTACCTTAAGCGACTGCGGAGAAAAAAAGACTCCTGGCCAATTTAGTATATAAGATAAAGAGAGTAGGCCTTTTAATCTCAGGCCTGAGGCCCAGGGAATACACATGATGCATGCACCCTCAGACAGTGGTTCTATGATTTTGTAATAAGGTCCATCCAATCCCAGATCGGTCCACCTCGGTTCTGCCCCCCACCACAGCCCTTCGGGAATTGGGTCTGGGGTCTTTGGGACCCCTTCTTCCTCATCTTCATCTTCTTCACAGCACGCACAGTCCTTGGAGTTCTTCCAGAGTTCTGGGCTTGAAGGTCGCTGTGTCTGTGTGATATCTTCTGATCCATGCCTTAGGGTGTTTTTCTACAATTCTGCCTTGAAAAGAAGACTAAACACGGTGACGGAATTTAGAGGGATTGATATGGAATGGGGTAACAGAGTTGGGTATGTGTAACTACTATGTTAAGGGTAAGGGATAAAATACAGCTACATTAAAATCTACATTCACTACACAACTACTAAAATCTACAAAAGTTAAAAAACCAAAAATCTCTGAGGCATCACTACTACTAATTTATTATTATTATTATTATTATTATTATTATTATTATTATTACAAATGTTATATTTTACTTTGTTTCTATTATTAAACTTTTCTTACCTCAAACTAGAAGTTTTACCTTTTTGGGTTTTTTTCCCCTGATTCTTTTCTCCATCCTATTGGGAGAGGGAGGGGGAAGTGAGCAAGGCACTGCATGGGGCATTGGTTGGGGTTAAACCATGACATACATAAAAATAAAAGTATGTGTTACAAGTACAAATGTACCATACTCAGGTCCCTGTGTATGCCAATGTCTATTAATATTTCAAAATAGCTGGTACCTTTTATGCCAAGTTTGATTCTTTTTGTGATACAAATTGATGTAGTTTCAGTGAAGACACACCAAGTTGCAACATGGGTTAAAAATGTAATCAAACTACACTTACCAAAAATGATTAAATACTCAGATACCTTCTGCATCATACAATTTCCAGTACTTCTGTCAGGAGTTAAGTTGAAAAACTTTGCCACTCCAGGATCAAAGAACATCAGCCTCATTTATTGTAAAAAAAATTATAATATGTGAATGAACAGTATTAAAAGTGAAGAGGAAATCTCCACAAAGGCTTCGAGACTTTAGAAATTTTTCAATCATATTTATGGGCACAGTGTCTTTCAAAATTAAAAGGCAAAAATTCAAAGCATCTAGCTAAGTCCTTACCAAACCACTAGGAATGGGAGAAGACAAAGAGGATTAGAAAATAAGAAAGATGTTGTATGGATGAAAATGGAGCAGATAAGGAAGTTGTTTTTTCCGGAAAACAATTAAATTCTAAAACAAATGTAAAAAGTTATAAGAGGCATGCATGTTTCTCATTAAAGCTGACAAACTTTAAATGTTGGTGTAGAGTCATGGCAGTCGATAAAGATACAAAGAGTTTAGTTGTGTGCAGAAAAGATGTCTAACTTTATTTTCTCATCTGCCTTTTTATACCCCTTGCTAGCAGCAAGCAGTAACCTTATTTTAGGTAAGCAAGCAACAGTGTTTTCATTGGCTAGGATCTATTGGTGATACATTTGGCAAAGCTCAAGGCCTTATTGTGGTTCCCACATCCTAGGCCTACCAACTTTACAGCCTGCCTTTGTTTTCTCCATTAGGGCTGTGTACTGACTTCCTCATCATCAAGGATACACCCAAAACTTTTCTCAGTCAATATCTTCATCCTGGGAACTAACAGACTCGCTATTAACCCCTGCATTTAAATTGTTTTTCATTAAAGTTAACATGACAGTCCTGTCATAAGTGTAACCTCTGTATGCACAATCACTGCCTCTGGCTCAGGTTTTTGAAGACAAAAGTCAAAACAAGACTGCCATGAATAAGAAAAATGTATTTTTAAGCTCATGGGAGAAACTTGTGGCGAACATTTCTTTGAACAATTTAGGAAGAAATTCTTCCCTGTGAGAGTGGTGAGGCACTGGCACAGATTGCCCAGACAATCCATGGATGCTCTGTCCCTTGAAGTGTTCAAGGCAGGTTGGATGGGGCTTGGAGCAACCTGATCTAGTGGAAGGTGCCCCTGTCCATGGCAGGGGGTTGGATTAGACGATCTCTAAAGGTCCCTTCCAACCCAAACCATTCGGTGATTCTATGATTCTAGATTAGCATAGGAGAGAGTTAATTCCCAGAAGCAGCAGTACAGCATCATGGTGGAGAAAGGACAGAAGCTGAGAGGGGCTATCAACAGAAGGTAGATTTTTCAAAGAGAAGAAAGGACTAATCTAAAAGCTGCCAGAAATGGAAAAGAAAAGAATGGCTAAAAAAGAGTGGGGGGGGGGAATGTAAACTGGGGAAACCACCAATTCCATCTTTAAAATTCCGGCCACTTCCTTATGCTGGTGGACACTGAGGCGGTGGGCGCTGGTGAGCCCGGGCAGGGGCTGAGCAGGGCCGGAGCCGCCAGTTCCTTGTCTCACAGCGGCACCGGGTGGCTGCGAGCACCAGCACCGAGCCCGGGGTGCAGGGCGGCTCAGACGCAGCTGTTGCCACGGCTTCTCCATCCCGCCTAGTCCGGAAAACCACAAGTGCGATCGCTCTTTTGTTTACCAAGCAAGTTAACTTGGTGTCTAGCTTCAACAACCTATTAAAACCAATTCTCCTCCCCATCCCAGCGGGGCGGGGGATTCTCTCTTGCAAGGCTTCTTGCAAATGGTTTTTTCAGCTGCATCAGGTCCCGGGATAGGTGCTGCTGGAAGCATTGGCTTCTTCATACTCGAGGCTTAGGAAGGTGCCCGAATCCCCCTGCTGCAACCTAAGCATCAGCTCCCTCGGGAGGGTTCTATGCGAAGCGGTTGTCAGCCCGAGCTTGCAGGGTCACCTGGGAGGCAGCACCGTCAGACGGCAGGGTCCCGACAGATTCAAAGCACGCCAAGCTGAATTTAATATCTGGAACCAGAGGGTGTTTCCTCCATGGCTGGGTGGGGGCTGGAGCAGAGGGTGCTTAGGAGACTGGGACCCAGATTCAGCTGCTCCTCGACCTGGTGAAGGAAGCATGTCCTCCAGCAGCTGCTCCCTCATCCAGGTACAAAGCAGCTCTATGTGGAGGAGGAACAAGTCCTTTGCTGGTCACTTCCCTTAAGTGCTCAGCTACAGGCAGAAGAAGTGTCCACAGGAGGGCTTCAGGGGCACCAGCAGATAGTAGACAGCATCATCCTTACAAAGACAATGTCTTTCTTGTTGTGAGGAGCCAAAAATCGAATCCAGGATTTGAGATACAGTCTCATCATTGCTTAGTACATGGGACGGTCACTCCCCTGGTCCTCCTGGCCACACTACTGCTGATAAAAGACAAGATGCCCTTGGCCTTCTTGGCCACGTGGGCATACTGCTGGCTCATGTTCTGTTCTTCCCTCTCCTCCCTTCCCTCCCTTCCCCTCCCTTCCTCTCCCCTCATGTCATTTTGTGGGACTATGGCAGTGAGTGATGTATAAATAGAAATTTTGTATGTAAAAATATGACATACAGCTCAGGACAGTGACAAACAGATGACACTTGGCATCTGAAGCCTGGTCAGCAGAAGAAAGAACCTGTTGTCTAAGGGATTACATCCTGACAATGAGGTTCTTTTTTGGTTCTACAGACATAAAACAATCCCACTTGATCCTTGAACTTCCATATAGACATGTAAACATATCTATATGGAAGTTTGTTACAGCCTTTCAGTTTTGAAAGTCTTTCTTTTTTTCTTCATAATAGAATATTTTAATCCTCCTGTTTAAATTTTGAGTCTGTTTGGTTTTTTTTATATTCTTTCTTTTCCATTACCTAGAAAAAAAATCATAGGAAAAAGATAAAATAGGAGGAAAGTCTATTAATTTAAATAGTTTATTATAATAATTATTATAAATGGGATTAAAGTAGATGTTAAGTCATATTTCTTTGAAGTCCAGGAAATTGCCTGATAAGAAGCTCCTAGACACTTACATCATCTTGTGTATTTATTTTTATTTTTGAGTTTTATAAAATCATTCCATATATGTTCTTTCTTTTGACTTTCTTAGATCAGTGGAGTGTAGACATTTTTCCTTTTACCAGAGGGGTAAAAAATCCAAATTATTTGAGTACACAAGATTAAAAAACTGTATTGTTTCACTGACTTATTAAGTCATAAGTATGGATCCTTTTTGCATGGAAACCCTGCACAGAACCTTCCTATTTCCATTGAAATAAATACAGATGAATATAGAGCTGTACTCCTTAAAGTTTAGTTATAAGCAAATTCTCTAGGAGAGACTGGGACCCTGATTTCAAGTTAAGATCACTGCTGATTAGAAAGCAACATTAGACTTTATTTCTTTCACAACTGTATCTCACTTTGGCAAAAGATATTTTTTAAGATCTTACCCTGTACTGAACCACCATCCATCCAGCTGACCAATATTTTTTCAGACCTGGAGGAAACTTATCTATTGTCATCATTCTTCCACAAATTTGTTCTCTATGGCACAAAATACATTATGGAACTTACCTACTTTTAGCAAATAAATAGGGAACTTTTATGCTGACATTCAAACTGTAGGACATCAGTTTCTATCCAGCTAAAGACCATGATTTAAAACCAGTTTATTCTGTGTGTTGTTGTCATGTGTTGCTTCTCACTTCAGAGGGATTAGTTTTCACAGTTTTCTGCATGTGCAAAATTTGGACAATAGGGTGAATCCTTTACCTCATAATTAATTAAATATCCTGAAGTCATTCTATCCATAGAATTATGTGATTTATTAACCACCAGTGAAAAAAATGCTACTAAAATCAAATCGTCATATTGAAGTTCAAGAAAAGAAATTTTAGAATGGCCTATGACACTTTGCAGAATAATACAAATGGCAGTTAGAGACAAAAACTACCTTTGATATTTTATTTTAAAAACTGTGGTCTCTTGTGAAGAGAGGATTTGAGGTTCAGTGTAAAATGGCAGAAGTACTTATTTTCTTCTGAAAATATAATTAGATATTAGGCTTGCCAACAAACATTGCTTTTATTGCTTTTGTTTCAGATATTCCTATTAGACATTTCAAACAGAAGTGAGGATACAGTATTATATACTTGGTGCTTAAATTTTTAGACAATTCAAATAAAGAGATTTGCATTTTGGAAAAATTCTGCTTCATAATTGTGAAAGCAAGATGAGATTCTGTTGGAAAGCCCCTGTGTCTTCTGCTCCTTCTCATCTTTGACATTTATGAAATATTTTAGAGATATTCCTGTAGCTCAGTCTGTAACATATTTCAGGAATCCTATTTTTATGTATAGAACTAAAATGTGAGAAACATAAACTGCTGGGATTTCAGCATGTAACTGATCCCGTCCTAGTACAATTTAAAGACTGACAAAAAAAGACATGAATTAAGAACCAATGTTCCTTATAACCTAACACAAACGTTACCTAAGCAGTGGGTGTAGAATCAGTATTTATTTATGAGATGCTTAAATTGCTGCTTATGAAACATTGTGCTATTAGGGGAAACTACAAAGATCAAGCAGTGTCAGAGACCTATTTTGGAGAGGGTTTGTTCTTTCTGCTGTTGCAGCTGGTGGTGCTGGCTTCTTACTCTTTTCCAGTTCAGCTATATTCTAGCTACCCACCAATATAGTTAACAACAAAGAAATATTATAAAGGGTTGCAATGCAGACCAGGATTGAGAATTAGGCATCCAAGATGAAGGGTAATTTAGTGGGATATTGCATTTCGGTCTCAGAAAGAAATGGGTTGTAGAACAAAAGTGAAACTGAGAAAGAACTTTGAGAGTGAGAGAATTTATTAAACAACTGAGCCAGAAGCAGCCTGGTGTTTGGAAACAGAGGAAAGCAATTCCTCAACAGTGCATATGATGCTGCCCTAATGCTGAGGTAAATGTCATAACCTTAAAGCCTCTTTTATTTGTAACATTTGGCGCTGCTTCTCTTTTCCTCAACAGACTTTTTTAACTCAGATGCATCAATTAGTTTTTAATATGTTTTCTGACATGAAATCTTGTAAGAATTACAAATTTACATTTCTGAATAGAAGAATAAGGTATTTGTAGCACTAACTAACCGTTGCAGCATAGCCTAGGTCAGAAACATCAGAAACTATAAAAAATCAAAAATGGCTGGAAGGCCAGCCCCAGCTAGAACAAGAACTGACATTCAGATAGGTGAGATATGGTAAACCTCAGCTTGTTCCTGCTGCTCTACTTTTTGAAAATAATGGAAAACTGCAAACATAAATAAATTTCCTGGAATTTCCTGGAATCTCCTATACTTACTAGGTAATTTCACAGTAACTATAAAGTCTGCATCATCCACTTTGTTGATGTTGGTGTCAGACAGTGGAATAAAGGGATTTTTAAAAAATAATTTCTAAGTAGAAGTCTGTTGAAACTATCAGCTCTTCATTTCCATTTTCTTCCTACATGACATTTTCCTCTCTTTTTTTCCTATCTTTTAGTCACTGCTAGAAGGCACATATAAGGAAGACACATACCAACCCTGTCACCATAGAAGTTCTTTATCAGGATAGTGAGCAAATAATGCTTTGCCTGGTCACCTAAGAAATCCTAGCTCTCTTTTGCATGTGCCTCATACTTTCAAAATGCGTACACATCTTGCATGCAGAGTTCTCTTGCACACAGGTAAAGCTATTTGAGAAAAGTGATCCAAAAAGGAAGGGTTAAGCATAGTCTTAGATTTTTTACACAAAGCAGAAGTCTTCAGAACAGACTCAGATCTTTAAGGCTGAATAGAAGATATTTTAACTGAGCTGAAAAGAGTCACATGAGATGAAAACACAAATGGGGATAATAGATCATATATGTGGACTCATCATATAATTAGGAACTGTAAGACTGATACAGTAAGTCTATAAATAGTAAATTTACGAGGATTTGCATCACTTCCCTTTTCTACAGCTAGAAGAAATATTACCAGTTAGGCTTTATTTCTACATTTCATCCATTGACCTTAGGTATTCATCTTTGCAAAAGACTAAGCACTCAATTTCGGCTGATTCCATCCCTATTTATTTCCATATTATGTATTAGCTATTTCTTTCATGGTTCTGGTAACTCCCATTTCATTTCTCAGCAGTTTGCCAACTTTGCTAACTTAACCCTTTCTCTTACTTCATAAACCTTTCCTTATAATGGCCTTAGCACTTCAGATTTTTTCTGGAAGTAAGTTTATTTCTAATATTCTAGTAATAAACATTGAACAGAATGTTCCAGACATTATCAAGAAGGTGGTTCAAAAAGTGATCTTATATAACACATTATCTCCTTGCTTTATTTTGTGGATTAAATGACCATAAAATTGTATTGAATGTTCTTACTGACACAACTGTTTTGTGTCAGCATTAAGGCAAGCCTACAGCTTGCATCTGCCTCTTTCTTCTGCAGTAAATTCTGCCTACATTGCAGCTGAACCACGTATTTTGAAGCCTTCTCTTCGATGTCTATGACATGAAAAGTGATTTTGGTTGTAAGTACTAGGAAATATGACTGAACATAATTCATTTTGTCTTTGAGAACTCATTTCTTGTATGATGCTTAGTAGCTGAAGTCATGTTTTGCAGCTTCACAGACTCATGCTTCAAACTCATCTTAAAATGTAGTGGGGTTTATTTTTATTAGTTGAAACACCAGTATATATTTTGAGGTTTTTATTCCTTCTAGGTTCCTTTGTGGTACTCCTCTTTTTAAAAAGCTCACAACTCCTCCTGGCTTAGAAAAAAATCAGCATATTTCCTCAATGTGGTGCTTGTTCCCCTTTCTGGAAAACTTATGAAATCGCTGAATAAGATCATACCTATTGCCAATTACTAGTCTCCCACAGCTTGCCTATCTGCAGAAATCAGTGTGTTGTAAACATAGGTGTTAATTAACTTCTTGATAATTGTTTTATATCCTTCCCTAGATAGATGCTCTTGATGCAAAATAAGGATATATTATACTGATTTCTAACTCAGGGCTTGGGTGTTATTCTGAACATATCCTCCCTTACATGCTCCACAGCTGGTATTTGACAGGAGCAGATTTGTATAGCAGGCCTTATAACAGAGCAAAAAGCATTTCTGAACTACAGCTATCATACTTTACAGCCTGATTTTTTTTTTAAATACCAAAAAGTGTTAATAGACTGGGCTAGACAGAAGTGAGGATACATTTCATTTTGTCCCTTCAGTTATGGAAGTGGTAACACCCAGCAAAGGAGTGAAGTAGAGAGACGGATGTGGTAATATTTGAAACTGCCTCTGCTAAATGAGGCAGATCTTGAGCAAAGGTTGAGGTTGGGCCTAGATCTGGCATTTAAGAGTAATTGTAGCCATAAGTAAATAAAAAATTAATAAGTACCCTTCTCTGATGTCTTCATTAGGCAGAGATAGGTCAGTCTACTCTATAGGCCCACATTCCAACCGGAAAAGCTATAGTAGTGTTTAATAATCAGAATTAAATTTGAAGTGCCAAGGAATCAGTTGACTTCTCCATTGATTTGGGTTACTATTGTGTCTACATAAATAGGCTAAGATTAGGCTAAGAACAGGCAAGGATTGTGATAAAAGTGAAAGCCAACACTAGCTTAAAAGACACAATTAAGCTTCAGGGTCAAGGCAGCAAGCTTGTTAACTCAGCAGACCACTTAGGGCTGGTAAAAGTAACCAGGTGAATTTTAAGGTCGTGGTTGGTTTTAGGATCCTCAGCAGATGTCAGTGAGGTCTGTCTTTCTGGCTTCTCGCCCTGGTGAAGCCGGAATCACTGGTCTCGGCTGGCTTTGCACACTGCCGTGTGACTCCAGCTGGAGCCTACCGTGTTTTCATCGGAGAGCTCTGTGCCCACTGAGGGAGAGGGAAGAGGAGCCTTGAGACACCGTCATCTGGGAACGACAGTGAGTTCCACTGGGGATGGACTGTTTTCCTTTCCCCTTTCTTCCACTGAGGGAAGGGTCCCCATTCTCTTTTCGGCTCCTCCCACAACCCCAGACCCCCCCCAGACCCCTCCCCTCATGGTGACCGCAGAGCCCGACAGCGCCCCCTGCAGGCCAACACCGAGCACTGCAGGCTCTGCTCCTCCAGTGACCCAACAGCGCCCCCTGCCGGCCGGGACTGGAACTGCGCTAAGGACAGGGAAGTGTTCATTCAGACTTTTTCTTTTGTTTGAAGGGGACTTTTGGGTACAGGACTATTGTTCAGTTGTTTTTATGTTCTGTTACTGTTCTTGCCAATATACATATATCTTCTAATAAAGGGTTGTTATTTCTTCTGTTTTTCCACACTTCCTCGATTAAAGCCCCTTAATTTTTGAATTTACAATTGCTGAGAGAGAGGAGTTTGGTCTGTCTCATAACTCATCCTCTTTAGCAAATATTCAAGTCTCTTCAAGCTGAGACAACACTTCAACAGGAAACACAGAGGATTTTTTTACCAGGTTTTGTGTAGCAATATCACATCAGTAGCTTGGAAAATATCAAATAATTGCCTATATTACTTCCCCTTGAACAGAAATTCTACCAAACCTAATGCATAACTTTTGGTACTTGCAAGACTGCTAATATTTTGTCACTTCCAGGATTTTTTTTTGCACTTGAAAAGAAGGTAAAATATTAGCAGGGTAAAATATTAGCAGTAGCTGCTGAAACAACCGCAGTAAGCTTGTGTAAAAGTATTCTGAAAACCAAATATAAAGTCTTCCTTGGGGGTGGTTCACCACTTCCTTTGGCTGTCCTGCAGGAACTCATTTAAGCAGAGAAGATAAAAACAACAGCTACATGCAGAATAGTTTAATGTTAATAACTACTCTGGAAGGGGATTTCTTGACACTGTGTACTGGAGAATGACATTGTCAGTTGTTTGTGATGCATATATAGGATACTCCACATTTGCTATAATTTATTGTGGATTATTTATTTCTCTGTAGTATAATTTTGGTTTTATGATGTGCAATGACAGTTTCCACTTAGGACGTATATAAACTGCAGCATAAAGAGAATATTTAAATAGAAGATCACCCAAATAGAAATAAAACTCATAAATCTTTGGCTTATCTGCAAGAGACATATTTACAGTGATTATTTCTCCAAAAAGCCCTTTGTATTTGCATCACACCCAAACAAAACAGCAGAACTTAGAATGCTAATCATAAATGTCTTCACATAAATAACTTTTCTGTTATTTTCATATTAATGAATTTCCTCTTCATGCTAGAAGCATAATTGAGGACCACAGACAAAGAGCCATTGAAATGGCATTCCTTTTCAGGCAAAAACTGTGACATAATGTTTATTTTGAAGGCAGCCTAAGGTGGTTGTAGAGTTTTCAGTACAGACACTCAACCAGAATGAAAATTGTCTGGTTCTCTTAAAAAGAATTCACTCAAATCCTATCAAAGGCCATAAAAACAGGTGAAATAATTACTGTTTGAGGAACTAAAATGAAACCTGGCCCATGAAATAGGTAGAAATCACTGTGATAATGTAAGGTCTGAATACCTTTGAAGTGACAAATCAGAACTACAACTAGGAGTTAAATCCCAGTAAAGAAAGGGCTGCTTGTTACCATTAATTCTATAGAGAATATTTAAACTAAGGGAGTTTGAATACCACTTGGTGTGATGCTCAGAGAACATTTACTTATGGGAAGTTTAGACAGAGCCTAAATGAGAACATCACTCAATGTAATTTTCAGAATACACTTTGAGAAGACACCTTCAAAGGCTTGAAAACAATTTCCCATTCAGGAATTTTAAGAGAATTTTTTTCTGAAATACATGTTACCTGAAGGAGGGATATAAAGTTTTGGTTGGTAACATATGTAACCCTTCAACCTCATACAGCACTGATGTAAAATTGCCGCCATTCAAAATACAAGCTATTTTAAATTTAAATGTTATAATTTATCATCCCATGACCTTCCATTGTCTTCACGGATACTCAAATCCAGTTCAGATAGATGACCTTTGGGGAGAAAAAAAATAAAGAAATTGTTATTTTGGGCACATTTCCCACAATCACAGTTGGTAGATAAACATTTAAGGGCATATCAAACCTCCACCACAAGCACACTAACATTAACACTAGCACTTCAAAATGGCACCAAATAGCCTGATCCTCCACAACCAGAATTGAGCAGCCCTTCCACTGGACGTCAGCAAGTGTTAACTGGATGAGGACTGGAGCCACTCACAGCCATTTAGAGTTCAGCTCTAATAGCAGAATATTTTCAGTTTCTTAGCAAATCCTATGAACCAAAACCACACTAATTTTAACAGGTTTTGAGTCTTAATGCCAGGGCAGCTGTGCTAACTCCTTAAGTCCCAGACCACCTGCCCTCTTGAAGGAAACACTGTGAATTGTTATTGCCACCTGGTATCTATCTAGATGTCCTCCTTGAATACCACATGTACAGCAGGCGCTTTAAAGTTGCTGCTGGAATGCACCATGCCAAGCACATCAAGTTTATATTCTTTTAAATCTGAACTCTGTGAACACAGAAGTTCTGAAAGCAACCTCCAACAAACTGTTCTGAAACAAAACCAACTGAGCCAAAAATATTGCAATGCCCCACAAGAGATTTGGTGTTATTTAATAGAATTAAACAGAGAACAACACCGACATTTACCATCAAGATCATACAAGAGGCTTCTCTGTAATCATTTCCACCTTTATAAAGGTCACTGTGAAGAAGGAAGATGGCTACAGGCATCTTGAAAACACTGCTCCACTCAACATTTTACTAAGGATCACAGAACGGCTCCTGCTGGAGGGGTCCTCAAGAGATCACCTGGTCCAACCTTTCATGGAAAAGGGAGCCTAGATGTGATTATCTAGCACCCTTTCATTCACATCTGGAAAATCTGTTGTGATGGGGAATCTTCAGTCTTTTCTCATTCTCCAGCCCTTTGATACATCATAGCTTAGGTCGTATGCATCAAGCAGAGCAGTAAAGACAAGCTTAGCATGTGTTACCATGGTGGCTGAAGGCAGGACAGTCTTTCTGGAAAAACAAATGTCATCCCTGGATGCAAACCTGGGTGTTTAGATACAAATCTTTGAAAAGTAAATGTAAGTAATCTTACATGTTTTGATGCCTATAAATTACTGAGACATGCTGTATATACAGCTTTAAAGTTTTCACTTTTCACCCTCAAAATACGTTTCTAGAGTTGTTACCACATGGCTCTAGCGATTCTGTTCAGTGTACAGAGGCTGCAAATATTCAGTGCAAATTTTTTGAGCAGTAACTTTTAACAATGTAGGCACATCCTACCTGTCAGCTGGTTGAGGCTTCAGAAATGCACAAGGAAAAATGAAGGAATGCATTTCAAAGATGTGTGCAGAAGATAAAAAAATCACATCCCATTTTTTAATGAAACTAAGCAGATATTTGTGCATTCCTTGCAGATTACTTTGTTAATCCAGCTCTTATCATGTGAGTGGATTCAATACTTACACTAGCATTGCTGTGTTCACATAACTCTGAGACCAAGTCCTACTGCACAGTTGCACTGTGATACTCAATAAAGCATCAGAAACCACATTATTTCCTCTTCTTATGGAAAGAACTCCATTTATTTTTTAAATTTTTTTTTTACTTTTGCATCTTGTGAGGTAATTTGTATGTTTCCAAAAAGAGTCAGAGTTTTCTATACTGAATTCAGACGTCAATTCTTCATCTCTCTTAAAAACAGCTTTGTAAATTGGGAAAGATCTTTCTGCCCACATATTAAACAAAACAAACAACAGATTATTTCTCAATTATTGCAATTTGTTGTAGCAGCAAGAACTGAGATTGTGAATATTTAAATATACATGAATGGATTTAACTTCAAAATTCCATTTTATTAGCAATTTACTAGCAAAGCAAACAGCCATGCTCTTAACAGGATAACAAACATGGATATAAAATGGTGTAATAATCTTTCATAGATGATAGCTTTGTCAGTTCTTAGAGGAAATAGAAAGAATTTATAACTTTTCAGTGATGCCCAGTGGTGGGATGAGCAATGGCCATGAACCAAAACACAAGTGACACCTCAGCATGAGGCAGAACTTCTTTACACTGAGGGTGGCAGAGCACTGGAACAGGCTGCCTAAGGAAGTTGTGGAATCTCCCTCTCTGAAGACATTCAAAACCCATTTGTGAACATAGCTTGGCAAGGGAGTTGGACTAGATGATCTCCAGAGCTTCCTTCCAACCCTAACTATTCTGTGATTTTGTGATATTTTGCTTCAAAATGTTATCTCTTTTTTTTGTTTTGTTTTTCTCTAGAGGTGACAATGGCATGATTCGGAAACTGAAAAGTCTGGTGTAGATAACTCACATGTTAAGCAAATCACAGAAACAGCATCACGGCAGAAATTACATTCTGAGACAGACCTTTAATGACTCAGATATTCTGAATTACCTTTCAAAAGGAAGTGGTTATTTCTGTAGGGGAGGAAAGGGTATCAACTGTCACATGACACTTCACCATATTTATACTCAGGGCTCTAATGAAATCACTTATGGTTGCAAAAAAACTGCACGAAGTACTTAGCACATTTCTCAAAATTGCCATTGCAGGAGCAGGAGAAAAGAAATTTGTACCTTATCTTAGTTCTCCTGCAACAAAAAATTATCTTTTCCCTTCTTTGCCTTGAACTAGCCTTCACAGTGAGAAAGTTCTGGCTTTAAAGGAGAAGTTGCAGACTCTTCTGATGAGACTTGATTCCTCCCCCTAACCATTTGCTTGAATAAACACAGGATCAATGAAAACAGCAATGGGACATGCCTTATGTTGTTTTGTTGAACCTCCAGCCTGGTGGGTTTCAAATGTTAGAGCTCACAGCTTTCATATGGATGGAGGACTTGCTGAATTCTGTCTTGCACATAGACTTGGAGAAGAAAAGTCAGACATTCATTCTCTATCATTTAGAAAGGCATTGGACTCTGGAGGAAGACCCTAGTAAGCTAACATTATTATAGAATTTTGTATGATACAAACATCTTATTTAACCTCAAAATCAAATGACAAACCAGCCAGTTATTATTGGTCTTGTGAGACTGCATTTTTATACCTGAATTCTTACAAGAAGAGGTAATAACTCAGTAATTCAGTGCTTGCCCACTCTCAAGTCACACAAAAGGAGTTAAGATCTCTGTAAATGATCTGTGTGGTGGGAGAGAGTGCACCTTCAGCTTGCTGCTGCTACTACACTGGGAGGGCTGGCTGATATTTGGAGGAGTGCCTTATATGCCAAAGGGTTGTTTTGTCATCCAGAGGGATGGAGAAATGGGCTGACAGAAAGACTGTGTAGTTCAACAAATGCAAAATCCTGCACCTGGGAACAACAACCCCAGGCACCAGTATGTACTGGGAGACACTTAGCTGGAAAGCAGTTCTGCAGTGAAGGACCCAGAGGTCCTGTTGGACTAGAAGTTGACCATCAGTGAGGTTGTTAAAGCAAGCACCCCAGAGTCATAAAATGGTAGAACTGAGAACAATGGTCCAAACTTTATTTTTTTCTTTTCTTTTTTTTTTTTCTTTTTAATGTGTATATATGTTATGAAGTTGGTTATTAACTACTTTGTACATTTTCTTCCCTGTTCCTTCTGGGATTTTACATATAAAAATTACATTGGAGCATTTTGCTCCAGTTTGTAAAATCTGCTAGTGACACATAGAACAAGGAAAATTTTTTAATGATTAATTATAAATATATAGCTCAGTATACAAGAAATAGTAGACTTATTCTTATAAACAGAATTAACATAACCTCCTTTAATGCTACAGCACTTCATTTTTTATGCCCTTGACAGCTTTTTCCCTTTCAGGTTAATCTCCCAAAAGCCAGAAAATAGGTTTCTATATTCCATTAGAAGCATTAGGTGTTCCCTTGCATTTGTTAAAAGCTGGGTATATTTCACTCAGAATGGCTAGATTTGCTCTTTGTAGGAACTGATATTTCAATATTTCAATATTGTAAAACAAAACTAAAGGTTAAAAGACATACTTAGGAAAATAAATGTTATCCACCTAATAAAGAACTTCAAGCGAGAAAAGAGGACATTTATTTCCACTTCCTTTTTGCTTTTCCTTTAAAGAGCAATGAATAGACCAAACTAAACCCATGAAAGACAACAAATGGAAAGAGAAATCACTATCTTGTTTGATTAGCAATCAAATAGTTATTTTAAGAAGGATGTGTGTGAACAAACATCTCCCCTTTCTATAATGCTAGCTCTTATTGGACAAATGGAACACTAAACAATGACAATATACCTGTACTGCAGTAAATGTAAAAGATAAACAAATAAACATGTAAAAGCTACAGTCTTTCACCTGCAAATGTAAAACCTTTACTGTTACCTTTAAAACCGAGTGGGAGAGAAAATATAAAGAACACTAATTCTCTCATCAGTGAGACACAGTGGCATTCTTCTAAAAGATAAGTATAAGAAAAAAAAAGTTACTGAGGTTTTCAGTGAAAAATAATGCCTTTGTTCAATGGCACAGTAGCTGATTAATGAAGGCTTTGGGTTTTTACTGAGAATTGCAAAGCTGATTTAAGAACATTCCCAGATAAAGGAATAAGTTAACACAGTGTCTTTAGTCATGGCTTCCTCTAAAACTACAGATGGACAGTGTGGGATATGGTTCTGTCAGACAAATGACAGACAGTCAGTTGAAAAAAATCTTAAAACAAATACTATACACAAGTCTGCTATTTTTTACTATCAGCCCATCCACCTTCTGAACATGACAGCTTCACCTGCCTCCCCCTTTTTACTCCAATGGGACAGCTGTATTGAAGTACAGGCAAGTATAACCATATATATGAAGTGTGTATATGAATATACACATATATATAAAGTGTAGCCAAGATCTAAAGAGAAGCAAATACACTCTTCCTTTGGTGGAGTGTGATTTTGCCTGAGTGAGAATGCTTAAAACTAAATTTCACATGTCTGTTATAACATATATTAAATAATTGCAGTAACATTTATTAATTTGAAAAAAATTATTCCCACATTTCACACTGATTAAACATGAAGTATTGTTTTTTTAATAAAACCAGAATTAAGTTGTAACTGCCACAAGCAGAAAAATAACTCGACATTAGTCATCTAAGATATATAAGATCTTTTTTTGTTGTCCTAATAGCAGCATACAGATTTAAAGCAGTTTATCCAGTCTCCTCTTTGTCTTTCTCAGTTATCTCCTTTTCATGTACTTTCTCATCTCCTGTGCTTCAAATGTACTCACAACTATTTAAATAACCATACTTATTCAAGACCTATTACGTATTAGTTTTAGGGAATCTAACCTGCCCCTAGATGCACACTTCAATAGATTTTAGTGTTGTGTTTCGCTGCAAAGGATTTGAATGTTTTCATATAAATTGTTTTGCTATTTTTTTTGTAGTTCAGATATACCTCTATCCAGTAAGGGACTACAGATGTACAGATGCTTGCACTCAAAGAATTCAGTTTTTTGAAGAAAAGGCAGCGATATAGTACTTCAGATGGAACATTTGTACATTTTTTATTTCAGACAATATTTTGGATTATTTCAATCCCTGCTCTCACAACCACCTCTTCTTTTGTTTCCATGTAAATGTCAGCCAATTTGACATGTGTCAAATTGGCATACTTCCAAGCAGTTTGTGTTATCTGCATAAGAGACAAGCTGATCTTCATGCAAAGAAAAAAAAAAGCATAATTATACATTCAGAGAGCATTAGCAATTGTGTAACACATCCTCTGTAACCATGAATCAAATTATATGTGGTTTTCACTACAGCAGACAGAGAAGCCTGTAGTGGATCAGACTCCATTTGAACAAACATTTTGACACCAGCTTATGTGAGGGAGAGGCTATGATGCCATTTTTATCTATATTGAGTGAAAATCTAAAAAGGTTGAAATATTTCTTAAAATACAGAGGCTTTGACAGTTGGCTTTGCTCGAAGTCAGAATGAAAATCTGGCTCTATCAAATTCTCTGAGAAAGAAAATTCAACAGACTGATCAAAACTTTCCACTATGATAATATGTTGTATTTGCTATGCAATATGAAAATCAAAACAGAACCAAACTATTTCAAATGAATACAAACATTTCTTTTCAAAAGCAACAGAGCAGTCAAAACCAGGGTGAGTCAATATCCATCCTTGGTTCCAGAGCTTAAAGATTTGAAAGTGATCCCAGAGGCTTTTAAAATGTTTCAGTATTGCCCATTTTGCATAACTCTGATGTTCCACTGAAATGACTCTTCTAAGTTGAATGGGTCTGTACTGGAATGCTGTTAGAAGGTTTTGTTCCTTATTTTATCTAATAGGTTTTAAGGAATGAGATCCCACCTGGATCTCTTAGTCATCCTTCATCTTGCATTTCTATGAATGATGTGAAACAGTTCTAGAAAAAAGAGATTGCTTAGAATAGGTTAAAAAATTACATCTTAAAATTGCTGAGACAGTCTAGAAATGTGTTTAAATTGAAACATCTATTGTTTAATCCCACATCAAGTATATGATTTTAGTGAACTGTTTTTTCATAGCTGATTGGTCATCATCCCACATGAATTTCTTATACACATTACCATACCTTTTATCTTTGGTACTGAATGGCATACCGTGGTGACAGAACTGAGTAAGGCAACACTTTATATGTTTTACTAGTTTGTGTACGTGTAAAGTATTAGTTATATCAGTGGAGAAATAAACCACATTTGAAAAATAAGACATGAAAAGTATAAATAGCTTTTAAAAGTTACTATATGCTCATATCACTTTGTATTAGCTCATGCTCAAAATTAATCTATTCCAATTTGCTGTGTATTAGCATCTGAGAAATATTATATATAGTATTATAAGAATTGTCTTTTGGTCATTAAGTAATTTATACACAAACTTCTAAATTAGAGGAACCAAATTATTCAAACTCTAAGAATTCCACTATAGTTCTTTAACAATGATTGCTTCTCCTGTTGTGGAAGGAGTTATACGGGATTACATGTGACTTGAGAGGGTGACATTTTTTGTACATTTTTCTGTGCTTTCAAGAAACTGGAAAAACAGTTGAGACTGGTGGTCTGTGCATTATTTGAATCAGTCCATTTACACATGGAAAGAGCTTTACCGAAAGCATTGCACAGATGCACAGATTGCACACTTTACCTGAAGCATTGCACAGATTTTTACGTAATTCTGTGAATTCTGCATACATACTCAGCTTTATATATAATTCACAGTGACACTGTGAATTAATTACTTTAATACTTTATCCAACTGCATGGCAGTGAAATTACTTTAATTGTCTATTTTCCAATCTGACAATTAAAAAGAGATTATAGGTATATACTAACTGAACCAAAACATTTACAGTATTTCTATGCAGTAAAAACTTCAATTTTTTTTCCCTTCTTTTTCTCCCCATTTTTTCTTCCACTGGAGGTCTTACTATACTTGGAGGAATATTTAAAAATATGAACACTAATGCCAGCCTTTGATCCTAGCTGTCCCAGTCCAACCAAACAGCTGAGTTTATATATGAACTCTTTTATACTAAGGTACTATTCTTCAGTGTCTTCTAAAGCCTCATTGCTTTTATAAGTTCCATTAGCATTATTGCTCATCAGCCTAAAAGCTCTGTAATTTGAAATTTCACAGCATTCTCACCTGTTCACCATAATGGAAAAAGACTGAGTTGTCAGCTAAAGTTGAACTTTGGAAACAAATGGTGTTGGCATCCTTTCACTATTCCAGAGCTCTTTGCCTGTCCTCCAGCAGTATGGCAGATGGAACCTTTTAATCAGATTGGAAAAGAATTAACTGTCACAAAATGAGATGCAGGATGATAGAGGGGTATGCTCTTGGGAAACTGATGGGTAAACAGTAAGCGTGATCAGGAATCTCAAGGCAGCAAGCAATACCTGTTTTGAAAAATGAGAATGTGCATCATCAGTCCCACGTGACACCTGAGAAGAAAAGGAGAAAATTTTGCAGAGCTGAAATCTGTTTTCTATGGCAGTTCTCTCTTGGCCAGTCAGGAGCACGTCTGTGTTCCTGCTTTGGAAAAGAAGCACTTTTTTTCAAATATATTCACAATTTTACTCTGTGATGTGCATTTATGGCATTTATTTCCTATGACATTTTCCTGTAGAGTTAACATGCCTATCAGGCTGCTGTGACTGAATCAGAATTCCAATGAGGAAAATGGTGGAATGTGGCCCCATGGACCACAAACACCAAAACCAGTATTTACTTGCATGTCACCAGTACCCCCTGTTAACATAGTCAGCATAGCTAACAATTTTATGAGACAAGCAGACACTTTCTGTGACTGAGTGGGTCACGTATTTTTTCCCTTCCCCTCATTATCAAGGCCTGAGAGTCTTGTGCACCAGTCAGACAAACCCCTCCTCACCAGCCTTTGACTCCCTACTCTGCCCTGGCAAGACCCCACCTGCAGTACTGTGTCCAGCTCTGAGGTCTCCTTTTTAAGAATGATGTGGGCCTGTTGGAGCTAGTCCAGAGGAGACCACAAAGATGGTCAGGGTCTGGAGCTCCTCTGCTATGGAGACAGGTTGAGACAGGATTGTAAAGCCTGAAGAAGAGAAGGCTCCTGGGAGACCTTAGAGCCAAAAGGGGCTCCAAAAGAGCTGGAGAGAGATTTTTGACAAGTGCATGGAGTGACAGGACAAGGGGAAATGGCTTTAAATTGTCAGTGAACAGGGTTAGATTAAATATTAAGAAAAATTTTTACCCTGTGAGGCTGGTGAGGCACCAGAACAGGTTGCCCAGGGAAGCTGTGGTTGCTTCATCCTTGGAAGTTTTCAAGGCCAGGTTGGACAGGGCAACCAGGTCTAGTGGAAGGTGTCCCTGCCCCATGGCAAGAAGTTGGAATGAGATGGTCTTTGAGTTCCCTTTTAACACTAACCATTCTGTGGGTCCATGATTCTATGAATTGCTGAGCTAACATTTCACATTCTTCTAAGTTTTCAGTAGTTCTATTAGCCTTTATTATGCTGTTACCTTTTTAAAACAAATGAGCTACAGCTAACATTAGTGCTTTTCGGGATTTGGACAACAGTCTGCAATATTAAATTTCCATAACACTAAAGACTGAAGAATGTTAGCACAACTTTTGTCTTCCCAGAACCTTGCTTGTGTTGCTTGGTTCTTTTGTTTGTTTCATTTGTTTGTTTTTAAATAATGAAGGTAAATCCCTCTCTACCTCTCTTTCTGTGTACTTTAAAAGTATGCTGTGAAACCACCTATCTCAGGGATATTGCCATTAGCTGAGTACAGCCTATATGCCATATTGGACACATTTGATGACAGATGTGCTGTTCTGCATTTAAAATAATGATAACAACAAAGGTGGCACAGATCTTGGGTGCCATCTTTCAATTCAAAAATAATTAGAGCATGGCATTAAGTTAAGGGTAGTTTTCCTTCTGAGGCTTGTTTTTTTAATCATTCTACATGATTCTTAATGTTGAGATATTTTGCTAATCCATGCAATGAAACAGTAAAGGAAAAAAATCACTCTTCAGGAAGGCTAAGGAAGACATGACAAAAAAATACAAGCAAAGGTAGAAAACTAAAACTCAGAAAAATATGGTTCCCATCTCCCTACTTCCCCCTCTGTTGACAGTGAACAAAGTGTTAATGGATTTCATGACACAGCTAAGCAACGCTCCTTCCACGTGTGGGCCCATGTTGGCCCTTTGTACAAATTGCTATCACCCAACAGAATGCTTATATTCTGGGTTGCTGGAAGGCATATTTGCATATTTAGGAACATGGAGATAGGCAGTTCCTACAGCTTTAATATGGCATTTTTTACATCTAAAATATGATGTCTAGTACCCTGTGACTGGCTTAAAGTGTATGTTACCAGGATTGTTGTTTTTCAATAAGTTGCAGCAATTTAGGATCTTAAGCCATTGTTAACATTTAAAATTCTCCATGTGACACAACATTGATGTGAATTTTTCATATTGCTCCGAAAGCTTTTTAGCAAGCTAAACAAATACAGACGGGAATTTCTTTTGATTAAAATACCCTAAAATTGATGTTACTAAAAGGTAACTTACTAAGATTTTACTTACTGATAAAATGTTTTGGGTAAGTTACAGCAAATAACTGGAGTAATTCCTTCCATGATTAAAACTTGCAGGTACTGCATAAGCCAATAATACTATCTATAACATTCGACAGGCAATCATTTTTAGCCTTGCTCCCTAAGAATATATGACCATGCTGCATGTGTTTGTGAAAACACATGACTTCTCCAATATGGAGAAACATATGACTTCTCCTAATGGCCCAATGCTGACCAGTCTTCATGAGGACTTGGAAGTAATCACTTTTCCACAAGTTATAGAGAAGCTAAGGCAAGGTGAAAGGACCCCTAAAAGCCAATTCTCCTTCCTCCTGCCCCTGAGAGAAAAGACTCAAGTCCACATCAGGCTTTCAAACAGTTCACTAGTAGTCCAGAATTCCCTACATCTTATCCTTTCTCCTTTGCAGCCAGTATTTAGAGAAGAACAAAAGAGATGGTGATCTTGTGGAAGCTGCAGGAGGCACAGATGCATAGAACTGTATGGCAGAGATTCATAAGAAATCTCTGTTTAAGGAATTGCTGGTATGGCCTTGCTCCTCTGCGGACATGCTACTACTCTCAAATATGTCCTATTTTCTGTACCTGCAGGATTTGATTTAATTTCTTCCTAGACTCTGATATGATCTATGGGCTTAACTTAGGTCAAGAGGTATAGTAAAAGTCTAATGAAAGTAGTTTATTTTCTAGCTATGCTGGTATCAAAACTGAGGGATAGAAAAAGGCAGAACATGGCCAGATTCTGGCATTCAGACAAGGAGGTCATGTCAGGCATTCCTGTTGTTCTGGTACTCCGTTCCCTGGGAAACAGAGGTGATGCTAATAGGTGGATTGGCTGGTTAGGACAGTAAAGTGGTTGAAAGGGTGAGAAAGTAAAGGAGGAAGACAAATGCAGAATTGCTAGAAAGTTTGGCACAGCTGTAACTAAACAAGTTTATGTCGATGCAAATTACTTTTCATTCCCACAGGAATAAATTATCCAAAGGAAATCTGAGTTACAGAAATGTGAGTTCAGTTGTAGAGTGGAACAGTAGCTTTTGCACTGTCCATAACTTTTTCAATTATCATTTGCTTTAATTGAGGCATGGAACATCAGACATTCAAAGGCAAGAGAATTAAGGGTAGGAGGCTACTGTAGTAGGTGATCTGCCAGTCCACAGCTCCCCTGTTCATACACAAAACCTCAGAAGCACCAATGTTAAGGAGCATTCTTTGTCAGTGAGAAGGGACACTTTGACTTCTTGTGCAGATATAACACAAGCTGATCCGCTGCTAGAGAGAGATCTCTCCCTGCAGGAAAAATCAGATTTTAAATGACGGGGCAGTAGTCACAAAATCCTACATAGATATGTATGCATCCCTGTTTCACAAACTTCTTTTTACCATGTACACTGAAACTTCTCATTAGTTAGGAGGATACTGGCATTTAGCCTTACCTAATTTTTTAGTCACTGTGCTAAACCCTGCTACTGTTATAAATTCTATGTATATACTGCTGTTTACACAGCACGACTTCCAGAATAGAGCCAAAGCCTTGTGTATTCATATCATACACTCTGTGACTGACGTACCTCTCCAAGCAGTTCACCTTTCACTGTTTCACGTAAATACAAATAGAAAAATTAATGTGTCATTGCTTATTTTGAGGAAATGGTTATCCTTGCAAATTGTGCTGTATCAATTAAGGTTGCAAAGCTATTCACGGGAACTTAAAAAGCAGCAAATGAACTGACTACATAGAGTACATTTTGGAAAATCTTAATTTTTTTTTAATTCTTTAAACTTTTTGCATAAATTATCATTTAAATGTCAAGTGAAACTAGTATTATTTATAATTAACTGATAACTGCTGCTACAATAATAGCCCTCATGTAGCAGATGCCATACATCAGATGCGATATTCAAACCTCCCATTTTCCTAATCATCCTGAATGTCATGCTGAAGCACATGTATCGGACTTCTTCCTCTTTCAAAGAAATTAGGTTCAGCAGTGGTTTCACTATCAACATTAAATCCTCAGGTATCTCTGACTTAAACAGAATAGTGAGATGACACATAGTAATTTCTTGTTTAAGACCTTTCAGAATTTGATCCACAGTAAACTGAAATTGAGTAATCACTGTGTGAGTATGTTTAGGTTATTCTAGAATTAGTTCCAGCATCCGTTAAAACTACAGAGAACTACAAATGTTCCTATTCCTAGTATTTTCTTTCTTTGGAACGGATGTCAAAGTCAACAACAGAGATACAACTAGCTTAAACAAATTGCTTCATACAAGTAAATTCTATCATAAAGTAATGGAAAGAGTAATAAGTGGACTATCTGAGAAGTATATGTTTAGATTAACATGTTAAAAAGTCAAGAAGTTTAGGAGTCTGGGCAACCACATAATATAAACCACAGCACTTCACTATTAAATTCTGCAGTTAGATTAATTCACTGTGTATTAAGTCATAGAAGATTAATTCACTGTGTATTAAGTAATAGAATCCTATAACAAAAAATAGCTAAGAATTGGTTTTAGCACATTGGATTTTAAAAATTTCCTTCTTGTTTCTTATTGAGAAACATATTAATGGAAAAATTCATTCTAGGATGGAGAATGTATAGGAACTAACCTGTAAGTAGAAGAATATGACACCTAAACTATCCCACTGTGACACCCAAAGGAACTTCTTCCATGGGAGTATATACCTAAGGAAATAGGAATCTTCTTACACAGAACAGATGCTTTACATGTGTAAATATGACCTCAGACACAATTACTAAATTTGGAAATATATTTTATATATCTCTCATGCAAATACTAGTTTCTGTACAGTCAGTAAGTGTATATGGAAATTTTGTTGGCACTGTGTGAGCGGACATTTTAAAACATCACTGGCTTCATACAGGTCTGCTGTTGATGAAATCAGATTCAGCTATATCTTAGATAAACAAACATCTGTTGCATGACACAGTATTTTCTTTCCTGACTCTTCCGTTTTCAATGGCACAATTCGTAAAGATGTTAATTTAAAAATATAGGTTAAAAAAGAGTTGATTGTTTTTTTCTGGTAACTGGAAACTTACATGAAATTTTAAAATTCAAAATAATTTCCATTGTGATTATTCTATGAGCTCCATTACATAAATATTCATTGAGAAGACCATTATATAGCTACCTAATACCTATATTACAGCAACATCTAGAAATAGTCTTTAAATTTTACTCTTTAATTGTTCTGTTAAGTGAGGACATCAGTTTTACTATCAATCCAGATTATCAGCCTGCTGAGTAATACATGCATTATGGATTTTTGTGGATTTTTATAGGTTATACATATGGCTATGCCTGACAGAAATATCCCTTATTTAAATACAAGATATAGGTATGTGGCTTATATTAAGTCATTGGAACTAATAACCACAAACAGAGAAATTATTTTATTGAAATCAGTGAGAATTATGTATACCTCAGCAGTGTGATTAACTGTTTGTTTAAAAATTTCAAAGTAAACACAACAAAAAATTACCCAAGGTTGAAATGAAAGACAGTCCTCCACGCAATGGCTGAGATTATCCTGCACAGGTTACATCATGGGTCTCAGAGGAAGTTCTGTAGGTATTAAGAGTGTAATCACATTTTCCTGTTTGTTCATTCTTATTAGGCTTTTTTCCTTTCCCTAGTTTATGTAGAGCACCTATATAAACACCCAAACGACACCTAAACAGCTGAAAAAATACAAAGATGTTTGTCAACATGTAAATTTTTGTCCATCAACAGCTGCAGAAGCCCATGGTCCTTCATTGCTGAGAACCCTTATAGAAGTCAGCAGTAATTACCTAAGGGAGAATCATTACATGCACAATATTTTCAAATTCAGAATTAAAAAAAAAAAAGTGGTTAATTCTTTGTAACTCATTTTTTCATTTCTTCTTCTGGAAAAAACTCAATAACTAACAAATCAGCTTCCAAAAATGAAGATACTTTTAGTGTTGCTTAAAAAGTAACATAATTTTCAGTGTATCTATACACGGAATCAATATTTACAGGCTCAGCGGAGAATCCAAAGGTGCTTTTTGTGAAGGTGTAAACTACAAATATAGGTAAGTATAAATAGTCAGGTTTCTCTCACATTTAAATATAGGCAATCATATGGAATTTTAATACAAGGATCACAGTCTTTAAGTAAGACATACAGAGCAATCACCTAGCACTTGTTTCCACGCTACTGAAGTTAAAGGGGTGTTGGCCTGACAGGGTCTCATGGTTCAACCAAGCCCTACAGAGCCTCTTTCTCACTGCTCCAGCAAGGAGATTATGGAGAGAACCAAAAGAGTAAAAGCTGGAAAACTAGTGGGTTGAGATACAGATGGTTTAATAAGGAGAGCAAAAGCCATCAATATAAGCAAAGCAAAATGAGGAATTCATTCACTGCTTCCCACGGGCAGGCAGTTCAGCTATCACCAGGAGAGCAGGGCCCCATCACATGTAATGGTGACTTGGGAAGACAAGCACCATCACTTCAAATGTCCCCCCCCTTCCTCCTTCTTTCCCCTACTTTATGTACTGAGCATGACGTCATATGGTCTGGAATATCCCTTTGGTCAGTTGGGATCACCTGTCTGGAATGTGTCTCCTCCCAGGCTCCCATGCACTCCCAACTTCTTGCCAGCATGGCAGTACGAGAAGCAGAAAAGGCCTTGTCTCTGTGTAAGTGCTCCTCGGCACTTACAAAACATCTCTATATGCTCAGCACAAATGCAAAACATAGCCTCATATCAGCCACTGTGAAGAAAATTAACTCTACCTCAGCTGAAACCAGCACACAGCAACATAAACTTCAGCTCTCATAAAAAAAGAAAAATGCTAGTGCTGCTTAATTAATGACTATGTACTAAAAAAGGCAGTAAATACGTCAGATAAGACACTGATAAGAGCAAAGTCATCTGTGAAAAATCGCGTAAGAGAAAATCACAAGCAGTTTTTCAAAGCAAATAAAATAAATATTCTTATGTGTGTTCCCACTTGCCTCCTGTGCGCTAAGATAGCATGTCACCACCCCTGTGATTGAAACTTACCTCTTTATTGTTTTGGGGTTTTTTTAATCTACAACACACTAAAAGTTTATGGGTGGCAACCTGCAGTACCTTCCTCTGGAATGCCAGATCTTTGAACTGCAGTTCCACTTTACTGACCAGTTTCATCGACTCTCTAGACTAGATTTTGAATTTTTAGGTTTGTCTGTAAACTAAGACATAACATTGACAACTCCAAGTTAGCACCAATCCAGGGCTGTGCAAGACCATATATTTTTGCAACTGCTTAAAAGACAAAAATAAAGGTACTGATCCATCAGCATTTTCTTAGTGAATTTCAAATTTATAAACATACTGATTCTCAAGGTAGGATCTATTAGTATAGTCTTTTATTTGTGCTTAACTCATCTCCAGCTTAAATATTTATTTGACAGGATACAAACTATGCAGGAGCAAAATGAGTAGGGACAAAAGGTTATGGAAGAGTTTGGAGTTTGAGAGTGATGATTTCTCATGTGAAAAAAATGTTCTTGAAAACCAAAAATAATAACAACAGTCATTGACCAAAAATACCATTTGAAAACGGTTTAACTTTTAAAATGAAGGCTAATATACTAAAAGTAACTTATTGTTGCTAATCTATTCAGAGATGCAATGTAAACAAAATATACAATGCAAACAAAAGTCTCTAATTCTAATAAGCATGGGAGAACTGACAGCACTGACACAAAACTAAATATGCAGACAGTGATGATGATTGTTCTATTATTACCTTATAATAATCTGTCTGGGAACACAGTCAGATTTATTCAATAAAAAGAAAATATAAACATGATGGAAGTAAATAATTTCAGTCACAGGAAATAAAAATATCAGTATTCAAGTTCTTGCCCAAATTCTGCCCACCTTTCCACCTCTTCAGCAATACACATGGCAGGACAGCTATGCAGGCAGGAAGAAACATCTCTCATTGTAACTGTTTATTATATAGCTGTGGGAGTATAAGGGGAAGAACCGGAATAATTGGAGCATTCCAGGTTCTCCATTACAGGAAGGCTGCTTTCCTATCACTCCACCCTACAAAAGAAAGATTGAAAATTCCTCTGTTGCTATTTATTTCTGAGATAGAACAACACTTTGGAAAAGCGGAAATAAACTGTGCTCAGGTAGAGGAGAGATCCGGGTTTTTTAATAACTGAAATACTGGGTCACACTTTATGTGGCTTTTATCCTAATAAGCATTGATGTTTAAAGGCTTTCAAATGTTTTGAAAAACCTAATTAATCCTCTGACACATCTGTGAAATAGCTTCTTACTCCACTGGAGAAAGCGTAACCTTGTTCAAATGACTTGCCTCAGGCCATGCACATAAGCGACAAAGCCAGCCTGAAAACTTGAGTTCCTAATAATGTATTTATCCGCCTGGAATGCTTACCACTGCCAGTGTTCTTATGGTACGTAGTAGTATATTAGCCTCAAACTAGGGAACACGCAAATAGACTTTTCAGAGAATCTAGGCTGACACCATTCACACAGAAGGGATGAAGAACTAACTATCATTTATATCAGGGATTTCAGAAAAAGACACATTTGCAAATGTTATAGGTAAATAAACCAAATCAAAATATAGCAGCAATTTTTATTATAAGATTTATATAAAGTGCAAATAAGCAAATCAGCGCGCTGGGCGGCCGGAGGAGACCCCAGCTCCATCAATGGCCCGCAAGCGCAATAGAGACAAACAGTAACCTTTATACTTTTTTCAGCTCCCCTCCCATAGTCACTTGTTAGCTCTTCATTGGGCTTGAGTTCGCGGGCTTCGTTCTGGTTGGTTCTGTTGTAGGCCTATTCCAATTGCCAGGTACCTTCCATCAGCAGTTTTAATTAGCTCAAATGTCCTTGGAGTTGGGTATGGGAATGGTCCCCAATTGTTCTCTTTGGCTCTTCTTTATCATCTTTGTCCTTGACTCCCTGATCCTTGTTCTCTTCTTCTTTTTCTAATGAGTACACTTAGACAATATTTTTAGAAAAATAGGATATAGTATACGTGCTCAGTAAAGCAGAATACTTTATCTTGCCAGCTAGGGAACTGCCAGCTGCAGGACAGTCAACTTATAATAGTAACACAGCAGTTAACTATTCTGCAGCTCACAACTCCCAGTCCCAACAAAGCATTAGCTATAATATACGGAAAGTACAATATATATATTTTGACGAGTAAATTATTTTACCATTTCTTATTTATTACACAAATGTCCAAGAAGCATCAAGAAAAACATCGTTATGCTTGCTCCTTCGTCCAAATACATTTATGTAAATAAGTCCCACAAAGGCTGTAGTTTTGGATAGTCCTGAGAGGAGCAGGCAGTTGGACTAGATCCTTATTGATCCCTTCCAACCCGAGATATTCTATGATTCTAAAAAGGGAGTCAACTTTCAAGACTTAAGAGGTGACGCAGGGTGATGTTTACAACCTGCAGTGCCAAGCGACTCAGGATGGCAACTTTGCCTGAAAAGTGAACAGAAATGGTGTGTCAGGGGCAGAAAGGCAACAGCTTGGCTGACCTTACTAAGAGCTCTCTTTCTGTAGAATCCTTGCGAAATTTAAAATTGTTCTCCCCAAAATAAACCTCCTGAAGAAGTGCTGAAGCCACATCACCCCCTCCTGTGTGAAATTCTTAGCATAGCTGTATTTCTAGTCTGCACGTCCTAATCCACACACTGCTGCCCTGAAAGGCACTTAAAAAGCTTGCCTCATAAAGGGAATCTTATAAATATTTACACTGCACTTCTATATTTAGGTATATTGCTACTACAACAGTGACAAGGCTGTGTTAAAATTATTTTGTTTAGAAATCTGTAAGGGAAAGCAAACAGCAGTAAAGAGGAACCCATAGAGAGAGCAGGCTACAACATTCTTTGAAATTACAATTTCTTTAAACAGAAAAGTAGCAGCAAATGGATGTGTTTTGATTCCATAAACTTGGGGCTAGAGCCAACTTCTCCTTTCACTGGCCCTGGGCACAACCTCAGCATAATTCCACAGATCTCAGTAGTGTAACTGGAAGTGGAGCTTGCCTTTAGAAGGCAAGATATGAAAAAATTTCAGCAGATAAAAAGAGGTTGGCTGGAGAGCTGTGAAAGTGGGAGCAGTAGTTTGTTTTAGTGGCCTCAGGAAAAATTCACTTAATGCTTTTGGGTAATGCAAAGCTTTGAAAACCTGAATGTTTAGATGCCTTCTGAGAACTCTAGAGAGACATGCAAGTGTCAACATGCTGCTATTTGTCAGTTCTTTTAACACTGGGAAAAAAATAAAATCAAAATATATATACATATTGTATTACCTGGTAATGGCAATCACATGATGTCTTCTTGACCCAAGAGGTACTTAGATATGAAGTAAAGCTGATACATAAACCCACTTAAGGGAGAAAAATTACTGATGATGAAGATACATCTGAGGGAAGAGAGTGTGTAGTGAGAGCTTGCAGGCTTCAGTAACATGAAAAAAATTACAATTTCAGGAAAGTGCAGAGTAAGTACCATTTAATAGCAATGGAGTCACAGCTCTTACAAGGTAAACAGCTTGTGGACTCCAGGACGGATATTTTTTTTTCACTCTTACTGTTAGAATAGCATAATAGAATCAATTAAGGTGGAAAGTACCACCAAGACCATGGGAGTCCAACCATTAACCTAACACTGACAGGTCCAGTATTAAAAGATGTCCCCAGGCACCACATTGACATGGTTTTTGAACACTTCTAGGGATGGTGACTCCATCATTACCCTGGGCAGCCTGTTCCAGTGCTTGACCATGCTTTCAATGATGAAATTTTTCCTAATAGCCTGTCTGATCCTCCCCTGGTGCAAGCAGAGGCCGTTCCCTCTTGTCATATGGACACCTGAACGGAGGCTGTGGTGAGGTGGGGGCCGGTCTCTCCTGCCGTGCCTGCAGTGAGGGGACCAGAGGAAACGGCCTCAAACTGAAACAAGGTAGATGAAGATTATTAAGATTAAATATTATTTTTTTTCTGTTAGTGAGGTCAGGCATTGGAATAGGTTGCCCAGGCGGAGTCACTGGACTGGAGTCCTGGAGGTGTTCAGGAGGAGTCTGGATCTGGCGCTGGGTGATGTGGTTCAGTGGTTTAGGTGTTGCACTAGCAGTGCTGGGCTGACGTTAGGCGTGAGGATCTCAAAGGTCTCTTCCAGCCTTGATTATTCTGCGATCCTTTTTAAGACCCCGAGCAGCTTGGCCCCCCACACGTAAGCAGCCGCTGCGCTGGTGAATCTCTCCACAGCCCCGCGCGTTTCCCGCCCCTCAGCGGCGAGTGGCTCCCTTTGTTACCGGACGGCCCCGCGGCTCCCTCCGCTCCAGCTCCGATCCCCTCACGGCCCCGCCGGGACCGCAGCCCGCGCGCAAGCGCGGAGGGGCCGCGGCAGGCGCGCCAGCTCCGGGGGCGCGGGCGGCGCTTCCCCGGGAGCGGGCGCGGGCGAGGCACCGCGCGGGGCGCTCGGAGCGCGCCCAGCCCCCGCCCAGCCGGGCATTGTTCCCGGCCGACTCCGCCGGGAAGTTTCGGCCGCGTCCCGGCTCCGCTCCCGCCGGGGCGGGGCGGGGCGGGGGCCGGGGCCCCTTTGTCGCCTCCTCCCGGCGTGCGGCGCCGGCGCGGGGGGCGGGCTCACCATGATGGCGGCCGAGGCCGGGGAGGAAGGCGGCTCTGGCGCTTCGGCCGGACGGCGTGGCCGGGGGCGCCGGGGAGCCGGGGCAGTGCCTCGCTGTGTGCCGGGGCAAGGCGCCGGGCCGCAGGGCCCGTTCCCGGCTGGCGGCGGTCCCCGGGCGGGCCGGCTTTGTGCTCCGTGCTGGGGCTGCTGGAGCTGGGCGCGGGGCCTGCCCTACGGCCGCCGATCCCGGCACCGCCGGCTTCCCCACTGCCGCCGCCGCCGCCCCCTTGGCCGGGGGGCTGGGGACAGTGGACGAAGGGGACTCGCTGGACGGGCCGGAGTACGAGGAGGAGGAGGTGGCCATCCCGCTCAACGCGCCCCCCACCAACCAGTGAGTACCCGCCGGGCCTGGGGAGCGGGGGCCGCGCCGGGGAAAGTGTGTCAGACGGCTGGAAGTCCCACAGAAGTTCCGCGTCCCACCCCCCTCGCCTTCCCTCCCTCCCTCTCTCGGTTCCGCTTCAGCAGGAAGGCTGGTGCACCGGGACACTGCCCGGGGAGCCCCAGCCCGGGCGAGGGACACCCGCTTTCCGCAACCCGGGGGGTGAACGGCGGCAGGAGAGGTCGGATTCCTTCCCCTTCACCGAGAGTTGATGTTCCAGTGGTGATTGGGATCAGCTCCTAGGGAAAAGGGCGCTCGAGTTAGTTTTTTGCAAGTTTTCATTGCGATAGTGCAGGCTGCCAGGAAGAGTGAGTTATTCCGGTTGTGGATTAAGCTACTATCGGGGAAACTTTTCCAATCTCTGGTAGCGCCTTCTCCCTAGAGCCATAACTTCATTTTTTTAATAAAAGGAAGAAAAGCTAAACATGGCACAGAATACTTAATATATCATGTAATCATGTTGTATTGCATTGCCTTCTACTCAAAAAAGTAACGCTTTTCTTTTCCATTTCATACACGCACACGGCCAAAGTAATGCGCACGTTTGGTCTTTTTAACAGTTCAGGCAGTCTGGGACAATGGATTTAAAATGGATTAAATTCAGTTCCGTATTTTAAAGTGTTGACAGGGGATATTTTTATAAATGGTGTCTAACTGTCTTGCTGCTCAACTAATTTAAAATAAAGTTGTTTGCAATTAGGTGATGTTTGGCGAGAGGAGACAATTGGAATAAACTGTAAACCTATAGTTAGGTTTTCTTGTATTTATTCATACATTAGGTTAATCAGGATTCCTGCAGTTCTGGTAATAGAAGGGATCTTGCACTAGAGGCAGACTATTTCTTTGTTTATATTGTGTGAAATATAAGATCAGATAATGTTATGTAGAATCCATGTAATTAGTAAGTACTCTAAAAGCAGTCTTTGGGTTTCACTATAGAAAATCTGCAGGTTTACAGAAAGTACTTGTAGGGCTTGTGTCAGAACAAAAAATAACTGTTTTCTCCTATATTCTTACCATATTCTCCCCAGAATGAAATTGCTTCAAAGGCTTACATTCTTTCATCAGTGTCTAAATATGTTGTTCCTGAAGCTATGGCAAGTATACTGGATAATGTAGGGAGCTAAGATACAGTTATCTTTATATATATATATATATGTCAGTTAATTTAAAAACCCATCTGAATTTTGGGGTCTTTCTTAAATTCTCTCATAACTCCACTGTCAGACTTATCTTCTGCATTGTCACATACTTTCACGATTTCAGGAGCTAGTGTCTTTGTATGTAAAACATAAACTGTAACACTGTAGTATTTTTTTTTTAATTAATCTCTCTAACCTTGATAGGCTTTCTGGCAGTACATTATTCTTTTAATTCTTGGACTTGTGGAAGTTTGTAAATATTAAGGCCTTGCTTTGTGAAGACAGTCTTTGAATAGTCTTAAACTTGTAGAATTCCTTAGTGAGCTAGAAATAGGACTAGGCAGATTTGACAGAAATGTGGGAAATAGAAGCATGTAAAAAGCAAATGCTTTTCAGTCTTGTGTACCAAGCTGGTGAAGTACAGGATTCTGCTTTTCTGGTTTTCTCTGTGAAAGTTCAGACTGTTTTTGTCAGACCTGGCTAAGTTCCTCAGCGAACTGAGGAAAAAGCCAAAAAGCAAGGAAAGCAGGGTAATTATTTATGAGCAATCACTTGTTTGATGCTAAATAATTGTTACCACACTGACAGTTTTGAATGGGTTTTGCAGTTAGAATATTGTCTTATAAGTCATATGCAAGCATGATGGTTTAACTTTCACAAAAGAGGATGTCAGGTTTCTGACGAGAAGGACAGGCTAGGGGAACACTGCAGCCCTGATTTTGTCTTGGCTCAGAAGGCTACTTACCTTATTTAAAGGGGCATTGATGTTTATAGAGCACCAGGGCTTAGCTCTGTAGCTCTAAATGTTTTTCTCTTGAAGATTCTTAAGTACAGAAACAGATAAGAAGTAAAATACACTTAAAAATTGTTTCAGAAGTTTATGCCTCCAAATATTTAGCCTTCTCCTTTATAGTTTTTATCCTTGATGTGTGACTTTTCCATAAAAAAATTAAATTGGCTGATTATTTAGAAGATTTTTTTCCCTTTCATTCATCTCTTATTTATTCTTTGCAGTGTCAGTTTTTACCGTTCTCAGTTAAGTCATACAACTGGCATATGTCAGTAGTAAATTCTGTCCTTTCAGTCCTACTTTTTTATTTTGGAAGTGCCATTTCTTTGTAGTTATACCATCTGCTTCTGTGTAGTTGAACTCTCGATTTATTACCAAAGCCACAGATCAATATTATCCATCATTGCATACAAGGAAAGCTCCAATGTAAGTCTTTAAGAATGGAAATTGATCTTGAAATTTAAACTTGTGTTCAATTTCTCTGGTTGGATGTGATTGCAAACTGCTGTTCCATTTGTTTAAATATGACTGCCAGCTCCACCCTTTCCCACTTCCTCCTAATTCATTCAGTTTTTATAGGAGAAATGCAGGGTGGCTTGTGGATAATTCCATGATTCTGTCACGTGGTTTTGTCTTAGTTGCTTATAATATGTTATGGGTACATCAGAAAATTAAGAATGCTCTTCACTCCTGGCCTTGCTCTGTGTGATACAAAATTACTGTTCTCCATAGGAATGAAAAGGTGTTAATTCTTTTAGAATTGTGACGACTCACTAGGCTTCTTTTCCTTCCCATAGACGTGCATCATGTTTCAGGATTTGCTGAATGATTGGTTACTGACTGCAGGGAGAACTATCTGGTAAATGTTGCTGCTGGTTTTTTCAGGTTCATACTACAATTTTAGATTAGGCTTTTAAGTTTAAATAAAAAAAATTAAAGCATTCTTCACAAACTTAGACACAGCTTTATCACTTCTTCTTCTCCTAGCTTGTTTTATAATTTAAAAAAAAACCCAAAGCAAACAAAAATGCCTAAACACAAAACAAAATATGAGTTCCCAGTCTCCAAGTTCTAGGCCATAAAGATGTTATAGACAAATGCTTTTTTAAACATGAAAAAGCTTTTAAATACTGTAAAGTTGGCATTCTGTCTTTCACAATAAGTAACGTGAAGAGATGGGAAGCAAAGCAGATGCGAGTTCTACACTTCCCATCAGGATGCTGTAAATATAGTTTGTTGTGGGAGGTCAGGATATGTCCATCTTTGCTAGCAAGCACCTAATGTGCTTAATTTCCGCTTGTCTTTTTCATGTACCTAAGGAACATGTTAGTGTTAGTGTTTTCTTTAATTTTGGAGCAGTGGGAGAATGTGTTACATGTAACACGTGTTACATGTGTTACATGTAACACGTGTTACATGTGTTACATGTAACACGTGTTACATGTGTTAGCATGTAACACGTCCTCTTTATGCATGAACTCAAAATCTCCCAGTAGGGTTGATTTATTTTATTTTTTTTTTAATCTTTGATCTGGAGTGAAACTGGCTTAACTGTCTATTCACTGTGTGTGTGTTTTCATATTTTTCTGGAGCACAGCAGTGATGTGTTTATATTGCAGCTTAATGCTAGGTGGGAGGCACAGGATGCTAGGAAATAAAATGAGTAACTTTGTGCTTGTTTAGGTCCCCTGCCTTCTATCCCATTTGCAAAGCTCAATGACAGAGGCTGAACTAGTGTAAGGAAATGCCTTCAGATTTAGTGAATGAATGCTGGTTCAGTTATTTATATATTTGATTTAAAATCTTAGTTGACAATATTGATTTAGATCCTAGTGTAGCATTAAGATGCTAGGAACAGTTCCAGTATTCTAGGAGAAATGGCATTTTCATGTGATGTTTTTAAGCAGTGGTTATCAGTTTGAAATGGAAATCAATTGAACTGTGAAAGTGGTCAATCACACAAAATAAAATAGGCTGTCAAAATAACGCCTGGTTAAAACAAATCTTGCCCAAAGCAGATGTACTCTTACAATCACTCTTGGTGCCTGTTGAGGCAACATAATGAGAAAAAGAGCTGAAGACAGAGGTGGGTAGAGAAATATAAATAAGCATTGATTGCATGAAAGTAGAACATTTTTCCACCTGAACACAGTGAAGTTGTAGTGTCTTCACGTGAGAGTTGGAAGTGTCAAGTTCAGAGTTCTGCACCATTTGTTTGTTTCAGAAGATCATGAAAAGAAATTTTGTTCCGAATAATGGTGAAAGGCCCTTTTACAGACTGATGAATGAATCTGTTGCACTGGAAACTGAGGGGAAATAATGTTGGCATGATCGGTTAGGTACTGTATTAAAAAAAAAATGAAATATGATATAAATTGATTTTGGCGTACGAGGTTTCTTCTCTTTTTAGCACTTAATGTAGTTAGCAGTGAATATTTTCCTTTTTATGTAATGAGTTTCTTTATTAATTCCTGTTCTCTATGGCAGGGAAACACCTTATTTTTCTCAGGTTGGTGGATAATGTCCTATTGGGGCTACTTACAGAACAGACCTGAATATAAATCTGTTTTTAGTTCTGGCTAAATGTGTGGTATTAGAAGTGTGATCTTCAATGAGTGGTAAAACACAGTGGGGCAGCATCGTACCTAACCCCATACAGGAAGTGAAGCTGTAAGTAAACTGAGTGTGTTGGTTACATAGGTAAATGAAAGCTTCAGATAAAGAAAACCAGAAGAGGGACAGCATTTGAAGCTAGAAAAAGTTTGAGGAGGATTTTTCAGTAGTTTAGTCTGTATTTCTAGTTAACATCAGACGATGTCATTTTGTTTAAACAGTGATGAGAGTCTCTTGACCTGCTCTTTATGTTTTATTTTGTGTCATAGAGTGACTCCCAGAATATCAGTGTGGGACTTCCACACTTCATCAATTGGCCTGCCCTATTGAGAAGCGTAATATCATGCTGTATTTTTGATCTTTTTTTTCTAAATGTTTTATGGCTGTGGAAGAAGGAGGAACACAAATTTTACAGTGGGGGAGTGGGTCTCTTCAGCATAGGACTACATTTTCTTACATACCTATCTTTCTCCCTTAACAAAACCAAAAAAAAGTCTTGGTATTTGTCTTGCTGGTAGACACAATAGGAGAGAGGAGAAGAGATCTTGATTTAACACGATCTTTGTGCTGCACTGAAGTATTGCAGTATGGGTTCCTCAGTGTCCCTCCAGAGTACCGTCAGTACAAGTAAAATGTTATCAATGCTTGACAAGGTGTAGATACTTGACTAGCTTTATATAATTTTATATACTATGTAAAGACTGAAGGTAGTCTTTAACAGTTTTTGTTTTTAAGTAAAATACCTGCTTTATCCCTCTGGATAGTGATAGAGCAGAAAAAAGTTTCTGTTATTATTTGAGTCTGTGTATAAATTTTGGTTTGTGCTGAGAGGATTTATGAGGGGAAAATTGTGCTTAACCAACCTTAGAGCCTTCTGTGATGAGGTTATTGGCTTGGGAGAAAGGGAGAGAGTTTAGCTTAACTTTAGTAAGGCTTTTGACACCTTCTTCCATAGCCTCCTCACAGACAAGCCCACAGTGTACAGGTTAGGTAAAAGGACAGGCATCTCACTGAAAACTTGTTGAATGACTGGGAACAGAGGGTGGTGATTAGCAGCACAAAGTCCAGGTGGAGGCAAGTCACTGGTGGTATTCCCCAGGGTGCATCCAGGGGCCAATACTATATAACATTTTGATTAATGAACTGGATGCTGAGACAGAGTGCGTGCACCCTTAGCAAGTTCGCAGACAATGCAAAACAGAAAGGGATAGCAGCTGCATCAGGTGGGTGTGCTGACATCCAGAATGATGTGGGCAGGCTGGAGAATTGGGCTGCAAGGGATCTTGTGAAGTTAAACAAAGGAACTGCAAAGCTCTGGCAGTGGGGAGTAGTAATTTCAAGCACCTAGTGGGGCAGAGCATTTGGAAAGCAGCTCTACAGAGAAGGATGTGGGCATCAGGACCTGAGCAGAGCCACCAGTGTGCCTACATGGTGAAGAAGGCTGATGTTGTCTTGGGCTGCATTGGGAGAAGCATTGTCAGCAGCTTGAGGGGGATGATCCTTTCCCTCCGTGATGGTGAGACACATCTAGGCTGTTGTGTCTGGTGCTGGGCTCATCAGTACAAGAGAGACATGGACCTACTGGAAACAGTCCAGTGCAGGGCCATCAAGGTGATGAAGGGTCTGAATCATCTGTCAGATTAAGAGAGGCCAAGAGAGCTGGGACTGTTCTGGAGGAGTCTTGAGTGGGTCTTAAACATGAGTATAAAGATCTGATGGGTTGGGATGAGATGAGAGAGCCAGACTAACCTCAGTGGTTGCTGTGACAGGTCAAGAGGCAATGGAGACAAATTAAAAAACTTGAATTTCCATCTAAATACAAAAGAATTATTATTTTTTTTAATGGTGGAGGTTGTCAAACAGTGATAGAAATTGCTGAGAGTGGTCATGGAGTCTCTGTAGTTGGAAGATGTTCATAACCCAATGGAAGATGTCCCTGAGCAACTGGATGTAGCTGATCCTACCTGTACAGCAGGGGGGGGGGGGGCAAGGTTGAACTGGATGATCCCCAGTGGTTACCTGTGGTGATTCTATCTAGATGTATAAAAATACTGTTTATAGTTGAGGATCCATGTTACAGACCTATTTGATGAAAATCATTCCTTGAAGTAGTCAGGACAGTAGCTAAGAGGGAAGATTTGTAATGAAAGTACAAGGAATATTTAGGTTGGCAAAAAGAGTATTTCATTACTTTCTATATAGGCATATGTCTTAATTTCTGCTGTAAAAGCACAAGAACTTGCCTTTTAAAAAGGGTCTTTCTAAGCTACCTAACAGTGCTATTTAAATATTGATTAACTTGTTCCAGTTACCTACCATTTCCTTCTAAGGTATGTTTTGATTACAATTGGCTAGCATGTAGAAATTAATGTATACAAATGAATGTTGCTAGATTAACTTAAAAGCTCCAGTTGTATTTTAGGAATGGAGTATTGAGGTCTCCAGGACACTTAGTGTATCCAGTGGGTGTTATGGTAAGTTAGCAGTCTGATTCTTATGATGATCAGACCCTAAAAAATTCATTTTCATGTTCAAATTTCAGTATTTTCAACCGCTTCTCAGGCCACTTTCATACCAAATCAATTGTTTTTGTTAGTGTTTTGTTTTTTTGCCAAACTGAAATAGCAATAGTTGTTCATCCTCAAGTGGTAATTGTTTGGGTTTTTTTGTGAGTATAAAGTTTCATCAGGGTTGGAATATACAGAACCATAGAACCAAAAAATGGCCCAGATTAGGAGGGACCTTGGAAGATCCTGTGTCCCACCCTTTTGTGGGAAAGGGAGTCTCATCTCATCTCATGGCTGGGCTTCGTGAACGAAGATTTGGGAAGGGCCCTACCCACGTTTGTTGCAAGTGCGTTGGTGGCTGAAAAGGCCAATACGAGATAGACACATCCGGTTGCAAAAGGCACAGCAGAAAGACTCCTTAGGTGGTAAATTCTGCAAGGCACGATTCTTTCTGCGTTGCCTTTTCTCCTCAAGGGTGATCCTGCGTGTGTTCTCAAAGGAAGCAGCAGCGTTATAGATGGTGTGTCTCCAGACCTCCCGACTGGAGGCCAGAGTAGACCAGTTATGGTGATCAATATGGCCAAGGCTGAGATGTTGTTTCAGGGAGTCCTTGTATGGGAAAGGGAGTATAGCTGAGATTATCTATCATTCTGTCCAGTCACATCTTGAAAACCTCCAGTGAGGTTTTTCTTCCTCCTGAGGGAGTTTAAATGAATAACTTTAACTACTGGAACACTGTGATGAGATGCCCCTGAGCCTTCTCTTGTTCAGCGAGAAGGGACCAAGCTCACTCTTTTGTCACAGGGCAGGTTTTCCAGCCCTTTGTTCATCTTTTTGGGCCCTCCTTTGGGCCCTCTCCAGTCTGTTCACATCTTCTTGACTTGTGTGGAGCAGAACTGGACACAGTCCTCCAGTGGCAGCCTCACAGCTGGGTGGAGTGGGATGATCACCATCTAGATTTAGCCAACCTTTAATGATCAATTCAGGAATCATATGGTAATTATGTGTAGATTTGTGTAAGATGTTTCTATGAAATTTTGTTCTCCTTCTTTATTGTTACTATTTTTAGCCCACCTCTTGCTTTCCATAAAATTATGCATATGTATGTAAATATTCAGCCATGTGTAGCACATGCCCAATAGGATATTCTGTCTATGGCTGATTAGGTTTTCTATGGTTATTTTATAGATAAATTGCATCATTTTTTATATGTAAAATTTAATAGTAAACAAAAATCAATCAATTTCTTCTCAATATTGCCATCTTAGAGTTAGCACCAGAGATGTTACAAGATTCAAGCTTGGATACCTGCGTAATTCAAAGGGGTGATAGAGAAGTGTCTTTCTCCCTCTAGAAGCAAAATACTACCAAGCCTCTGTAGTAGTCATCTCAATTATTCAAATCTAGAAACAGGGTTTTTTTTCCTCTTCTTACTTGTATACACAATTTTATGTCATGTCATTAGATTTGTTGTGTATGGGTTGTACTCTCTACAAACTGTCAGGGTTTTCTCATTATAGAAGCAGTTATCTATCTGTGGGTGTGACACATCTCTCTAGAGAGGCAATCCACCTTGCAGGAGGAGGTGAGAATGAAACACAAAACCAAAACCTGTGCTTTGTTAGTGAGAGTGAGGTGGAAGGAGGAGAGAAAGGTGAAGGAGCCTCTGGTAGATTTAATGAGGGTAATGGCTGACAAGTTGAAGAACATCTTAGAATTTCCTTAATTATTGTAAAAAAGTATCTGCTTATTTGTGTAGTACTATTAACATTATTTCTGTAGTAGTTACTCCCAGTTCAAACAGAAAAAGGTGCATTTTTGACCTGAGGGCCCAATTAACATAGCATGTAAAAATGGGAAGTTTCTAGCTAAAACCTTCAATGAATTCCAGAATTCATTTCCTAATCTGATCCTTCAGTAGGAAAAATGCAAGCTGTTTCAAGAGCTATTTTTCATCAGGTTTAGCTGTATTTCACTTGCTTATTGGTGGCTCTTGCAAAAAATGAGATAGACAGTCAATCTTTTCAGTGCTGGATATTATGCTCTTGTCACATCTCTGTCAAAGTTATAGCATTATTTGCTACAGCAATTGAAACTTTTAGAACCTTTCTGCCCTTTGTGAAGTTATTTAAATGTATTCTTCTTCTACTGTATGCTTATTCTGCTCTTTCATCTTTGTGTAGTCTCTTTATTAAGACATACTGAGGTTTTTGTTTGATCTGTTTTGTTCATCTCAGAGCTCCTTTATCTTAGAGGTGCATCCATTTTAGCATATTTGCAGATCTTTTTCTGGTAGCAAGTTTTTTGTGATGTGGAGAGCTGCAAAGATTTGGTCAAAAATTGGTAACTACTGAATAGTAACTAACAAGACAGGAAGAGGAGGTGAATTTAGTGAAGTCTGACTGAAATTTAGTTTAAGCTCTACAAATTATGTGCATAAAGGCAGTAATCAGCCTTACAAATCTGATGGAAATGGGGGATAAAGTGCTAAAAGGCAGAGTCTGGATACAAATGGTAAAGCTAAGAATATGTTTTAGGCTGAGAGAAACTGTAAGACTGAAATGAAACTTGAACAGTGAATAGGAGCATTGAATCTTCAGATGGAAGGCTTGAGGGGAGCATGGTTGATGTTAACAGAATAAGAAGACATTCAAGATGTTTTGTTGTGTAATTTTCTCCTTTGTCTTCATGAAATTGTACTTGAGACTTCTGTGTGCCTTTTGAAATTGAGGATTTTCACCAGTTCTAGGTAATCTTTGCTGTTTTGCTTCTAATTGGAACAGAGCTCATGGTCTCAGGAGGTGGTAACAAGAATCTGTAATGTGTGAAAGGTGCTAAGGCAGTGTCTGAATTGCTAAAAGGGGGGCTCTGACGTGACTCCTTCAAGTTCTCTGTTGTTTTTAATGGGTTTTCTGGAAGCAGCAAGTTATGGCTGAGAAGAGCTGTGAGTGAAGTGGATATGACATTTAATGACTTTTTTTTCTGTGCACCATAGCTTTTTCTATATGGAAATAGAGAGGTCTGCAGCTGTTATCAACATCTGTATTTGTTCTAAAATGCTGAAATTCACTTTTTCTCCCCTTCTGCAATTTATCTTTTATTGTCTTGTCACTAACCTACTGTGTTCCCAAGTAAAAATTGCAGTGTACTGTAAGAGCAGAATTCTTTAGTGGAACAGCAAAACTTCATACTTGTGTTTCCCACATGTAAAAAGGAAATATGTAAATAAAAGGACTTGCTTGTACAGTGTGACATGCTTCCACGCACAATAGCAACTGACTCCTTCCACATGGTAAATTTACCATCTGCTACCTCTTTGTGAGCAGCCTGTGCCTTGCATGGGCCTTGTGTGTCCATGTTGGGGCCAGAAGCCCTGTTGCTGTGGGCTTGCTAAAGGGATGCAGCGTAGCTGCAGTCCTGCTCACAGCAGAGAGTGCTGGCTGGGCCTGATCAGACTGGTGTGGCTGGGTGTGTGGTACCCAGCATCTTCCTTGGAGCATATGAAAATTTAAGGATCTCTTGTTTGCATGCAGACCAAAGGTAACAGCTCTGACTGCAGTGCAGCTCATTCCATGAGGTTTATGATTTGGCATTTGGCTGTAAACCACTGGATGTAACTGTGACTGTATAGGGACCATTCTCTTGCACAGCTCTGTATTTCTTGGGTTGATGCATAAGCTGTTTGTGTTACTATTGTTTCTGCGTTCTGTCTGCTTGCTGTCATTAAGATCCTGATATATAGGGTTGGGGTTTTGAACATACTGCTTTTGATTTAAACTGGCAGATGGAAGTATTTTCATGCACAGTTTTTGACTGGTTTGTGAAACATGGAAGCCTATTATTAGTATTCTCTTAGAAGCAAAATAAAAACCAATTATATAAGTTTATTAAAGCAGATAGTTAAAACAGGTGGTCAGAGAAACAACCACCAGAATTGTGATCTGTAGTTGGTAGGACATTTTATGGTTGAATCATTTCATAACATTCTCTTACAAGGCTACTTAAGTTTTCTCTTTCAGTGCTTGTTGTAAAAGCAACTGTATTTTTAGAGCACTAGCTGTGATTTAGAATGTCATTGAATTGTTTGCTTAAAACACACTGAAAATAGTGGATTGTCAGCATGTAAGAAGTTGCAAAGTTAATGTTAGAAATACACAGGTGTTCCTAGAAAGGACTAGGCAGGCAAGCAGAGGCAACTAGAAATTATGGGGATCTTGTCTTTTGCAATGAGGGAGGATATACATCTAAGTGGTAGCGAATTATTGTTTTGAGTGCAGGCATTTGATAAGTCATAGCCACGTGGCAACTTCATGTTTGAAGAGCAAGGCAAGTTTTTTAAGTGATACCTTCCAATCCAAATCGTAATTCCTTTCATGAGACTTACAGTGCACTGTACATAGCACTTCCTTTTGCATCTGTTAAGAACCTATATGGTTAAGCATTGCTTCTGACTGTGAAAACATTAACCTTGAAGCTGTTTTGGTTGAAAAATACTGAAGTTGTTGGTCTTGACTTACAAAACTCAGAGGGAGAGGTGGTTTCTTTTGGTGTATTTTTGCAGAAATAGTGAGCTCAAGCTTCACTAATATACTTGATTGAAGGTTAAAAGGAAAGAATCTGGGACTTCATTTCATTTCAGAAATTATGGTAGTGTGGTCGTATCCTTCATAGTGTTTGCAGTCTATTTTCTGATGAAATTACAAATATGGCAGGTTCTGTAATTTACTCATTTCTGTTGTACTTTCTTTGGCACTGACTGTTGAAGGGATCTTTCTGTGTAACTGACAATACAGCATAAGTGTTCTTAACATTTTTCATCAGTGCTCGGTACATTCATCAGTATTCACAGAAAAATTGATCTATGGGTATATTTCAAAGCAAAAAAAAAACCCCACAGCAGTTTAACAGTAGTATTAAGAAAATATATAATGCAACTCCTTAGCTGAGCACTTAATATCCTTAAATCAAATCAAATACTTCAGTTTTGTAAAACAGTCTTTACTGCTTGCATCATTACCTTCAAGAACTTTGATATCAAATTTGCAGAGTGCATCTTTCTATAACACAGAAAACAGGCAATAAGTAGATGAATTATAAGATGTGCACTTCTGACCATGAAGTCTTTCAACACTCTTAGATTGTATATTGCTTGAATAAACTGGTTTTGTCTAGTGATAAAATTCTGCTCTCTGGAAAAATGTAGTTATTTCTTGACAAGCATTTTGCATATTCTAATGGTATCATACATACTTGCACTTGAGTGTGTATCCTGTTCTTTAAAGATGTGTGCTATCTACAGAGGCTTCCTGAGGATGATGTCGCTTGAACTGTTCTCTGTTATCATTGCTCAACACTGACTGCTTTGCTGCAATTTGTATTAAATTCAGGGTTAATATTTATCTCTGTGGGTAGTACTATATAGAGTAATTCGTGCATTACACTAATGCATAGTGAGCTGTAAAATATGGTGTTTTTTCCATCAGAAGTTAATATTTCAAATACCAACTCAGTGACACTGATTTTAGTTGCACTCAGAAGTTAACTCGATATTTTTATTTCAGAAAACAAACTTTTCCTTAAATGGGGCAGCAAGTAATTTTTAACCTTGCTTTACCAGGTAATAAATGTTTTCTGGTAGGGTTGATGTAAGATGGTTGAATGGGACAGAGTGCCTGTTCAGTGTTAGAGAAAGTGACCTTCCATATGTGGGCTATACCAATATATATATTGCTGTCACCAGCAAGGAGGGTGTTCTCCTTGTTCAAAGCTTCTGGACTGAAAATTGGAGCACCCAAGTTTGTGCTGTCATTGTTAGAAATCCCTGTCCCTTACAGAAAAGTTGATTGTTTTGTTTGCATATGATCCTGCCTTTTTTTTTTTTTCTCAGTAAATTTTTTATTGGTAATTTCTGTTCTTACTAAGACTTCCACCTTCCTCATTTTGAAATTGTGCCTTTTTTTTTTAGTTTGGCACTGTAATACATGTGTTTCTCAAAAGAATTAAGATTATTTTTCTGATGTGGGTGATAAATAAGAACAAATAAAAGCACAGTAAACCTATTGTTAGTTTAAAATAGACTTTATGGAATGTTGGTTTCCTTGAATTTCTTGATCAGGAAAGCTTCTTGTATCTCTAGGCAGTTTCATACTTCGTGAAAGTCAGGCTATCCAGGAAAGCAGAGCCCAGTGGTGACATGTGCTGGGAACAAACTCACTCGAGTTTCACCTATGCTGTGCACACTGACAAGCAGAGTATTTTATCCTAGGTACTTCAAAACTGACAGTTTTGATTTTGTTTCATTTCCTGAAGGACCTTTCTGGGAGGGGAAGTATGATCCACTTTTTTGTGGACCATCTTTGAATGACAGGTTTCTGTTCACAAGGCTGCTGTGCCCTGGAATGGGATGACACAGGATCTCGGTAATGTAACTTGGCCTGCAGCGGTCTTAAGTGCTGTGTGTTGCACATACACAACAGTGCTCTTTCTGGTTGAACTTGTTTTGATCAGGATGAGGAAGGAGAGGCAAATGAGACCTGTATTAGCAAGCACATGGCTTTGCCAGGGTAAACAGTATCTGTGCTGGTGCTGCTTCTACTGGTATAATGATTTTTACTAGTTTAGTCTATCTGATTTTTCTTTTGACAAAAGCTCTCAAAGCTTTGGCTTCCATTTTGTAGAAGAAAAATGCATCTGATCAGATTTTATCAACAATTTAGCTATTGATTTTTTTTTGGAACTTCAATTTGTGATATATTTGATATTCTTGCATATATTAGTTCAAAAGGTCATTTACATATCTCTTCCAAATTGCATTTTTGTGACTCTTGCAAGACATATGTGAAGTGTTAGAACTAAAAGGTACATGATCTGAAATAGTGAAGTATTTAAATTGTCTAAAACAGTGGCTGTTTGGAAGGTGATGTTTTCTTGAATGTAAAAATTAAAGTTTGAATTAAGCAGAGTTAGTTGGTGGAGCTAATGAATTATTACAGTATATAGCTCTGGAACATGCTGTGGCTTTGTGAAGGTGGTGAGAGCAATGGTTGGCAATGTTTGAAAAGTACTCTCCATTGCTGCCTTTTTTTTTTTTTTAAGGAAGTAATATTTGATCATTTTGGATAGAACAAGGGTTCTCACAAAGGCTTGTAAATAAACTGAGTAAGGTGATTGAATGCTTGAATGATAACAGTAGATTGAAGTATTCCCTTGTTGCACTTTGCAGTCTGTGATTTGCTGTGCATCAGCACTCATTTTCAATTGATAGGGTACACATCGTGATTAGGAAAGATGGCTTTGGGGCTGGATGGTGGTCTGGTGGCTGCTGTCCCATTCACAGGCTTTGCTGCAGCAGTATCTCTGTCAGCTGATAAGCAGGCTGATACCATGCACTTCTCAGTTTGTGCTTTTGAAATATCCAGCATGAACTAAAACCTGTGTAGGCTTAAAATGCAGGAGTCTTCCAAGTCAGATCACTCATCTCTGTTCCTGTTTAAAATAAGCAAATTAGGGAGGAGAAAAAAACTGAGGATACATATAGACCCTCCACCTTAGGGTGGTTCCTTGGGAAAAGCAGGTTATCTGAAAAACTTGGCTGTGTTAAAAGTATTGTTTATTAGAAATAGGTAAACTTGGAGGTTAAACTTGTAGCAATGTAATAACTTCGAAACAAAGCTTTGAAGTTACATCACTTTTGACTGAAATCTTTTGTTAGTTTCATAGATTTGTTGTGTGAGAATAAACAAAACCCTTAAGTTCTAAGGACACTCATTGTTACTCTTTTTCAGGTGGTATCATGGAAAACTTGACCGAACAATTGCAGAAGAACGTCTTCGACAAGCGGGAAAACCTGGAAGTTACCTTATTCGAGAGAGTGATCGGAGACCAGGTTCATTTGTGCTTTCATTCCTTAGTAAAACAAATGTCAATCATTTTAGGTGAGAATTAAATGTTTTATTTTGAATATTGTGATCCATTTTTTTTTTTGTTTCAGAACTCAGTAGGGTGCAAGCAGAAAACTATCATTGTATTATAATTCAATATTTTTTACTCTTTATGCTTATGTTGTACAGCTTTTTACTTGTGTTTAATTGTTTTAAAATATGATGCTTAAAATTACTTTATAAAATAAAGAACTAAAGTGTCAGGAAAACGAAAATATCTGTATACAGAAGCTAGTCTATAGTGGTTTTGAATAGGCTTTAAGCAACATACAGGCTTCATTAGTCAGTCAAGGAGATTGTTTTGAGTCTGTTCTATAGTAGTCATTGTAGCTCACATGGCATAGTTAAAGTGCTAGCACATCTGTTTGCTTCCTTAATTTGGAGGGGAAAAAATGAAAAAAAGAACCAGGAAAAAAAAAGGAAGAAAAAGAAGAAACAAAGAGGTATTTAATAACCAAAGCGTTTGCTGGAAACAGCTTTCAGCATGTGTTAGAATTAGTTGTTTGTAATACAAGTAGCTCTTTATCCAGAGTGGTAGCTTGGATTACTTTACCACTGTCAAACAAGTGTGCATTATGAAGTTTGTTTATTCCTTGGTGTAAATGAGGTGTATAGTGCTGACTAACCTTCTTAGAGCAGCTTGAAGGTTAGTCAGCAAGTGGAGTGCTGCAGTGTAATGTTCCTCTTTACAAAATAGGAAGGCAAATGCATTTCTTCAGCAGTAAAAGAAGTATTTGTCAGTTGTCTTGATCCTAACAAACAAGTTGGAAGCAAATACTTCTTACGAAGTTGGGAATTATCCAGAATACCGTTTTATAAGCCACTATGTGCATGGCTTGCAGATGTAGGGAGGTTTTGGTTGCACCTACTGTGTGATGAAGTGTGATTCAGAGGTCTTGATGTACTATAGCCGTGAAGGCATAATTCTACTAAGTGCAGACAATGTGACACACAGTACCTTATGTTTGTATCTTGCCATCTGAGCTCTCAATTTCAGCTTCTCAGCTGTACTGATACACATAGGGCAACTGCTTCCTGTGTAGCAGTAGCAGAAAAGGAAACTCTGGCCATACTTGCCTTCTAGTGCTGTTTTGGAGTCTTGGATTATTTTTAAGAGCTTCTCCTTTTGAAGTCAGTGTCAGGCAATTGGCTGTTGGTTTATGCACCCTGTAAAAATGGGTGCATTTCGGATAGAAAATAATCAAATGATTTCCAATTCCCTAAGAAAAATATTTTTAATCCTTAAGGAATCATTCTTTCAGTTCTTTTGGTGTCCCTTGAAAGTTGTATACAGTCATATATGCAGCATGTTTTTGGTGAGTCAGTGATACAATATACTTTGAGACAATATATTTGTTTTTAATCTTTTCCTTCAGAGTTTTCGATGATTACAGAAGTCTTTCTGTATTTGCTAACTCAGTGTTCTGAAGAAAGGTTTCATTTATGCTTGATGAAATAATAATCCAAACCACTAAATTTCATTTAGAACCTGATCCCTGTTGAATAATTTGCCAAGAAATCTTAGAGAAAATCTGCTAAAACACCTAGCCTGTGTCCTTAGAGTTGTATTGTTTTCTGACTCCCCTTGCAGTGCTATATGCTTATAAACTTTAATCTCCGAAGATTCATCTCTATGTACATTTTACGTCACTGTTTGGGAGAAATAATTTAGTTCAAATTAGGCATTAAAGAATCTCTGCTTTAAGAAGTATCACCAACCTTAAATAGTAATAAACAGTTCTGTAGGAAGTTAAATTACTGAAATGGTTGTGTAAGCTTTTTTCCATTAGTTATCAAATTTTTAATTTGAGTATAAAGGACATACTTTGATTATTCTGAAGTAATTTCTTAACGATTAATATGGATGCTAAGGTAACTGTAATGAAGGGACTAATTTTTGAAGGTGTTAGTTTTCTGTATTGTATAATCAAATGTAGTAATTTTTTGTTAAAATACTTTGCTACTTCATTAAATTTGTCTGTGATCATAAAAGGTGTATGTCCTGTATGATACAAATAATAATACTTTTGTGTCTACCAGTGCATTGCTTCAGTTTTCCAGGACACTCAACACATTTTTCTCCTTTTAGTTTCAGTTAGTTCTGACAAATGTACTGTCTTTTCTGTAAATCAGCACTTTCTTTAGATAGAAGACTGGTGTATTATGCAATATATATCTGTAATTTTTGATTAAATATTCATTAGCTAAGGTTTAATTAAATGTTTATAGAGATCCTGTAATACTGCATTTTGCTGCATATAGGCACTGTTTTAAGAATCAGACATGACCCTAATCTCCTTTTCTTTAAAAAAAAAAGGTAGCAAAAATTTTTCTAGTGTCAAACTTCTTTTTTTTTAATTAACAGGATTATTGCCATGTGCGGGGATTATTACATTGGTGGACGTCGTTTTGCTTCACTCTCAGACCTGATCGGTTATTACAGTCACGTGTCCTGTTTACTGAAAGGGGAAAAGCTGCTATTTCCAGTAGCACCTCCAGAGGCAAGTAGTAACATTTTATAGCAAAATTCTGAATTGTAGCTTAACCTAAATGTTCTTAACTTTAATCAACATTCATAGTTATCTTTGGGAAAACCACTTCAGAAAGTTTCCTGTAGTTCTGCAAAGGCATGTGTGGAACTATAGGGAATATAAAAATGCATTTTTACTGATACAAAGTAGTGATTTAAAAAAACCCCACTATTTATTGAAAATATATAATAAGGAAGCTAGAGGTGTTGCAGTTATCTCCAAATGTAGTAACAGCATTTTAAGTAGACAGAAATAAACAAGAAAGTGTGCAGATCTTGGCTAATAAAGAGCACTGTTGTAATGTAACCTTCACTGCTCTGTGGTATCAAGCGATGGTTTCAAAATATGCAGTCTGGAGATAACCAAGGTTTCTTTCATGTGCCCATCCTTTAAACAATATAAGTAATTAAAATGAAACAAAACATTGCATAATATCCCACACAACAAAACCCAAAACCTAAATAGCAATGTTTCTAAATGTTAAACTTCTGGACATTTCTTTCAGTCTAAGTGAAAAAGAAGTTTAAAATGAGAGCTCTCTTAGCTAAGTGTATGAATTATGCATTTCCAGCTCTCAGTGGTTTTGAGCTTTGAAAGTTCAAAACTGGCAGGGGAGATATAAGTGATGTTACTAGTCCTTTGCCTCAGAATAGCATAATGCTGGGGAGAAGGATTCTACACTATAGAGAAGAGTATTATCTTTGATCTCTCCTCTTACATTGTAGCCTGTGGAGGACAGAAGGAGAGTTCGAGCAATTCTACCTTACACCAAAGTGCCAGAAACTGATGAAATAAGGTATGTTTGAATAATAGTAGTAGCTGCAAAATTCTCAAGAGTACTTACGAATACTGAGGATTTAAGTAGATGTTCATAGGCAAATACTGCCCAGCTGCATCTTTAAACTTAACACAGATTAAAGGATGATGCCTCTCTGTTCTTTCTTTGGAAATAACAATAAGACTTTTTATTCTCAGTATTTGTTTATATTAGTTGTAAGGGAAGGTACATTAAGTTTATAGAAATAAAATTAGTAATGTTATAGTTTTTAAAAGCCCTAGACTTTTACCAAAAAAGTAAGTTTGTGTGAAAGAATTCTGTGCGGAAATGCCTTATGTGAGTATGTGAAAGAAGTGAGCTAGGTTTTTTCCTGAACTGCCACAGAACTGTTAGTAGATAAAAAGTTCAAAGCAAACAATTCAAACCACTAGAAAGTGAACCTTGACTACTGATAAATTTAAGAAAATGGAAAAAGGGCCTTTCAATAGAAGAGCATTTTCTGGTTGCTTAGAATTGGTACTGCTTTCTTTAAATGGATTTTTTTTTCAGATAGAAAAGTAGGAGTATTTGAAAGAGATTTCTAGTGATTTCTAATCTTATTAAGGAGTAGTTCTGGTTTCTTAAGTAGATGTAATACACCAGAATTGGGAATTGGTTTGGCTTTGGGACTATAAGCCTAAAATGTAGCGAAAGGTATGAGAGCTTTATATCCTCTTTGGAAAGGAAATGTATTCCAAGGGTCGCAGTCCAGTCCTATGTGACCCTTTAAAAGATGATATGAGGATATTTGGTTTTGCGGTTATGCTTTTTAAGAAGGTGATAAGACAAGGAAGGGCCTTTCCAATGGCATATTGCAAATAAGGCTTCCTATTATGTGTGAGCATAAGAGAGACTGAGTCCATTAAGTGCCTTATTGCACCTACCAACTTAAGAGGAAAAAGCATTTTATTACTTTACTATTATCATCAGCTGGGACCAAAGTTCTCATTTTGTTCTAGATTGAATTAATATGCTCATGAAGACATTATGCATTTCAGAGAATCTTGACCTAGAATTTTAATATCATAGTTAATATTTAGCAAGTTTGAAGTATTACTGAGTTAATTTCAGCCTGTGTTCTATGTAGTAACAGTACAGCTGATGGAATGTGTTCTTGTTGTCTGTCTTCTATTAAGGTTCAAAAGCAGCTGAATTTATTCTTTGTTTTCAATAGCGGTTTGTTGCTTTTTGTTCTTTAATTCTTGCTGTGTGCTATTGTTGAAGTTAATGCCTTTTCTGTTAACCTGTTTCAAATAAGAGAAATGCCATAGACATTTGCTGTGTAATTTTTGACTGAAATAGTAATTAATGAGCTTTGATCCTTTATTCCTTTTCCTGTACCCTAATGTGTCATGAAACTTGATTGAAAAATCGGTGCTGCAGTGAAAGGTTTTTATATGACCTGAGTTTGGAGTAAGGAGTAACCTACACTAACCTTCCAGAAATGAAACTCCCATTGACTAGGTGCTGGGTCCTACAGTTTGAGCACAACAACACCATGCAGTGCTACTGGCAGGGGGAAGCAGCATGAGCCAGCAGTGTGCCCAGGTGGCCAAGAAGGCCAGTGGCATCCCAGCTTGTATCAGGAACAGTGTGGCCAGCAGGACCGGGGAAATGATTCTTCCCTTGTACTCAGTGCTGGTGAGGCCACACCTGGAGTGTTGTGTCCAGTTCTGGGCCCCTCAGTTCAGGAAGGATATTGAGGTGCTGGAGCAGGTCCAGAGAGGAACAGTGAGGCTGGTGAAGGGACTTGAGCACAAGTCCTGTAAGGAGAGGCTGAGGGAGCTGGGGCTGTTCAGCCTGGAGAAGAGGAGGCTCAGGGGAGACCTCATCACTCTCTACAACTCCCTGAAAGGAGGTTGTAGCCAGATGAGAGTCAGGCTGCTCTCCCAGGCAGCTAGTGACAAGATGAGAGGACCTAGTCTTAAGCTGTACCAGGGGAGCTTTAAGTTGGACATTAGGGGGAATTTCTTCACAGAAAGGGTGATTAGACATTGGAATGGACTGCCCGGGGAGCTGGTGGAGTCCCTGAAGGTGTTTGAGAAAAGACTGGATATGGCACTTAGTGCCATAGTCTAGTTGACAAGATGGTGTTCAGTCATAGGTTGGACTTGATGATCTCAGGTTTTTTCTAGTCTAGTTGATTTTGTGATTCTGTATGTTAATGCTTCCTATGCATTTCATGAAGTGAATTGTGCGGCTTCTCTGGTAGCTGTTCTACACTCTCTTTGTATCATTTGTCTTCATATGTAAGAACAGAAAGAACAGATATTCCACAGCTTCTATTATGCAAGATTATTTTTCAAGGAAAGGAATATTATTTTCTTGTAGACTACTGAGGGTTATTTTACTCGTGTTTAGTATTTGATCTCTCTTGATAAAAGAACAATGTTACTGTCTTTTAATATTGTTGTGGTGTTATTTTTGAAGTTGATAGCACTGAAGTATATATTAGATACCAAACATAAATAAAAAATACAAAAACTTTTATATAGCAGCCTCTTAACTGTGAGGAAAAATACACATGATATGCTTGGGGTATGAATTCATGCGTTTTTCACAAGTAGGTTTTCCCAAATATTTTGTGGAAATTATACTCAAGAATTCACTGTGTTTATTAAAGTTTATATTACGATCGTATCTCTGACTTAAATCTTGCTGTAACCCTCTTCAGTTTCCTTAAAGGAGACATGTTTATTGTCCATAATGAATTGGAAGATGGCTGGATGTGGGTTACAAACCTTCGGACAGATGAACAAGGTCTTATTGTAGAAGACCTGGTAGAAGAAGTGGTAAGTAATTTTTGTATTCAAATTTCTTAAGTGAATGAGATGCTTTTTGTAAAATAATATTTGAATGAACAAAAACTAGTGACATTTAGTTGCTTGTTTTCTAATTATGTACTTTTCTAAACCAAGTAATTTGATCTAGTAGCTCTAGAATACTGCAACAAACCTTTAAGCCTAATTCAGTATCAAAAATGCCTATTCATGTGTTGTCCAAATACAGGTAGAAATAAATGGTACTGTAAATTTGCTAAGCACTTCCCTAAACTTGACTGTCCCGATGAAGAATCTGCTACTCATTTCAGTTGCATTTCTTTCTTACCATTGCCATGAAATGTCAAACTCCACAAAATGTAATTTTGCATTATGGCAGGTCTTTCTCTTCATACTAGGGTGAAATTTGGCTTAAAAATTTATTGACAAGAGGGGAAAAAAAGAAAAATATACTTTTTATAATATTTTCCTGTACAGTACATGTGTTTTGCTAATAGCAGTATTACCCGAGATGCTTCTCTCAGACCTGTGTCAGGATGTGAATGACTAAATTGAAGTGGCAGTACTAGACTTGATCTGTAGTCTGATAGGTCAGTGGCTAATTTAAGCTTAGGAAAGTTGAGATTTTAGAAGGTTACCACCTCTAAAAAAGGACTTGAAACATGAGAGAAACAATCCTCCAAAAGAACATATTTTGGCTGAATTTCCACTTAATGAATGAAGAGGAAAACTTTTCACAGAATTGTAGTAAGCCCTTTAGTTCAAAAATGCCTCAGACTTCTAAGTGTTTTGTATATTTTCTACAGAAGGTCTTAACTTATGACATTTATTTTTCGAATTGAGCTGTACTGTCGTCATGCACTTAATATGTTAATTTTTTCATAGGGAAGAGAAGAAGATCCTCATGAAGGCAAAATGTAAGGATTTTTGTTTTGTTATTAAAAGCAATCATAACTGTTTGTAAACTTCAACTATGAGATTTCCAAGCTTTTTTTTTTTACCAAAGAGATTTGTTTTTTTGTTTCAAGACATTTTTATGTATTAGCTGCTGAAGATGCATGGATAAGTAACATGAAAGGGTCCTGCGATAGGTTTGCCTACTGCTAATGGATATTGCAGTGTTGAATTCTTGGATGAGTCCATGTATAATCACTTTCAGCCAAATTATGCACAATGGAGTATTTCTTGAACAGAGTTGCTGTAGAGTACTCTAAGTACTGGAGAGAGAGCAAAGTACTAGAAATACTAAAATACTAGAAATACTAGAGTGTTAGAAAAGTATCTGTTAGCCTCGTGAGTGGTAGAGTTATCTGCTGGAGGATGGGAGGGTTCTACAGGGCGATCTGGACAGTCTGGATTGATGGGTCGAGGCCAGTGGTAGGAGATTCCACAAGGTCAAGAGGTCGTTCCTGCCCTTGGATCACAACAACCCCAGGCAGCAATACAGTCTGGAAGAAGGGTGTCTAGAAAGCTGCATATGGGGAAAAAGACATGGGGGTACTAGTTGACAATGGCTGGCCGTGTGCCCAGGTGGCCAAGAAGGCCAATGGCGTCCTGACTTGGATCAGCAGTAGTGTGGCCAGCAGGACCAAGGCAATGATTATCTCTCTGTAGAGGGTCCTGGTGAGGCTACACCTCAAATCCTGTGTTCAGTTCTTGGCCACTCATGGCAAGAAAGACATTGAGGTGTTAGAGCAAGTCCAGAGAAGGGCAACAGAACAGGACAAGGGTCTGGAGCACAGGTGTGGTGAGGAGTGGCAGAGGGAGTAAGGGGGGCTCAGCCTGGAGAAAAGGAGGCTCAGGGGTTAACTTCTCACTCTACAACTACCTGAAAGGAGGTTGTAGCCATGTGGGGATCTGTCTCTGCTCCTAACAAGTGATAGGACAGAAGAAACAGCCTCAGATTACACCAGGAGAAAATTAGATTGGGTATCAGGGAAAATGTCTTCACTGAAAGGGTTGTCAAACCTGGGAATACACTGGCCAGGACAGTGGTGGAATCATCATCCCTGGAGGGATTTAAAATGTGTGTAGATGTGGCATTTCGAGATGTGATTTAGTGATGGACTTCGCAGTACAGGGTTAATGATTGGACTTGATGAACTTAAAGGTCTCTTCCAACCCAAAGGATTCTAAGGTACTACAAAGTGAAGATGAGTTGCAAATAAAAAATTACTAGTGGCTTGGTTATTTAATCTCATGTCCTCATTTGTCAGTTTGCACTTGCTGCTTTTTCACTGTTACCCACTTTTCAGTCTCCAAGAGGCTGGTGGCTGAAGGAGGCATTTCGCTAGTATGTTTGTTGTGTACTGAGTTCTGCTAATCAATTTGGCAGTATGGAGCCCTTCAAATGTGGAATTTTTTATTTACTTTTTTGCAAAGTAGCTGGTAGCAGATATTTGGAACTTTTATACTGTCTTTCAACATTTGTTTGCCTTTCAGAGAAATACAGAGGAGATTGCCTTGAGCATACCCTAAAGGTAGTATAGGAAGAAAGTTAGAAATTGGGCTCTTTTCTGATACATAAAGAAGCCATATTTTTAGCTTTCATTTGAATACAGAATATTAAGCTGCAGCATGTAGCAGTTGTAGCAACTGAATAGTGCTAAGTATCAGGCTAAGACTAGGCAGAGGCTGCTGAACTTTTATGGAATACTGCTCTGACACAGAACTCTGGGAAGGTACAAGGTGTGTGATCAAAGCAGTTTGTATTCATTAATCTAACAAAGTTAGGTTTTATTTCCACAGCTCTGGCAAATTTGAGTTTGTGGTTTTCTGTGCAGTGTTTTAACTTCCTTGTTTGAGCTTTGGATTTTATGATTCAAGTAAACTGCTGTGTGATACTGACTTCAAATAATGCCTATCAAATTGTCTACTCTTTAGACAATTCATTTTAATCTCTAAACAGAGTTGGGTTTGGACATCAGCTCCAAGTGTTGGATATTTTTATTGAAATTATTTATATACCTGTTAATGTTACTTTTTTCATGGTATTGGTGGAACAGAATCATTAAGTAACATATTCATTGTCTCAGCTATATATATTAGGTCTGTTTAAATAAAGATTAATTTATAGGTACTAGAGCCTTGAATGTCACCACAACCAAAACAGAGAGCTGGTAGTCTTGCTTTCTGATTTTTCTCTTCATCTTTGTTAAGATGGTTCCACGGGAAGATCTCCAAACAAGAGGCTTACAATTTGCTGATGACAGGTACATGTATTTCTGATTGAAATAGTAATAGTGAAATGGCACAAAAAGGATCCTTTTAATATTAGAGTGTGACAAAACTTGCTTTTATGTCAGAACATATGTAAGTATCTTAAGAGTCTCAAATCCCTGCGGTTGTTACTTCAGTAGAAAACTACACTGGCGGAAAACTGTTGTGGCTATTAGTACTGTTAATGTAATAATTTTTGATTTAAATAATTTTTAAATAAATAAATGTGTTATCAGTTATTTCACTTTTTGATGTCTTCTTCAAAATGCTGTGGAGACTAGGCTTTTATATACCTAAAAGAAAATATATTATAAACATTCTTTGCACTTTCTGAAAGCAAATATTTCTTTAAATGAAAACATCAGTATTTTTCAGCCATGTTGTTTAATAGCTTACTTTAAATATTGGAACAGAAATTCTTATTTTTTGAAAACATTATCAACCCTTTTTAGTGCTTTTTTAAAGACGGGGAAAAGATGATGTGGGCTACAACTAAACCATTTTTTATTAATTTTGGTGGCTTAGTCCTAGTTCACCTAGTTGGAGAGCACTGCTGGAATTTACCTTACAGGCTTTGTATTTCTTCAAGTGTGCTATTCTTCCTAATTTAGGTGGAAATGGATTTAACAGGGGTTTATAGAGAACACTTAAGAAAATTAACACTGTTACGATATCTTTTCAGTTGGTCAGGTGTGCAGTTTTCTTGTGAGGCCTTCAGATAATACCCCTGGGGATTATTCACTTTATTTTCGGACCAGTGAAAATATTCAGCGTTTTAAAATATGTCCAACATCAAACAATCAGTTTATGATGGGAGGCAGATACTATAATAGGTAAGTTTTGATGGCAAAAGGAATTGTATGTATTTTATACTTGTATAACTTGATTCTGTTTATGATTACTGCTATACTTTTAAGACTATGATTTTCTTTATAGAAACTATTTTCCCTAACTTCCTTAGTAGTTACCTGTAACTGAGCAAGTTCTTAAAGCTTAAAGAGCCCCAGTGTACCTTTTTTCTCTTGAAGTATTAGTCCTTCTGCAGACCAGTTCAGTCACACTGTAAATTGTGGATTGTAAGGGTCATGTGGATCCATAGACTGTGGATCTGTAATTAGGAGAATGCTCTGTTGGAAGTAGCTTGGAAACTACTCAGTGTGTTCTTGGCTATTTGAAAAGGGATAATAGAAATATTAATTTTATCTGAGACATTCATTAGAGTTTTCAAATGATAGAAATGGGTATTCACAAGAAAGGGGAAAAACATCTTCATTGTTAGAAAAAGTTATTAAATTGCATTTTAATGTGTGTGTTATACCTGGAAAAGAAATACAGATCAGTTCAGAGAGCAAATTTGAGATGTACTTGTTCTGCCGTTGGTGCAAAAATATAGTAATTTGTACAAAAAGAAAGAGAAATAATGAGATATGTGTCCCCTTTTGTGGAAGAATCTATCAGTACACCTCCATCCGTGGTAGTCTTGTTTTTAGAGTTCCTGTAGGTGGAAGACTTCTCAGTAGAGAAAACTTGCCTTCCTCTTTTGATGGAGGTCATTGCCTGCCTCAAAAAAATCAGCATTTTTCCAGTCTTGGTCACTTAGAACCAGGGCATTCTTCATCCCAGTAGAGAATTTCTCTCACTTCCAGCTTGGCTTCTGAGTGGGTAGACATCCAGCAGCTGGTGTGTCTGAGAAAATGTCGAGGTCTCCTCACTAAGAAGTTCAGTGGACTTTGTCATATGACTTCACATGGACGATGGTTTGAGGCTAAACAATTGGACCCTTATGAACCTATGCCTGTGCCACACCTAGGCTGCTTGAATACCTTCTTCATTAATCAGTCTGGCCTCCAGACATCCTCATTGAAAACCAGGCGAGCTGCAGTGTCAGCCTTTTGTGAAGGTAAATGCTCTTTTGCACATTTTCTAATTACATGGCTTATTAGGAGGACGATAGGCCAGGAGCCCTCACCCTAGGTGATGTCAAATTTATCAGCAAGTTAGTGGAACTCTTATTAGGCTCAAATGATTTTGCAGCATTAAATAGTGTTACTTCAGAAAGTTACTACATGAAGTTATTACAATTCTGCTGGATTTACTTAAGGCATGGATTACATTTGTCTGAAGGAGATTCTATGGTGTTGAACAGAAAACTAAATTGTGAAGTTAAGTAGCAGTAAGTTATGACAGAATGCTTTAAGCATTATTTTTTTTTTTTTTTAATATTTTGGTACTTAGTTTCCAGAGATCTGCCTCACTGTGAAAGAGAATCTGATTCAGTTTTGTTGCATGTTTTGGAGGATTACTACTGTAATCACATTCAGTCCAACTTAGTATGTGTGGCAGGTTAGTAAATTTGCTGGAAATTCAAACATGATGAAGAATGCAGTGCAAGATAAGGCCCCAAAATGAAGATGCTAACTTGCCCAAATTCTGTGATGTAAGATCTACTGCAGATGGCATGAATTAAGGAGCAGGAAAAAGTGAATAACTTTGTGGGATTTTAAATTCTTGTACTAGTTCAATAATGTGGACACTGTAAGAAGTATTTTAACATGGGAAGACTAATGTGGTTTTGTTGTATTGACTAATCAGAAGAGTCTGAAAAACAATAGGTATTGAACAATAGGTATTGAATCCAGAACAGAAATATGAAAAGTGTGGATTTATGTGCAAGGTAATGAGACTACAAGCATTTCTTGGTGCAGTGAATTCATCGTGGATTCTGTAAAAATGTAGTGTTTTTCTTCAAGGTGAGAATTTTGACTCTGAGAAGTGCTACTTCTTGGTTACCTGCATCTGTTTGACAGTGTCCATTAACTATAAACTTTTTTATATTAAGCTGTTTCATAAGTGCTCTCAAAGTATCTCCTTTGAAATCTGATTAGATCTTTACAAAATCATCCTTGATAGTATTTTTCGTATTCTCTTACAGTTTGGCGATTGTAATTGGGACAAAAGATAAAATGAAAACAACCCGCTCTTTGTTTGCAGAGTACTGATTACAGTTATAGTATCAATAAATGGTAGACTAAGATTTTCCATATAAAAGTAAAAAGTAAGTATAGTAAGGAAACACAAACCAAAAGAAGTTGTTTTATTTATTGGATATTTTGTATGTCAAAATGTGGGACTGGAATCACAATAACCTATACAAGCAACAGTATGTCTGCTTGTATTCCAGAAGAATTTATCTTGGGTGATCATTTCATATTCTTTGCTGCATAGGCTGACTTAATTTTTTCCAGTAACCTGCTCCTTTTGTGTGTGCTCCCACCATTCTTTATGTAAATTGCTTTGTAGAAGATAAGCATTTATTAGTGTTTCAGTAATTTTTCTAATTTTAGAACATGTGGTTAGGAAAAGCATACCAGGCCCTTTTTCTGTCCTTTCATTTCCTCTATCTGCCTTCTTCCAAAATTTAACCTGTGTAACAGGTGGCATTCAGAAAAAGCTATAAAATTAGAGATGATTCTTTGTTTCTAGAGATTCTATGTCAAAAGAAAACTTAAAAACATTGACTCAATAGTTTATGGTGAACAAGCTTTCAAGTTACCTTGAATTTTGATAGACAGCACAATTTGAAAGTTTAATAGACAACTGGAAGATAATTTTGATTCAACTGGTAGACTGATTGTATTGTGATGAGCTGAATGATATGGGTTTAATGTTTTTTGTCTTTGTAATTTAACAGCGTATAGAATTGGTATCACTTAGTACTGCTTTCTGTATTCTTTGTTATTTGAAATGTTTGCTGTTGTAAAAACTTTCAAATCATACTTAAAAAAAACCATACTGTTCACAATGGTGAGATACTTTTCAAATCATGCAAGTAGCTGAGATCTGGGGAATGTAACAAGCCCTATGCTGAGCATTTTAAAATTACCAAAGTAACTGTAATGTAGTATTGAGATCTATTTCTATTTATGTCTTATAAAAACAAGTCTAGCAGTTTAGTTGTTTTTTGTTTGTTTGTTTGTGGGGTTTTTTGTTTTTGTTTTTGGTTTCTTTTTAATCCAGGGTTATTTATGCCTTCCTTTACGTGGTTTGTATAAGTAGGATTTCTGTTCCTGTCAAATGCTAAAGAAGGCTATGATTCATTTTCCCCTAGATAAGTTTTGTGGTCAGTGTGATTTTATGCTTGATGTTACACACGTTAGGTAGCTCTGATCACTTGCAGATTGACATTCTGTAGTGTACATGTCTGGAGATACCTGGTATCTTCGTTTCAGCATTCAGGCATTTGAGCTGTTATAGTGGTAAGGTAGGTGACCATCTGAGTTGATGAGTGGGAGCAGAGGCTGCAGAGCCTCCATCAAGGCATGGAGTCTTAGTCTTTATGGTACTCTTAACTAGAAAAGGAGTTTTCAAATACAACTGAATTGAATTTGTCCTTCAGCCCATATTAAAAAGTAGGAAGAAATTAGGCACCTGCTCCTTACACTGGCATTTTTAATCAAGGACGGAGAGGATGCATTGATGGTCACGGCAGTCCTGGTTAAATGAGAGATAAAAGTTATGCAATGCTGTTTTATTGATTACAAAACGTTGGCAGTAGCTATTGTTAAAAAAAATGACCAAGTCATTATTTTATGTCATGTTACACAGTTTAAATTCTTATGCAGAAAACGGCTTATGCAGCTCAGATGTAATTGAAATTATTTGATTTCACTGAAACTGAAGCAGAAATTCATGTCATTCTATATACCTGAAAACTAAAAGTATGTGTGGGAAGATTGTTATATCAAGCTTGCACTAGTTCATAGCTTCAGAATTACAAGGAAAGAAAAGTGAACTGAGATGCCTTGATATAGCTTTATTTAGAAGTTTTTGAGGTTACTTTTACAGTATCAACTATTGTTCCTGTGTTGAACACATGCCTTGTTTGTTATCTTTGCACACACAGCCTAGAAGGAGATTGCACTTTGAGTATCTCCCGTTCTCCTTCCCTAGTTACTCTAGGACCTGGAAAATTATTGCCAATGAAATAGCAATTTTCAACCTAGTTGGAAAGTGGGTAATGCACATGTGCTACTTAAATGTGGAAAGTGCAGTGGCCTCATTTGGCATTTTAAGCAACTCATTAAAATATTTTGCAGAGTTTAGAATTAATATGTGCTGAATACGGTTTTGTGAACTTTCTTGACTTCAGTATATTAGCAAATTCTCATTGCTACAAGGAAGATTATGATGATTAACACTTGATTTTATTAAAACTCTGTGAGAAAGTTTTGTATGGTTGTATGGAAAAGCAGACTGTCAAACAGAGAAAAAATTAATGAGTTTAACATTTCAATCTTCTTTTTCTTATTGAAACAGTATTGCTGACATCATTGAGCACTATAGAAAAGAACAGATTGTTGAAGGATATTACCTAAAAGATCCTGTTCCAATGCAGGTAAGATTTCATCTCTGAGTGTTTAATGTTGAAGTTACATACTGAACCATTGTCAAATCAGTTTATGAGCTGCATTACAGCAGAGATACAGGTAGTTAAACAGCTTCATCTCCAGTTTTAATGTTTTCAGCTGGTCTGTTTCTTTTTATTTTATCCTCAAATGCATTCACATACCAAAGGTTGGCTTGTAGTCAGCAGAAAATATGGTAAGCTCACTCTGTCCTGTTAGGTGTTCAGCCTCTGCCCTGTGCCCCTTGCTCTGGTCCCTGGCTCAAACATGCTGTGACTTAGTCCCACATTAGGGACTAAGGGAACCAGTCTGCCCTCCTTTCTTTTGTGTCTGGGTTTTTTCTCCTGTCAGAGGAAACCTGTACCCACAGAAAAGCTTCAGGGATGATTTCAGGCCTGGGATTGCAGCATTTGTTCTGGAGCATAGCATCTGCCCCATAGCAGATGTTGATTCTGAGAGACCACTAGTAATAAGCACACCACGTCATATAGGTTTTCTTGAACTTATATTTAGTTGTAGCATTTACATGCATATTTTATTCCTCCTTTGTTCCCAAGCTTTCCTGATTCAATGGTTAGAAATTTGCCTTCCTGTCCTCCCCAAATAGAGTTACAGTCAGTTCATATCCCTTTGGGAGATCTTTCATATTAATACGAGAACATTTCTTCTGTTCACCAAACTATGCACACCAAAGCTGATCATGTCACTTTCTGTAATGTTCTTGTAGCTACCCTGCTGCCACCAGTTTTGGTGTGAACTTGCCTTTCTTGAACACAGTGGACCAGAATAGTTTAGAGTACCGTGTCATGGGTAATTCCCTTTCTTGTTGAGGAAAGCACTTAACAAATATCCTAGAATACATGTAGTTTTCTGTGGTGGGTTGACCCTGGTGAGCAGCCAAGGACCCACACCTTAGTTTGCTCACTCCCTATTCCTGTGGGATAGGGGCAAAAGCAAAAGAACTCCTGGGTTGAGATAAATACAGTTTAATAAGCAAAGGAAGGGGTGGTGGGGTGATGCAAAGGCCATCACTCACCACCTCCCACAAGCAAACTGTGTTTGTGTCCTCAGTGCTTCCCTATTGTTTGCTGCTGTTAACTCATGCTTATTAATGTGGTTGGAACAGAAAGCAAATATGAATTCCCACACTGCTCCTTGAAACACTTTACTAGTAACTTTCCTCATGTTCTATCATTCCTCTTGAATCACAGCAGTAACTCTTCATTTTAGCTTTTTGCATATGTGCTTACAGTTCTTGTATTAATAAACTTTACACTGACTAATTCTCCTTGTGAGAGTACTTCAGATCCTTTTAAACTAGCCAGATACACTTGTGACTTTGTTTCAAAATTTAGCGGTCAGTGGTGCAGTTAATGTTCTGCTTTGTGTACATCCCTTTCACATACCACTACGCTCCATTTTGAGGGGAAAAAAATTCTCAAGTTTTGCTTTCTTTTAGGGTCAGTCTGATTGACTTCCCACGTCTAATATGAAATTTACTTAAAAATATTTGTTGCTAGATCTGTTGTTTTGTGCCCTGCTCCTTGTGTAGTTATGTTATGGACATCATCTCAGTTCTGTTCTCACTGCTTGACAGTCTTGCTTTTCATGTTTTCTTATGGATAAAGAACTTCTGCTCATCACCTTACTTGGTAAGGTCAGACTTAGCTTTGGTTTTGGCTATTCTTGTTTATTACTTGCATTTCCAGATCCTGCCATTTTCTGTGTGAATTTATGCTTTTTCTGTTTCCTGTTTCTATTTTCTTCTCTTGTCTTGAGTTCTGCTCAGTTAGGACATGTGAGTTCTAATGAGATTAATGAAGGGCTATGCCACTTTGAGTGAGTTGGTTCTGCACCATTTTTGTTGCTTCAGAGTTTATCCATGATTACTTGGGTCCATGACTAGACATTTAGCTAGATATATCTTTAAAGACTTGCATAAATAAATTTAACAGAAATCAGAGGGAAAGATACTGCTTTTTTCTGCCCATTCTTGAACTATGGAAATAGTTATATTACATTTCTAACAAGTGTTTTGTATGAAATATTATATTGCTTTGCTAAAATACACGAGAGAACAATAGTACTGAGTTGGTAGCATTCAGTAAGATGATCCTGGTTGCAACTTCATGGTATACATTTTTAATGGCAGTTTCCGAGCTTAAAGTATGTTTTTCTTACATGTTTTCCAGCACCAAGAACAAGTGCTTAATGATACAGTGGAAGGAAGAGAAATCTACAATACAATTCGTCGGAAAACAAAGGATGCATTTTACAAAAATATTGTCAAAAAAGGTTATCTTCTGAAAAAAAGTGAGTTATGTTTGCTTCTATTCTTTTTTATTCTTAAAAAAAATCAGATAAGGATCACAAAATCATAGAGTATTTTAAATGGGAAAGGACCCATAAGGTCCAAAAACACATGACTAAGAGCATTGTCCAGATGCTCCTTGAACCCTGACAGGCATGTCGCTGTAAGGATTTCCTTGAGGAGCCTGTTCCAAGGATGAGCTGCCTTCTCAGTGAAGAACTTTTGCCAGCCTGAACTTCCCGTTGCAGCTTCATTCTATTTCCTTGTGCCCTATTGCTGGTCACCAGAGGGTGGAGGTCAGCACCTCCTAGTTGAACATGCACACTTAGTGAGGTTAGTGTAGTAATGGTACTAGAAAAAGCAAAATTGAAGTGGACAAAAGGTTCTAGAAAGTGTGTGAGGAGGATGAAAGATCTTTCCTTAAGTAGTTTGAGAATAGAAGGACATGATACCTGAAATTACATACAGTATAAAAACATTGGTTGGCAGTTCTGAAAAAAATCAGACCACAGCACAAAAACTAGGCATCCTTATCAAGGTAGTGTTCAAACTCACTAAATAAAGTATATTTTCATTAAGTGTTTGTATTTGTATATGTGGAACCAGCCAAATTCTTAGATATGGTTGTGTTTGGGGCTTGATTCTGATTTAAGTTTGCATACAATATATTTCCATTTCTGTTCTTCAGCCATACTGCTTTAAGATGCTGTAATGCAATCTGTTAAACATTTATCACAGTTTAGGAGTAACTTTCTCATATCAAGAGTCTATCAAGACTAAACACTGCTACTGAATTCAAGGGTAGGTTTGATATAGAAGGCATAGAATGGGGTAAAAGGGTTAGGGAATGTGTAAACAAGGGAAAGGAACAAGGGACAAAGGGGTTTCTGCTTTTTAAAACCTACCTATAAAACTTACAAGTCTTACAAATATTAGAAAAATAAAAAAAACCATTAGGGGCTTAAGGCATCATAGTAATAAAAATATAATAAATTTGATCTACACTGTTATTATTTGCAATCTGTGTAGATACAGTCATAACAGTGATAGGAACTCACTGTTCAGGCAGCTCATAGGCACTTGCTTAATCCTGAAAATGTGTAAGGAACCTTTTGCAACTCTCCCTGCATCTGCGAAGAGGGTCTGGTTTTCGTCACATGTTGTGTAAAATTGAGTATGTATGCTGATTTTATAACTCGCGTGATTACCTGTACATTGTTCTTCTGTTTGGAATTTGGCAAAAACTGTACTGCCCTCTTTTCTTTTCTTCATTTACAAAATTTACATGTTCTTTTAAAAAGTACTATAACTTTTTTTTGACTCTTGTACAGGTAAAGGAAAAAGATGGAAAAACTTGTACTTTATATTAGAGGGGAATGATGCCCAGCTTATTTATTTTGAGAGTGAAAAACGAGCCACAAAACCCAAAGGACTAATAGACCTTAGTGTATGTTCCGTCTATGGAGTACATGACAGTTTGTTTGGCAGGTAGGACACTGGCTTTTTTTAATCGTATTGAACCAAGAATTGATAAAGAATTTTGTCAATTCAAAAAGTTCTACATTCCTTTGGTAGGTCTTTGAAAACTAACCCAGTTAAATGAAGTCTGTAAGTGCTTTTCTGTATGAGAACTAGTACTTTTGTTACAGTTGACCAACTTAGTAGTAAACTAGTTCATATGATTAAACATCCACAGGAAAATTTTTTTGCATAATTACTATATTCAGAGATAAGATTTGATGTGAAGATTATATCCTGTAATATTTTGATGTTCAAAATATGCTGAGAATCAAAAGCATTTCAGATATTATTAGTAATTACCAAGAAAGAGTTTACATATTTGTTCATTGGTAGTTACAAAAACAACTCCACTGGCCTGTATTATAGTGTTTTATAGAAGAAATAAGTGCATTTACTTATATAATAAATGATAGAAATTAGAAATTCTGGTTATCCTAAGGATCTCAGTATTTATTAAAAATTATACATACTCAACTTCTGTTTATTTTTGTGAAAAAACATCAAGACATGCTTAAAATTAGTGGCATTTCCTAAACTGCAAAGACTGGTGGGTTTTTTTATCTGTTTGGGTTCTTTTAAAATCTTTTCAATAAGTTTGAAAAAACCCTCCGTCTAAATACTGGAATGAGGAGCATGTATGTAGATAAAGAGTATCTAAAAAAATTACTGATACGTTCCTTATGTAGGTTGACAATTATGCAGGAAGCTTTGGTATATATTGTAATAAAGGAACATTTTGGTTATGTTTCTTGAACAGCTTTCAAGAAACCCTGTGTTGTGGCTTAGAGTGTAGTTGGGCACTAGGTGGTACCACAGGTGTGTAGGAGACCTGTGGTAGCAGCAACTTAGGAAGCTGTTAGTGGTGAACTACAGCTGAGACAAAGTTCTTCCTGCACTTCAGGTAACTGGTAAAAAACTGCCTTTGCTGTTTCCTCAGCAGTACAGTGAAGTCGGTACTTCTGTGACATTTAAGGTTGTATGGTTGTGTCACATACACCAATGTTTGGTGTGTGGTCCAGTACATACTGCATTCGTCATGAGAGCTATGGGACACGTTCAGATAGGGGATTCTCTAAGTTAATATTGTTTCCTGAAAGAACAAATCCTTAATGTATGATTAACCGCTTGTGAACTAATGCTGAACCTCTGCTGCTTTTAAATTCTCTAGGAATAGTCCTTGTTGATAAGTTTTTTCAGATGGCTGTTTTTTTTTTCCTCTGACTGTAAGTCAGCATACATGCCTGTTCAGTACAGAGCATTCTAAAAATTTATCAATACTCTGAAGGAGTTTTGAAGGGCCTGAGGAATCTTTTCATTGGAGTTCTTTCTCTTTTCGTGTTGTGATGATGACATGTAGACGAACAAAAATTGATGGAATATGCAGTGTTCCTTACAGACAAACAGCAGAAATCTGTTAATTCAGTGTAAACTTTGTTTTGGCACAGATCAAGGGAAGATGTCCGTTAATATGTGAAGATTAATAAAACTTACGTTTTTGTTTTGTTTATTTTTAAGGCCAAACTGTTTTCAGATAGTAGTTCAGCACTTTAGTGAAGAGCATTACATCTTTTACTTTGCAGGCGAAACTCCAGAACAAGCACAGGTGAGAGCTTTTGTTGCTAAGTGTAAAAAAGTAATTTTTTGTCTTGTGTTGTTTAATGATGTTGCCCTTCTGAAACAGGAAGCGTTATCACAAGTACTTTAGTGGTTATATTAGGAGGTGCTAACATGGAGTAGTGGCAGACTTGTCAGGGAAGAGGTTGGTGCTGAGAATCCAGCATCTGTATTACGTACTCTTTAGGGTTTTGGTTTGGACAAATTCTAGTCAGGTCCCATGGACTGAACTTCTATTATTTTCCATTCTGTGTTTTTGAAGAACATATACATTTCTTGACATAGTTCAATTCACTCTCTAGGACTTTTCCAGCATAGTAAGTAAGACTTTTACTTTAGACTGAAATAAATAAAGTGAAATGAAATGCTAATGCATGCATGTGTGCTCAATGATCAAAGTATATTGAACACCTGTTTGTCCTGTTTATAAATTGGTAGGTGTTCATAATCTTGGACCCTGATGGTGCATAAAACATAAAGTTTTCTGGTTTTATATGCTATCCTTCTGTTACTTGCTCTCTTAACAGTTATGTTCACTGATTAAGAATTGTGAGATAGGAGCCTACTTCTCTGAAACTCATTTTCCAGCAGGAGAGGCTATCTAAAATGACACGATGTTCTTATTTATTAAGTTTTAAGCTCTGAAAACCCTCAGATCTGAAGTATACCTGTTACATCAGAAGTTTAAGTTTTGCATTTGATTTTATTTGAATGGAATTAAAACTGTTTAGAGCACTTATAATAGACTGCTATTCACCAGAGCATGAAGCCTATATAAATACAATATTTTTCTTGTACTGTATATAAAGTAAAGCATAAATTTTCCTGTTAAATGAATGCAAATTTGTGGAATTAGCTTAGATGCCATCAGAATTGTGTAGTCACATTTGTCACACAGCTTTCACTGTACTGTCTTTGAGATGCAGTGTTTTGTATAGTAATTGAGAATATATAAATTAATGTCTGTGCCCCTTACTGCACGTGAATTTTGTCACATCTGTAAAATCTTTTGTGTTCTAAAAAGTAGAAGAATTAAGAATGTGTTGAAGACAGAATATCCTGTCTTGTTTCCTGGACATTTAGTATAATCCTCTTTTGGTTTTGATCTTCTTAACAGGCTGTTTCACTGTATTTATACAAAATGCACTTGTTTCAGGTTTCTTTATAACATGGCTTTGGCCCAGAAAAGTTTACAGATATTTCTTTCAAGAAAGCTCAGCTTTCTTTACTGTGTAACATTTCATAGAAGAATAGAAACTTCGTGGTGTGTAGCTGAAAGCTTTTCCTTCCGTGGAAGGATTTGAAAGCAGAAACCTGACTCACAAAGTGGTCTAGCTGAGAATAGCTGCAGTACATATTGCTGTATTTTTAAAATGTAAAGGATATTGCGAGGGGTAAGATTGAAGCAGGGTTGTGGGGGTTTTAATGACATTGTTAAATTGTACTTTGAGATACAGACTTAAGAGGCTGTTACTCAAAACCCGAATTTTATGCTTCACAAGAAATATACAAAATTTAATGGTTGGGGGACAGAAACTAGAGAATGAAGCTATAACATATCTTCCACCTTCCAAAGGCCCGTTGTAAAGCTTCCCTGTTAGCTTTTTCACACTGGAGTGACTTTTTCAGAGGTGGCCTGGCAAGTTGACAATGCCTCTTAGCAGCTTATTTGTTTTAAAAAAATAAATATATAGACAAAGGTTCTGCAGGCAGTTTGGTGTTAGACAAACTCTTTGTTTCTGTGACCAGAATGGAATCCATCCATCCATCCACTCTGCTGTATGCTTTTGTGAGCAAACGGGGGAATGCTGGATATATGCTCTGTGTTTCTCTGTTAATGTTTTAGTTTTTGTTTGAAGTATACACAGTGTTATGACTGCCATACTGGAGTACTGGAGAGAATAATCAGACCAGTTTGACTTGTTAAATGTAATTTTCTCAGAAGCAAAAAAGTTTTGCCTAATTTTTTATACAATTTGTAATTTCATGTAGTATCGCTAGACTGGAAGATTGGTGAAGGTCACACTGTATGTCCATTAGTAATGCTTGATAGTTATAAAAGAGAAAGTGGTTCAGATTTGCAAATCCTTTATGAGGTTTTGCTCAGTAAAGATAAGAAATTTGCTTTAATATTCAAATGTGTACTTTGGAATTACAGGAAACCTAGGTTTTGCTAAGCTAAAGTGAAATTTCAGATACTCTTCTTTTAAATATGTCTGTTCCACTGCAAGAAGCTGTGTCTGACTTGGTTCCGTTTCACGATTCTGTGTCCTTCTCTTTTAGGACTGGATGAAAGCTCTGCAGATGTTTTGCAGTTTAAGAAAAACCAGTCCAGGCACATCAAATAAGCGCCTGCGTCAGGTGAAGCTGATATTGTGGGGTTGGTGGTGCATGTGGAGGAGTGTTTTGCCTCTTCGTTGCGAAATGATATGGATAAATCTCAGACTTTCCCTTTCAGTAGAAGTAAATCCTGAATAAAAGTGTAAAGATGTCAGCAACTTCAAAAATGTGCCTCATATGGGAAACTTCGAAAATCTATATGGCATGTGAACAAATTTTATAAAAATGTATATGACATGTAAATAAAGTACTCCTTTAAATAATGATTTAATTTTCAATAACACGTACATGCCTGAACATTCTTGAGCCCTAATTTCTCTCGGCCTTTGAAAGTGCTGGAGTTTCCTCAGAGACAGAGGACAGTCAGTATTATACATTTAAGTCTGTAATGATTGCAGAATAATGGGGAAATACTTCAAGAATTCCTCATATTTTTAAATCTTAGGAACATTGAATGTAGTTGTTTTTTATAGGTAGTAGAGAAAAGAATAAAATGTGGAATAAAGAAAAGGAATAAAAAGGAATAAAATACAACATTTAGTTGTGAACATTAAAAATGTTTGGATACTTCTAATAAATGAACTAAATTAGGTGAATTAATAGATGAAGTGGCAGGTGAAATTGAAATCTTCAGACTGCAAAAGCAAAGCAAAAGGCAAAGACAATGCTCATCTACACAAAAGAGTACAATGTAATGGGTTGCACAAGAGAATTTTACATAATCTGTTAGGAAAGCACCAAATAATAAACCATTGTGTTTGGAATTGTCCATGGCTCTTACTCAAAGTGCCAGTCCTTGATTTCAGTAAAATCTTCTGTGCCTAGAAAAGTTGTTATTTGAAAATCCTAATGCCCCAAAGATAATTTTAAAAGAACACATGATGCCTTAAAAATATGGTATTTGTTTTCAGAACTTTAGTTACTTTATTTTGTCACTTGTGCCTCTTAAAAATGTTCAGTATTCACATATTAACATTATCTCTGTACAGAGGATAAAAAATTCATTAGCTTTGTATTTGTACTTTAGCAATAAAAAATAAATTCTGTTTATTTTTTTTCCAGGTCAGCAGTCTCATTTTGCATGTAGAAGAAGCTCATACGCTCCCAGTAAAGCATTTTACAAATCCATATTGTAACATCTACCTGAACAGTGTCCAGGTAGCAAAAACACACATCAGGGAAGGGCAGAACCCTGTGTGGTCAGAAGAATTTGTCTTTGAGTAGGTCTTAATCATCTTGAATTATTGAATTTCACTTGTAATTTGCATTGCATTTAAGATTCTTAACACTATATTATTTTACTGTATTTTTAAAAATACGGTCTATGTCTTTATACAGCACCAACCTTTCAGCCAAATTCTGCATGGGCAGAATTTTTTATAGGCACCTAACTACCTTTGTTAATATAAGTGTCTTTGGCTGAGGATTGAAATGAAATTAGGAAAAGTGTAAGTGCCAGCCAAGTATAGTACTAACTGAGGTTCTCTGTCTTTTCTCCTAGTGATCTTTCATCTGATATTAATAGATTTGAGATAAGTCTTAGTAACAAAACAAAGAAAAGCAAAGATCCAGATATATGTAAGTATTTTTTCTGAAAAGATGCTCATATGTTTCAGCACGGATACTCTGTGTGGGTTTTCTTTACTTTTGTCAAGCACTGTCACAAGAAATTTAGGCTGGTTTTTATGCTCAACATACCTCTGTCTTTGTGTATTTTGGATGTCTGAAGAAGTTTTCCATTAATGGTTTTATAATGACAATCTGCATGGTGTTTAGTGATAAAATGTACAGTAATCCAGTCCTGTATACGTGGCACCTTTCCTAGCTCTGCTCTAGAGTAACCATTGTCAATGACTGTGCTTACCAAAAAGCAAGAGAAGCAAGAGGAAAGAGAAACTTTCAGGACTAGTCTGCTCCATAAAATGGAGTTCCATGGAGTTTTAAGTCTGACTACATGGAATTCCTTTTCAGGTTTTTGGTTCCTTCCAGTGAGAAAGGGAAAGATATGATTCTTTATTAAAAAAATAATCTTGATTGTTTCTGAAGAAAATGTCCTTGTTTTCTTTCTTTTTTACCTCATCTGTCTGCTTCCCTTATTACCACTCAGGTTTAAACCTGAAGTTACATTAGTATTACTTTGATTAGGACAGGATCCATATTTTCTTCTGCCTTTTACACAAGTTTCCAATAATTTCTTTTCCTCATGTTACCCAAACAGCTACTTCTTTAACTGTGGTTTTGTTTCTTTTCCAGCAAACTAAGAGCAAGGTGGTAAAATCTTTCAGTTTCCTTGTAAAGAAGGGTTTTGAAGAATGTGAATTTGAAGATAGAAAAAAATATTTTTTTTAAGTTCAGGTCTCTACTACACAACATGTTTTTAGTTTTGTTTTTTTCTGTTCTTGTTTCCCACCATACTTGTTCTTGAGCAGCTTCAGCCCTGTGCTTCTTCTTTGATGCCTGCAGGGCAGGATGGCTTCTCTATCCCCTTCAAATTTATTTCAAGATTTTTTTCTTTTCTGTTGTGTTCAGAGCTGTCTGTACTAAAGCCTGTCAGAGTTTTTTTCAGTTTGGGTATATTTTGTTACTGGCCTGTAACTTGTGCCCCAGTGCTAATTTATTGGTAGGGGGTTTATTTGGCGTTGGGGTTTTTTGTGTGTGTGCGTTTTTTTTTTTTTGGTTTGGTTTGGTTTGGGTTTTTTTGTAAAATGTGTAGGGAAACTTTGACCAAAATAGATCATTTACAACTCATTTTGAATGGTCTTGCAGAACCTGATTCAATTTGTGGTTTTTTTGTTTGTTTTTCATGTGAGGAAATTAAAAGCAGATCTCATTGAGAGTCATGGAAAGAGACAATGTTTACTTGAGAGATGCAGACTAACAGGCTAAACTATTAGTGAAACTAACTGTGGGTTCCTCTTGGAGGATGATGGGTGTTTCACAAGCACAGTGTTGCCTGTGAAAGTACCTGGGCCCTTTCTCTGTGAAAAAAAGAACTTCCATTTAGGAACACATGTACCTGCTCCAGGTGAGCCCGTGCTCCCAGCTGCTGTATCTTGCTGTACTGGTTTAAAAGTTAACCAGCAGGGGAAATGCACTCAACTCAAAAGAGAGATTATAAGTCAGAATAACACTTTAGTAAAATAATACAATAAGTACAATTATACAGACAAGCAATTGGTTTTAACCCACAAAACCCAAATGTATAACCCAGCACCCTGGGGCATGAACAAAGTGGTGTTCCTTGCCCTCCCCCCCCAAGTCCAAAGTAAAGGGAGAGGGGAAAAGCCTGCTGGTGGGAGAGCTGTTGCAATCTGGTCAAAAGTGGTGATTGCAGTCCAGTTGAGGTTGGTGAGCTGCAGTCTGGTTGAGAGCGGTGAGCTGCAGTCTTCCTCTGGATCCCACGAGTGGTAAAAAGGTTCCGAAACTCCAAGTTTATATATTCTCCAGTTCAGGCAGGAATGGTCAGTCCTTCCCTCAGAGTGGGGAATTCCATAAAAGGGTATGAGGCTGCTCAGTCCATAAAAGGGTATGAGGGTGCTCAGGAACATCCCCCCCACTTCGCAGGCCTCTACTGACAACAGTTTCTGGGAAAATGGCATGGAAGGCTATAGAATACACAGTTTTGGGCTACACCCATCCAGTGATGAATCGGTCCCAGCTGTTCTAACTAGGACATTATCTACCCCTTATTCTATGCCGTCCATGTCATGCCCAAATTAACCCCTTTAAAAACTATGTCTCCTTAAAACTATATACACTTTTTTATATATCTATCTATCTATCTATCTATCTATCTATCTATATATATATACATACAATGAAACATTACAGACCATTCTCACTCAAAATTAGGTCCCCTCCTTATGGTACACAATGTGTCTCCCCATCTTTTTGCATTACCCACCAGGTGGAACCAGGTCCTTGAGCAAAAACAATCCCTCGGATGGGTTTGCCTTTGCTTGAGGTGGGACTAATCCAAACAGTCTTCCCTAACATTCCTCTCATATGTACCACAGGGACTTTATCTCCATCTACAGTATGCAAAAGTTCTGATTGGGCAGGGCCAGCTCGATTGATGGAGCCTCGGGTGTTGACCAACCAGGTGGCCTTTGCTAAATGCAGCTCCCAGTGTTTGAGAGTCTCCCCACACAGTGCCTTCAGGGTGGTTTTCAGCAGTCCGTTGCACCGCTCAACTTTTCCAGCAGCTGGTGCATGGTAGGGGATATGATACACCCACTCAATGCCGTGCTCTTTGGCCCAGGTGTCTACGAGGCCATTCTTGAAATGGGTCCCATTATCAGACTCAATTCTCTCCGGGGTGCCGTGTCGCCACAGGACTTGTTTTTCAAGGCCCAGGATGGTATTCCGGGCAGTGGCATGAGGCACGGGGTATGTCTCCAACCATCCAGTGCTTCCTTCTACCATGGTCAGTACGTAGTGCTTGCCTTGGCGGGTTTTGGGGAGCGTGATGTAGTCAACTTGCCAGGCTTCCCCATACCTGTACTTTGACCACCGTCCACCATACCATAGAGGCTTCACCCGCTTGGCCTGCTTGATGGCAGGACATGTCTCACAGTCATGGATGACCTGTGAGACAATGTCCTTGGTTAAGTCCACCCCTCGGTCACGAGCCCATCTGTATGTTGCATCTCTCCCCTGGTGACCGGAGGCGTCATGGGCCCATCGAGCCAGAAATAATTCTCCTTTGTGCTGCCAATCCAGATCTACCTGAGAGACTTTAATCCTGGCAGCTCGGTCCGCCTGCTCATTGTTATCACTCCCTGCTCAGGAACATCCCCCCCCTCACCTCGCAGGCCTCTACTGACAACAGTTTCTGGGAAAATGGGAAAATGGCATGGAAGGCTGTAGAATACACAGTTTTGGGCTCACCCATCCAGTGATGAATCAGTCCCAGCTGTTCGAACTAGGACACTTGCTTGGCAATTTCAAGTTACCAACACCACTGAGAGGCCAATTACTGATTTGGCCATTCTGGAGCTGACTTTCATTATCAGGCAGCAAGTGCTCGAGACCAATTTTTTATGTAATATGCATAAAGTGTTACTTAGCCTGGGAGTTAGTATATAGGAAATAGATATGTAAGGGTTTGGGAAGGCCATACAACACTGTAATAATAAACAGTAAGAAGTAATAAAGTGATGGAGGAGCAGACCTGATGGTGGTGTCAGCCAGATGCTGGAAAGGGAATAGTCAATTCTAGACATCACCTATTTTTATTTTCAGGCTGCTACCTGGATTTGCAGGGTAGCACTTTTTTACCTACTTACTTGGGTGTTACAAGGGAAGCCATTTCAATAGTCATGTGACATTTTTGAATTTATACATTCTCTACAGATTGCCTTGTTTCTTCAATTTACAGGACTCTGTTAAGCCCCTGAAGCGAATCTGTTAATATATCAATAGCAAACTTGTTTACTCTTACTAATATTTTTTTACTGAAATAAGACGACGTGCTGAAAATAAAACGGGCTTTTTATTCAATAGTAACACTGTTTTGGTGGAAATAATGTACTTGAACGATGCTTTTTTTTCTTAAGTGTTTATGCGTTGCCAATTAAGCCGATTACAAAAAGGACATGCAACAGATGAGTGGTTTCAACTCAGTTCCCATGTACCATTAAAGGGTATTGAGCCAGGATCTTTGCGTGTTCGAGCACGATATTCCATGGAGAAGATCATGCCAGAAGAGGAATACAGTGAATTTAAAGAGGTATGAATTCGTTTAACTTTCCTTGGCTTATCTGTCAAAGCTCACTTAGTTTGTTGGTAGAGATGGATCTCAGTAACACTGGTTGACATAATTAAATATTATTTACAGTAACACACATATATACGATATAATTTTTTTCCAAAGCTGTTATATGTTAGGAGAAGCTTCTGAATATTTTAATTTTTTTTTTTCTTTCAGCTTATACTCCAGAAAGAACTTCATGTAGTCTATGCCTTATCACATGTTTGCGGACAGGACAGAACACTGTTGGCTGGCATTTTATTGAAGATTTTTCTTCACGAAAAGCTTGAGTCCCTGTTATTACGAACACTAAATGACAGGGAGATAAGCATGGAAGGTACTGCACTAAATCACACTAAAGTTTACTGGAATTCTGGGCAGGTGGGGAAGGAAGGGCTCCAGTATCATTCTTTTTTCTCCTCCTTTAGTTACAATTTACGTTGAATAGCTAACACGTTTTTCCTCTCATTTTGTTACCTCCTTTTCTTAACTTTTCTCTTTCCTGTCTCTTTTTTCAGATGAAGCTACTACCTTGTTCCGTGCCACCACTTTAGCAAGCACACTTATGGAGCAGTATATGAAAGCCACAGCAACGAGTTTTGTTCATCACGCACTGAAAGACTCCATATTAAAGATAATGGAGAGCAAGCAGTCTTGTGAGGTGATACCTTGAACTGTTTGTAAACATCTTGGTTTGTTGACACAATTATCTGCTGGTTGTTAACATTAAATATTAGTTTTAGAAACAGTTATTTATCTCTCAGAACTAAAGTTTGTTTACATTAGAAATGTAGGAACTGAATTCATTAAGACATTTTTTCCCCTGGATTTTGGCTTCGAACAATATTCATAGTAGAACTTTTAATTGAAAAGTTCCTGATATTAAATAATGGTTATTTATCCTGAAACCCTTTTGAAAATGGCTCTCCTAACTTCTGTGTTTCACTTCAGCTTCATTGTGGAAAGGATGGTAGTCATCAGAAATTTGGATTGAGAGAGACAAAAAGGTCACACAGATGGATAGTGCTGAATATCTGAGCTGTTAAAAGTCAGATATGTGTATTAGAACTTAAAACTTTTGCTTCTTCACATTTCCTGACCAGTCATTGAAACAGGCTAGTGAGTTCTATAAGAGATGTGTATAGCAGCAAATACTTAATTTACTTTGAAGTAGTATTCAGTGCATAATATTATGAAACTATTTAGTAGTTCTCTTTAGGAGAAGAAACCTAATCTTTTTCTCTTTGTTTTAGTTAAATCCCTCAAAGTTGGAAAAAAATGAAGATGTAAACACTAATTTGGCACATCTACTCAGTATACTTTCAGAACTGGTGGAGAAAATTTTCATGGCTGCAGAGATATTGCCCCCGTAAGTGTGCACTTTTCTGTTCAGATTTATACTTGAAAATTCCTGTTTCTGTGAATTACATTGCACATTAAAATGATGTTCTTACTGATTTATATTAGGATTGCTGTATGGATACACAGGAATATAGATGGGGGGGAAAAAATAACACTTCCAGCAGTGCTTTTTACAAAAGTCTCTTTCACACTTGCTTATCTTTTAAGGAAAAGCTACTAGACCCAAGAGGTCAGGGAAAAACAAGAATAATAAAAGTAATCAATCTCATATTTTCACAAAAAGTGAAACACTACACAGGGTTTTTCTTCCAGTGTGTTGTTAGCTTTTAAGGTATAAAAAATCCTTAATTTTGAGACGTCAGCATAGCACGGAAGTTTTGTGTTACTGCTGGCAAAGTTAGCATTGAAAGGTGCACTGCTTTTAAATGTATGGTGCAGCACTCAATATTTTCTGAAATACGCCACAAATTGTTGTATTTCTTTTAATGGGAGAGGGCTATTGCAGTGGTTGCTTAACTTCTAAACACTATCCCTCATTTATGGAAAGAATGGTTATTTAGTTAAGAGAAAAAAAATTAAAGCATCAAAATTGTCTTTTCTTTAAAAAGACAGGAACAGGAAACAGATAATTAATTATAAAACATTTAAAGCACATCTGAATGGTCATTGAATGGCATATACAATGTGTTTTGCCTGTAATTTATAAATTTACTTTTTAATATAAACTTTAGAAAATGTATAAATTTGTTAACTTATAAATTAACTCTTAGGTAAAGGTAACTTAAAGCTTATATCTAAGTTAGTAATGTAAAGTTGGTAATAGTTCTGCATGAAGTAGGAAGTTGCTCTAGGTCCTTTCTCACCAGCATTTTTGATTCTGTAAGTTTGATTTTGAGTAATTTGAGGTAATTTGAGTAATTACCTACTACTTCTACAGGACATTGAGGTATATTTATGGGTGCCTACAGAAGTCTGTTCAAAACAAGTGGCCAGCTAATACCACCATGAGAACCAGAGTTGTTAGGTAAGTTACTTGTCAACTTTATTCTGAAAATAAGCAATGTTAAAGACATACTGCAGTGTACTTATCTGTGTTTCTTTCAGTGACAAAATTATGCATGCCTGCACATAAAAGATACTGAGGCACAATGTCCCAGTTAAGGATTATGAGCTTGCTAGATTCTTAGTCATGTTCTTAGAGGCTTGTCAGAATAAAATGATGTAGTGTAGAGGTCAGTATAGCTGGACTTAATGGTTTTAACTTTGAATTTGTGGTGCTCCTGTCCAGTCATGTTGAAACATTCCAGAGCTCCTCCAATAATGTTTCAGGAGGTTACTGAACCTGGCTCTTCTGAACTCACACCAGCATCAAAACTCCAATCCGCGTTATTAAACCAATGCAACACACAAGTTCTTCTCTGTTCATTGCCAGGGCAGATCAAACAAAAATCTTTGCTAGTGTCAGGCAGTTAAATTATTGGCAGAGGTTTATCTCCCCTGGAGGGATGTTTCAGAGGATTTGTCTTTGGCTTGTATTTTTATCATTTTGTATTCCATACTGCTAAGGGGCATTGCCTTCAAATGGAGACTGCTCTTACTGTGAGAGCCCTTCTTATTTTGAGGGTCTGACCTCTGCTGGAAGGCTGTAAAGGTCAGCAGTGAATTCCGTATCTCTTTGTGTTCGTCCCCAGCAACAAAGAGGACCATGTGTCTTTCTTTAGTGGATACACAGCTCACATGCAGGGTTTGCCCAAAGCCCTCCTCTGGATGCTAAAAATACTGGATTGCTTGCTTTTGTGGTGTTCTGTTTTCACAAGTGGATACTAGAGATTTCTCTCTAGAGTACAAAGTTTCACAGCCTTCAGTGATCCTGTTATCTTTTATTGCACTACTTTTTGTTTAAGAATGATTAAATATTCAGAGGTAGCTGGACAGTTTTTTGATGTCTTGGTATCTTCCCTACTGTATCAGTGAGAAGGTGCTGCCATTTCTGGTCATTAAACCCCCATGTAGATATTTGCTCATTCTTCATTTAGGCAGGTTGACCAAGGTAAGAATTATCAGGTCTTCCCTATCAGCAGAGTCTCTGCTAGATTTGTACCTCATTGGCCCTCAACTTTGGGCACTTTAAAAGAGGGATTGATGTATATGCCATGGCTTCAAAATTAATTACTTCTTCATAGCTTTAAATTCACACCACAGAAAATACTTTAGCTTAACTTATGGCCAGGAACTGTTTTCTTACCAGCCCTTAGTTTGTGTTTCTTATAGATGTAAAAGAACATCTATAACAGAATATACTAGGTGTCTTGGACATATGGAAGATACATTAACCTCACTACCGTGTTTGTCATTTTCAAGTAATGAGGGCATTTCCATCACTGTGTACTTATCAACAGGCAAGGTAGTGTAAGGTCCAGTTCCTCCTTTGTCAGGAAGTGGTCAGGCTCTGGTATTGCTGTAGTGAAAACCAGCCTGCTGGTGGTGCCCAAGGACAAAGTTACGGATATTACAGATTTACTCAGTTGGCTTGTATGTCACTTCATTGTACTGCAGTTAGCTGGAGCTGAGGTTAACTTGAGTGGATGGTTTTCACTTTTGTATTAGCAGAAAGTTAGTTTTTTCTTATGCTGCTGAAGGCTATTCTGGCTTCAGCAAAACAAACTGAACTAGTTCTGCAGTTAAAACAGAGTACATTTTTTTTTCCAGCTTTCTAGATGGCAGCAATTATTTCATGGAGGAAAGTAGCATATCCCTTATTATTTTTCTACTGGAGTGTATTGCCATCAGGATATGAACCAGCCTAAGCTGACCTAAGGCTGTGTTGTGCCAAAAGATATGTTCCCTTTGCCCACCCGCTCCTGCACTCCTCGTTAGGATGGCTTGGGGGAGTGAGTGGCTGTGGGATGGATGACACCCAGTAGCAGATAATGGAGAACTTTTGGTAGGTCAGAGACTAGGGGCTCCTCCTTTTTGAAGCCAGCATGTTTTGGGATTGGCTTCATTATCACTTCACAATTAAGTTCCCACATGATTTCAACAGTTCACTTGAAATCTGAGTGCCTATTCTTTCAGCTTTGTAGTTCATAGAATCATAGCATGATGATCTTAATTTGTTAATATTTTCACAGAGCACATTCTGGTTGCTTGGTGTTTGTCTCAGCAAGATTCCATGTTAACTTAAATCCTTGAAGACTACCCAATTTTACATTAATTCTCTAATGCTATGGAACAAAATGCAATTTTCTTTCCATTTCAGTGGCTTTGTTTTTCTTCGATTGATTTGTCCTGCTATCCTGAACCCAAGGATGTTTAATATCATCTCAGGTGACTAAATGCTTCAGATTGAATCTATACTTTATACAGCAGGAGGCATGAAATTGCTTGTAATGTCTAATGCAGCAAAATATGAAGTTTCTTCAAATACTGTGTTCAAAGTCATGTTATCCATGTCACTTGGCTCACTTCTCCTTAAGACAGCCAGCGTATGCTTTTCTCCCTTAAAGGTTTGATTGTAGTTATCTCCAATGTGATTGTAGTTATCTCCAATGTAATTTTAAAGTCCAGAGAAACATGCATTGTTGATATTTAATAATAACATTTTGAATTAAAGTCTAGCATTGCTTAATGTATTTAGCAATGTAAAAAATGGAATTTTGGGATCTTCAGATGTCGCTTTCAATACAGTGCAGTGCCAAAGTTAATGGCTGAATTCAATGGTGTCTCTGAAATGAGCAAGATTTATAAAGTTCATATGTTCCTGCAGAGCTTGGAATACATTTGTGGACCTAGAAAATCATTCTCGAACAACTTGTTTGAATGTCCTGCCTACACAGCTTCCAGCCATTGGAGAGGTCTTTTGACTCATTAAATATAGTAAAATCTCAAATACAGAATCTTAAAGATGAGAGAGAGTGGGGCAGCATTCAGAAAGGGTGAAAAATAGGAGGAAATAAAAAATCTGGTTCAGAAAAGCTTGTTTTCTTTATTCATAGACAGTTTTTAAGACAATGTAGCATGTTTTCTATCATCAGTCTTTAAGCTGTATTAAATGAGAAGAACTGGGTTGAACAGAGTTTCTTTCTTTCTCTCACACAGTAATAGTTTCTGTACATGCTTTGGAGAAAGCATTTGAGAAACACAGCCTGGATCCTTTCTTTAGCATTTTATTATCTTCGAGTAGTTTGCAAGTTAGGTACCTCCTAATTTGGGTTGCACCGTTACTGGAGGTGTAAAAAGTCAGATTAACAAGTTTTTTTTGGACATCATTAAAGCAACCTGTTTTATTTCATCAAGTGACATCTTTCACATGATGTTATACTATTAAAATTACTTTATATTTATATAAAGATACATCATTAAAAATATGAATGGGAAAAGAACTCTTTTAATATGTGACTGCTATTAATTTTAAATGAATGGCCAGTAACTCTCTATTTTGCAATCCTGCCAGATTCTCCTTCCCCCACTGCTGCAAGAACACTGACGCTGGTCGCCAAGTCTGTGCAGAATTTAGCAAATCTCGTTGAATTTGGAGCTAAGGTGAGTATAATTTTACACAAAGAGGACAATGTGGAACTGTGTTTCCAGTACATTTTTTACATGTACTTGTGTAATGCATGCAAAAATCTGTTGCTATTTTCTCATGCTGAACCTCTGACTTTTTCTCTTACCCCACTTTGACCTTGGATTTATCACTCCTTAGTTTGGTGTTTTCTGTGGAAGAGCACCTCAAACTCTATCTGTATTCACTGTCACACTGCTAGACATAATTAATGGTGTAAGTCAAGTGTACATATTGCACTAAAAAGCCCAAGCTTTCAATAAGGTATCAATTATAAGACTAAGAGAATGCCAGCATTAACTGGTCTATCTCAGTTCCCAGGCTGAAACATTGCTAAAAAGAAATTTGTTGATGTACGCATAATTAACATGACCGCAGGCTGGCATTACAGTTATTTCTCTGACACACAGAACTTGGAATGTAAGAGTTAATGAAAAAAAAAAAAACAAGGGGGACACTTATTCCTGATCATGCCTCTGAAAGTAGAGCATCTGTTCATTGCAGCCAGGTATTGAGAGACACTCATCTTAATGCAAATTCATATTGGTATCCATGTGTAAGAAAAATTCTGAATCAGAGATTCTCAATCTTCTGGATACAAGAAAATACTGAATTCTGTATTCTTTTGTCTGGTTGCACACCAGACATTAGAAATTCTCTTGAAAAAAGATAACATTATTCCAGTTTACATACTTGTTTTGCAGTGTCATGTGCCTGACTGCGCTGTGTTCCCTTCAGATGTGACAATTATCTTGGCATTACTTTGTTAATGAATGCTCTTTAAAATTACCAGGAGCCATATATGGAAGGGGTAAATCCATTCATCAAGAGCAACAAACATCGCATGATCATGTTCTTGGATGAACTTGGGGTAAGTGGTTAAAAAAATATTTATTGAAGTTACATAGCAGCATTATAAATTAAAATTCTTTACACTTCTTATTAAATAGCTCAAAAGTGCATTAATTTTGAATGCTTATAACTGAATACATTTTTTAATGCACGTTTAGAGACTACAGATTGCTTGTCTGTTACATGGAATTAAAACCATCAAATATCTTCCTAGACTTTATTAATTTAGTGCCTCTGTAAATGTGAGAAGCTCAAAATAGATTTTATAGCCATGAGACTAGAAATTTTGGCCAGCAATACAAACCTTTAAAAACATGTTTTAAAACAAAAATTTTTATGTCTAATTTGTCACATGGTTTTGACCAGAGATGGAAATTTAATTTTTGGTTTAAAAATTACTAGGTCGAATCTTGGTTAGCATTGCCAAAAGTGTCACTGCATGCATTCTGTATATTGTAGTTCACCGCTCTGGGTGAAGAACCGCTTCTACTATCCAACCTAAACCTCCTGACACAACTTCAGACCATTCCCTCAGGTCCTGTCACTGGTCACCACAGAGAAGAGATCAGTGCCTGCCCCCTCCTGTTCCACTCACGAGGAAGCTGTAACTGCAGTCAGGTCTCCCCTCAGTCTCCTCTTCTCCAGGCTGAACAGACCAAGTGACCTCAGCCCCTCCTCATACAGCTTCCCCTCAAGGCCCTTCACCATCTTCGGTCCCCTCCTCTGGACACTCTCTAATACCTTTCTAATATCTTTCCTGTATTGAGGTACCCAAAACTGCCACAATATTCAAGGTGAGGCTGCCCCAATGCAGAGCAGAGCAGAACAATCCCCTCCCTCACCCAGCTGGGAATGTTGTGCCTGATGCCCCCCAGGACACAGTTGGCTCCTGGCTGCCAGGGCACTGCTGACTCATATGCAACTTGTCATCGACCAGGACCCTCAGGTCCCTTTCCATGGCATTGCTTTCCTGCATCTCATTCCCTGTTCTTTACCTACATCCATGGCTGCCCCATCCCAGGTGCAGAATCCAGCACTTCCCCTTGTTGAACTTCATATGGTTGGTGATTGCCCAGCACTCTATAATACACAACAAGAAAGATGGACTGGAGGTTTAGCTGGAAAGACCAAAATTGGTCTTGGCATCCTAAATCTGTGTTTTGTTCTGTTGAAGAATGTTCCTGAGCTCCCAGACACTACAGAGCACTCTCGGACTGACCTGTCCCGGGATCTGGCAGCCCTGCACGAGATCTGCGTGGCACACTCGGATGAGCTCCGGACGCTCAGCAATGAGCGAGGTGTGATGCAGGTAAGGTAACACCAGGCAGGGTTAGTAACCACATCACAGGTACAGGTGGCATGTCCAGAGTTACTCCTCAGTACTGGGATTCTTTTGTAGTATTTCTGTAGCAGTGTGACTGATAAACATTTTAAAATACTGGCAGGAGGTTATTAACTGTGAAGATAAATACTTAGTCCATAGTTTTGTTTCTTCATGCAGCAAAACCAGATTGGGGTATTTTTTTGAGTTTTCAGAGGAAGTTTTAGTTTCTGGCCTTAAACACAAAAAATTACTATATCCCAACAGGCTCTCTGGGTCATTGGTTTTCAGATCTTGGGTTTTTTTCAGTTGAGAACTAAATTAGCTTTCTTTTAATACCTCATTTATCCTCACTAGTTTGCCAGTACACTTGTACAGCTGTAAACTTGGCAAACACCTGTATGCTTTCTCTGCCTCCCTTTTTTTAAATTATTTTTAATATATTTAAACTACCTACTCACAGGTCTGATGGGGCAGATGCTGAAAATGCTGCTCAGGGAGGACAGTTCTGTTTCCAATAGCTAATGTGTGGTTTACTGACTCTCTCTCTACAGCATGTTCTTAAGAAGCTTTTGGCCATTACTGAACTGCTACAACAAAAACAAAATCAGTATTCAGTGTCTAACAACATCAGGTAGCAGCCCTCTACCTACATTCTGCATGGATCCAGCATGCCTGACATGGCAACTCCGACCAGTACCACTTTCTTCTTGCTCTTGCCAAAAACAGCACACCCTGTCACGTTCCCAGTGATGTGTGAACTATGCAAAAAGAAAACAAAGATCCTGCTGGTGAATAATTGTACCAGCAGCTTTTTTAAGCTATCTGTGCAGGACATTTGCACTTTTTTTTTCCACTTGGAAACAGTTTTCACAACCTCTGAGCCTTGGTGTAGAGTTCACCCTCCGCAGTGAAAATGCTGTGACTGTGTCTTGGACTTTGAAAATTATTTTCAGCACCTCTGATTGCCAAAGTTTTTGCTGTCTGGTTGGAAAACAACTATCAACTGACATGAGAAGAAATGTGTCATTCTGACAACCACCAATAACTGGATAACATTTCTTACTGTAATTTCTGAGTGGTGACAATAATTATGACTTTTGACTGTTTCAACCACTTTTAACTTGTATTTACAGTTTTCAGAATCTGATGTTATGGTAGGAACAATCTTTACTGTACACTTTTTATACCATACTGTTTCTCTCGCTGGAATTATGTGGAAAGAGAATATGCAGAATGGGTCTTGTCAGCTTTATTTTTTTGATGTGCCACTGATTCAGTCTGAATAGTTCTTCCATCAAGAACTGTATATCCGGATAAATCACAATGCTTTTGTAAAATGTTTACAACAGTAAATAATTTGAATTCAGTAAATTTATTGATCATTGTATCAGACATGCATGCATTCATTAAACCATTTTATAAAATAGGTATTGTTTGGTCTTTTGTGTACTGTAAGTCTAGCATAAATATTATTTTTATAAGTGAAAAATGAGTTTTTAAAATAAATCAAGCTGCGTATCAACTGTATGGAAACTTGCTAACTTTGGCTGCTGTGGAAATTTTTTAGTGTCTCTACATGTGGTGTACTTTAAAATGTTCACACTGTCACTTTTTCAGCATAAATCCTCAAAACAGCATTACCTTGTCCATACGCCTTAATTTGTACATGACAAGGTGAGAAAGTAGATGTTAAAACATCCTAGGTGGGTTGAGATTTAATAAGAAGAAATTCTTCCCTCTGAGTGTGGTGATGCACGGGCACAGTGCCAGGGAAGCTGGGGATACCCTCCTCCTGGAAGCCTTCAAGGCCAAGCTGGATGGGGCTGGGAGCAGCCTGATCTAGTGGAAGGTGTCTTTGCCCATGGCACTGCCACAAAGTGTTTAAAAAAATGAAAAGTAAAATATGCTGTTGATTCAGAGGGCACTGCAGCACATCACCATGTGCTACTTTTCTAGACAGTGGTCTAATAATAGGGCATAACGGGATGCTGAGATTCGATTACAAGACTGAGATAATCAAATAATTTTATTACATGAACGTTGTTGATACACCACTGGAACACCTACACTGCTGCTTCTCCTGTCTATCAGAACTGCTTTTTCAATTCACTGTCACATGAAATCAGCGACTTTACTTTTAGGTCTTTGCTGTAGTATTATAGTGGCTCTGCTGTGCTGACCCTGGTGTCCAGCTGAACTGCTTCCTTGAAATGAGTCCAGTGCTACAGCTGAGAGCTCCCAAGTGTTGCAAGTACTGCACTCAGCAGGCATAGATGATGCTCTCCATAGTGACAACACTCCTGTTTGCAAGACCTTGGTACCACAGAAGTCTTTTTTTAGATTGTCCCATAACCCTGTGAAGTCTGTATTAAACTGCATCTGAGAGGAGTAAGTAATTAACAATCTCTCATTCTGCCGTATTTAGATCTTAACAGAGTTTATAAAATGGATTATTTTGTGGATTGAGGTGGCTGGCTGTAGGCAGTACAACATGGTAAAAAAAAATTGTTGAGCAGAGAGATGCCTGGTTAATCTACCTGTTACATACAAAATGCAGCAAAGAAAATGAAACTGGACAATGCCCAAAGCTGTATATAAGTGTGTGTATTGTAGAACTGTTTATGTTTCAATGGGGTATATGAAAATGAACCAAATTAGTGGCTGCCATGCTCTAACACTACACTTCACACACAGCAAACTGTTCCCGAACCACAAATGAGTGCCAGATTTCTAAAAGCAAGTATTTCTTGCTAATACTTGACCTTTCATGGATGAGGGTTTAAAGGAACCACAACTAATTTTATTTTAACAAAGTAACAGGCTTTTTTGCCAAGATAAACACTGAAAGCATAAAAACTGTATGACACAGAATATAAAGAACCTGTGGCAGGTAGGGTCACACCTGGCACCAAATTCATTCCTGGAGGGGTAGGAGTCCATCTTCCTTTAAGGTAATGCAGAATCCACAAGGTCATCATCAGTCCACTCTTCCTAATGGAAGGGAAAAACACAACACCTTGAGCAATGTGTGCATGTAGTGTCCTGTGTGTTCTTTATGGTCAGAATTTAAGAACTCACAGAAGGATTCCATGAACAGAGGAAAGACTAAAAAATATAAGTTGTGGCAAGTCAGGCCTATAAACTTAAAGCTAGTTATCCATACCTACTCTTACATGGAGACAGTCATGGAGCACCAGTCTGAGGTTTAGCTCATCCTTCTTACAGCTATGTAGAGATCACCACCACAGCTCATACTGCAACCTCTTACTAGTATCTTGTTTTATGGCCTCATCACCTTGGAAGCTGAGTCACCTGTGCTTAACCACTACCTCAGTTTCCTCTATCTTTCAATCTGATGAGCCCTCCATACCAGTTCTGGCCTTCCTACTGATACTAACCTCCAGCTGCAAATAAATCATTTGAAACAATGTCTAGAAGTAGATTAAAACTGACTGTGCACCTGTATACTACAGTCTAACGACAGGATTAATGAAGCCTCGACGTCTGAGCAGTTTGCACCCACTATATGCTTTCAAAAAGTTAAGCACATTTTCTCTTTTAGGTCCTGGCCAGCTCAGATCTGCTCTTGCATGTGACAATTACTCAGAACTGAAACTACACAAGTACAAACCCTTGGTAGTTCAGATATGTCAGTAATGAAAAGTCCTGAGTTTAGGACCTGTTGGAACTGCATAAGAGCCTATCATGAAATGCTGTAGGCTATGTGAATTTATCCAATCAGGTTACTCCTTTGGAAAAAAAATTATGAATTAATAACAAGCTCCAAAAGTCAAAAATGCCTCAAATCTTAGAGCATATTTAATTCAAATTAAACTGGGGCAGGGAACCAGTGAAATCTCCAGAGCTCGTTTAGAGCTGTTCTCTATGTCACTCTGTCAGAAAGTGAAAAGTTTTGCCAGTGCCTGGCAAAACGGAGTTGCCTGTTTCAATATGTTTTTTAAGACTGGCATTTGGAGTAAACACTAGTCAAAGGTTTTATGGCATAGTTATAAAATATGTTCAAGGTTCCACATTTTCTTAGAACATACCTTCAATGCTGGTTTTATTATAATCTTGTTTAAATAATTTTTTAGATTCTAGTTTGACACTGTAGCATCAACCTACTATGATAACCTATAATAGCAAGACTCCTTGAATTATAGAAAGACACAAATTTTGCATTTTATCCTCAGATTTTGGCAGACAACCCTCTTCAGCCTTTAGCACATTTTTCTAAATGTCATACTCAGAGTACCTTTGACTGTCAGGATGTAGTGTCTTTAGTAACAAGGAGTCCAGTTAAACACGGTTCTTCACAACTTCCAGAATGGACTCTCTACAATTTCCAGTCCACGTTACAAACAAAACCTCTGGAACGTGGTCAGATCAGATGTGAAGGACTACCTTAATTCTGTTTTCATTTGCTGAGTCACCCTCATCAGTTTATCTCCACCTTTTTTACACTTGGTCTTATAACCCAAAGTAGTAGCTACCAAACTGTAATTCATGCAAGCCTTGCTGGCAAAGTGGCTGATGTAGAAATTTAGTCTAGCATCTGACTTCTGCTTTGAGCAAGAAGCCAAATAAAGTAACTAAAAATTTTCAGAGCACAAGAAACAGCAGAAAGGATGGCCTGCGTGTTCTTCCCTCTCCCCACAAAAGACTGAGATATATAAGAACACTTGCAAGCACAGGCTAGTAGGAAATATGGCTCACTTGAAAAAAAAAAAAAGTTGAAAAAGACTTGGTTTGAGCACCAAGTAAAAGAGTAGTACAGATGCATAAGTTTATCTCAGTAGCTGTGTCACTTTCATCTTGGCAGTTAAGAGTGGAAAAACAAGTACCTGTACAAAAGGTTTACTGACCTCATCCATTTTGGATTTCTTTGCAACATATTCATCATTTTCATAACCTTTCCTCTTCTTCCTAACCCAGATGAGAAGTGAAATGTTCAGGTATTTTTATAAGTTAGACTCTTTCTATTTGACCACAAGATTAGATTATGGACACACTTGTCACATAAAAAAACTACCAAAGCCTCAACAAGCAGCTTGCTCCAAGTCCAGTGTCTACTGAAGTGAAAAGGGCAGAAAAGAAAAATCAGCAAGTTCTTTGCCCTCCATATAATTCTTAAGAAAACATTAACCCTTTACACAATTCTTGTTTTAATCACGTGGTTTTAAAGGTTCTCATTGCATACAACATCAAGTCACCAGACCTTAGAAGCCACCCAGGATTCCAGTTTTTTTTAATCAGCCTGCAGTGCAAATCAGCACAAAAGAATGTATTTATGTATTACTGAAAGCACTATGTTGAGTTTTGGTTCTCAGCTCCCAGCAGACACTCACATAGCAAGCATGTGAACATTGTGTGCACATTTAGAGGTTTTCAATTTTCAATCATTCATATAGATAAAAAATTAATGTTCCTATACCAATAAAACCAGCAGAATTTTAACACATTGAAGATCTACTTACGGGTTTGTATTAAGTGCAAGCTCTAAGGTATGACACTTCTCTAATTTCTGTTTCAGAGCAGCAACCTCTTCAGCCCTTGGCAGTTCATATTTCTTGATGAGATTTTTCATGCCTACAATGGCAACAACACAGCTCTAAGCACATAAGTAATTTCTGCTCTGCCTTGTTGGGTTGGGTCTGCATGGCCAGGTGTTGGTAGTGGGGGGGCTACAGGGGTGGCTTCTGTCAGAAGATGCTGGAAGCTTCCCCTGTGAACAACAGAGCCAGTGCCAGCCAGCTCCAGGAGGTACCTACAATTGGCCAAGGCTGAGCCCATCAGCAATGGGCTAACAGATTTAAGGGAGGGGGTGAAAACCCACCTGTACAACAGTAAGTGCTGCTGGAAAGAGGAATGAGAATATGTGAGAAGAACAGCCCTGCAGGCAGCAGGGTCAGTGAGGAAGGAGGGGAGGAGGTACTCCAGGCACCAAAAGGGATTACCCTGCTGATGAAGCTCCTGATAAGCCTATGGTGAGACAGCTGTGCCCCTGCAGCTCATGGAAGTCAACAGTATGGAGATCCACCTGCAGCCTGTGGAGGAGTCCACTCTGGAGCAGGTGGATGTGCCTGAAGGAGGCTGTGATCCTCTAGAAATACCATGCTACAGCAGGCTTCTGGCAGGGACCTGTAGACCCATGGACAGAGGAGGTTTGCTGGCAGGACTTGGACCCCATGGGGTAGCCACACTGGAGCAGTGCATTTCCAGCGGACTGCACCCCATGACATGGTCCCATGCTGGAGCAGTTCATGAAGAACTGCAGCACATGGGAAGGACCAACGTTAGATAAGTTCATGAATGACTGTCTCCTACAGAGGGACACCACACCAGAGCAAGGGAAGAGTGTAAGGAGTCCTCTCCCTGAGGAGGAAGGAGTGGCAGAAACAAGCTGACTACAGTCCTCCTGTGCTGGAGGGAGAGAATTCAGGAGTGAAGCCTAGCCCAGGAAAAAGGGAGTGGCAGGGGAAAGGTCTTTGAAAATTTGGTTTTCATTTCTCATTATCCTGGCAGTTAATTAATTTTCCCCAGCTGTGTCTGTTTTGCACACAACTGTGACTGGTCAGTGACCTCTCCCTGCCCTTATCTCAGCACCCAAGCTTTTTATTATATTTTTTCTCCCCTGCCCAGCTATGGAGGTCACTGATAGAGTGGCTTTGGTTGGGTACCTGGTGTCCAGCTGGGGTCAGACCACAACAAGCTTATCAGCAGCATAGCTGCTGCTACTGCTTACCCCTCATAGCCAGGCTTGAGCCAACAGTTTTTCCTTTCTTCCCTCATTATAACTCTACTGAAACAAGTCACTAGCATCGCTTCACTCTGGATTTCCTCAAGGTAAACTCTAATAATGTAGAGTTCATGTTACTGGGCTAACAAGCTTCAAAATACACAGGGGTTTTTTGCATTCAGCACTGTACCTCTGTCTTAAAAAAAGACTGGTTTCTGTCTTGTTAATAATACAAGTAACATTTACAGCTACCTTTCAAGAAACAAGATTTTTTTCTCTATGACCAGCTTTTTGTAAAAGTCATTTACAATGCTTCACAAATTCCCTTCCAACCATCATATGTTTATGGAAGAGCTGCCTTTGGGCTAAAGCTACCTTCCAGAATAATGGAAGAGAAGACTAAGTGACCAAGTGTTCCCTTTGATCTCAGCAATGGAAACCTGAAGACTGAATCTGTTAGAAGAGAAAGGGAAGGGCACCTTAAGTTCTGTAAATTCAATTTAAATAGAATTTGTAGACCCTGATGACTTGTATGGTGCATTCACTACTCAAGTAAGCCTTGCCAAAGACTGAAGCTTCAATGCTACCACTCTCATTTTAAATGCATGGATTAGCCTAAAGCATCAAATAACTGATTACTTACTGGGAATTTCATATCCCCGCCTTTTCACTTAATTAAAAAAAGGTAATAATCAGCAGACTATATTCCTTATTAGCTAAACTATGGTAGTATTCTTGATATTTGTAAAATATATACATACACACACACACATACATATGTCTCACACTAGTGAAGCTAAGCATCTTTTGAATATGTTGATAGCTGCAAAACATAAGTGCAGCTATCAATCATTCAGCTTACAAAGGTACCCTCTGGTGGTAGTAGCAGTAATGTGCAGGCTTTGCCTGAAGCAGCAATTTTTAAGACACAGTGACTTGAAAAGTCATTTAATCCTGTCTTACAAAAACCATTATCTAGTTCCCAAAATAGATTTCTCACTTTTAACTCAGGTGCTAGTCTGAAAGCATCAGGCAGGCCATTTCTCTTTTCATTTATTTCACTTGTTCATTTTCATTTGTTTAATTTGTTCATTGTGTCTCAGTGTTTTCTCCCCTTCCATCCACATGATCCATCCACACTGCCCATGTTTTACTTACCTTATGCATGCCCTGAGGTGAAGAAAACCACTTGAAGCACACCCTTCTGCCTAAAGCTTTTGTTATTTGGAAAAACTTGATTTTTTCTTCTTTAGATACTCTTTATCATACTTTTCCGATGTTTACTTACATTTCATGTCATCTAGTAGTCTGGATAAGGTTGATCTGTTCTCTTTCAGCATAAGACTCTCTGACAAATAGCTTCAAAGAGACATAGAAGAATAAATTTTTAAAGTGCCATAATTATTTGTGGCAGTTACTATCTGTTAATAAAAAGTGTATTATTTATTATTTATATCTGCTAGAGCTTTATGATTAGACTAAGTAAGAACACTTCGGTTATGTAAGTGCTTTAAAGTGATAAAAAAGCAAATCTGTCACTGTAAGAACTTGACAAAAGTATTCCCCAGCCATGTGAGAAACTGAAGTTCCAACACTGCAGAATTCAACATTTCTAAATAAGCCTCACAGAGCTAAGACAAATTACGTTTAAGATTCTATGGTAACATCACACTATGGCACAGTATGACTATGGGACAAGCCAAAACTACAGAAGAGTGTTTTTCAGACTGACCAACAGACAACAGAGCTTGCAAGACAGGCCTGCTTCTTTTGGCAGCTAAAAGCCATTTCTAAATGCTGTCTTGTAAGAGCCTGTGGGTCCCTTCTTCTTCCTACTGAGATTCAAACTTCCTTTCAGTAAGAACACTAATACATGCACACACTGCCTGGGTAAAACCCCAACGCTCCTCACCAAGACTCACAACAACCAAGCAGTTTTATCCCTTCCATCATGGGAACGACAGGCTTTCAAAACCCTCCAGTGTTCTGTCCCACCTCTGCAGGTGCACCTGCTGACAGGTCCACAGACCCAGCACTTGCTTCCCTCATCCAGCAGCAAAAACTCAAGTAAAATAATAAATAACAAGGTTATAACAACTGCATAGGGCAGACAGGTCACAAAGACTTGAGTTCTTCCTGAACATGCACACCAAGTTCAGATGCCTCATTTCCCATGCTATCTACAAATTATTTTAGTACTTTTAATATTTAGTATTTTTGCAAACACGCTTTTCTGAATTTTTGCACTAGCAGTAGAGAATTACAGATCTAGTAAGGAAGGAGATCAAGTTCAAGTTAAAGTAAGCACCTGAATGCTTTTATAAAATTTTGAAAAGACAGTGAACCCTGCAGATAATACTCTTTCTTTTTGAACAAGAGAGATCTGAGATTCATTTAGAGGAGGTTTGTTTAAAAGTAACTAGTTTATTTAAAAAATAAGTGTTTGCATTTTGCATGCAGGTGTTACACTCAAAATGCTCACAGGCATGTGATTATAACATGCCAGGTACAGCTCCTTACAGGAACTACCTGTTTTTTCTGAAGAAAAGCATATGCTTTGTCTTTAAGAGAACCAAACCAAACGAACTACACATTTCAGCAAAGGTATGGAAGTGTTTGATAATGCCTGTGCAAACACCAGTGGCTTGGGCACAGAAAGGAAAGTGGGAACTGATTTAAAACAGCACCTTAGCATTAGTTTGTTTCCGTGGAAAATGAACAGTTGTACCAGCCAAATACAGCACTTAAGTTTCAGCATGCCTAGTAGCTGTCAGTTCAGTGTCATTTCAGTTGACTCTGGAACCTTAAAAATCTTACTTTTTCTTTAAGTGATTCTTAAGAAACTCAGTTGCTCCTGTATTTCCACTTTCTTCACCATAATCTTTAAGATGAGTCTGAAAATCCTATACTGTTCTAACTGAGGCAAAGTCATCAGGTTTCTTTTTTTTGTTCTTCCAAAGGCATATAATAACCAGACACCAACTAACCGCATTTATCACCTGCTTTTTGAAAGTGAAACCAACAGTACCACTACAATTCTGAAACATACCTAAAGAACATAACAGTGCTAACAATCAGTAAATACACAATTCTACTAGTTAAGAATGCCTGGAGCAAAATAATTTTATACAGGAACCAAATAAACTACTCAAATCATATCTATACAAAGAAAATACTACCTTTCCATATTAATTCCTGCTCTTGAACCACTAGATAATATGGCAGTGAGAGCTATCAGTGAGGGAGTAAAGAGCAGATACGCATCTGTCAGAGCCACTCGACTGAGGAAGTCATCAGCTGTTTTCCTCAAAACTTCAGGATTTTCCAGCACTGGGTATCGAGTCTAAAAAGTAATCATTTAGGAAAGTAAGTGGCTGCTCCTCCTTCTTGTTTGTGAGCTCAGAACACACAAAACAACAACACTTTACAGAGCTAAAAAGTAGCAGGCCTTCCTCTTTTTCCAAAAATAGCCTAAAAAGCTTAAAGACCAAAAATAAACAACCACCTTTAAGGTATTTGTTTATCGCTTTAGTAATTAGATCTTTTAAGATCACAGGTACAAAAGGAAATAAAGTTTTCTAACACAACACATGACAGACTTGTATTACTTTACTACACAGAGCATGAAGCACATCAAGCAGTTTTTTATTACCTTCAAATCGATTAGAAATCCCTCAAATGGCCGGTATGGATTGTGGACAATGAGATGGAAGTTCAGTTGCTGAATAAGCAGCAGTTCATATTCCAGTATTTGTTCAAGAGCTTTTTCCTGTCCAAGAGGGCTTTCTCGAAGGTTACCAACGAACTGTGCACTGGATACATTAAATTCATCTACTTTACAGGCCAAAAATGCACACGTTAGCCTTGAAGAGGGGAAAAAAACCAAAAAAGCGAACAATTGACTTATGGAGCATCGGTTCTTTTATCAAGAGTTCTGTTCACAAAACTTGTATCTTCAAAACACCATGTTCTGAAGACAACAAATTTTTCCAAACGGAAAGTGAAACAGACCATACTTTGTCTTTATGGCTATTTAAGCTCTCAGATTTCCTTTCTCCTTTTTTTTCAGGTCTTCACAAATATAAAAGATTATACTTCCAAAGTTCCACTTGGCAGAATAACTCAAGAAGTGTTGATAACTCACATTATTATCCGAGGATGATACTCCATCACTGAGTTATTGAGGTAAAAGCGTTTAAAATACATGCAAGCTGTTCCCTAAATTGAAAAAAATGGAGAGAGAAGAAATAAAAATGGATAAAGAAAAAATAAATACATTAGAAAAACGTCACAGATCAGGCAAGTTTGAATATATACTACAGGCATACAGGATACACTGGGGCATTAACACACACACAAAGCCATGTCATTAAATATTTCATTTATGCCAGCAATATGACAGCCTTACAAAATCTTCTCTTTTATTTTTAGACATATTTTGCAAGACAATGCTCAAAAACCTTAAAGTATCTTCATGAGAAAAATCTGGTATTCAAATGAAATTTAAAAAACAAAGACTGAAAAAATATTATACCAGAAGTTGCAAGCAATCCTAACCATTTGAATTTTTCGATCAGTAATTTCTGGAACATATTTATCAGCATGAAAACAGGTGTTTTCCAAAATCAGTGCTTGACGAGACTTTACAGGGGCCACTTCTCAAATATAAGTCTGGTTTCACAGAATGTGCCATGGCAGCTACTGCCACCTTTCAAAGGCATCCTCAAGTGGGGCACTCTTCACCACACCTGCCAGAGGAAGGGAGGGCTAACAGGGCACAAATACAAGCCATTCATCTCAATGGCTCGGCTTCAGCTGCAGGTCCCCAACGCTCCCTTCTGCAACACTCGCCTACATTCAAGACCAGTCAGTTCAACTATTTCTTTCTCCTTTTAGGTTACTTAAGTGCTAGTACAAACGCTGATCCAGCTTATTCTGTGGTCAGACAAGCAGCAGTGCTTGAGAACGACAACCCAAATGCAGGACTGCCTTCTTTAGCTACTGCGAGACTGCTTTACTGTATCATCGCCGTTTTATTGTAACATCAATCGTTACCATCGACCACCGACCATTACTTTGTTTCTACCCTTTGCTAAAGGGTACAAACCACAACAGTTCAAGTCAAACAAAGCAGTCCAGTCACCCACGCAAGTGTAGGAGCCACAAGCAGAAGATCACGTTGAGAAACAACTCGTTTTGAAATGGCTGCACGGCTCAGAAAACAAACAAAAAATATAAGAAGCAGGCACAGACTGCAATGCTGAAAGAGAGAAATTAGCTCTAAAGACATCCGCGGTCTCAAGAACAAGCCAAGCAAACAGTAGCAGGCGAAAGAAGGAGGGGGCCGAGGTGGACCGGTCCCAGCGCCGCTCACTCACCACCACGGACCGCGGCATCGCGGGCTTGAACACGGCGCAGAAGTCCAACAGCCGCTTC